>NW_027671196.1:0-415010 GCF_964165515.1 Mesoplodon bidens
CGTGCGTCAGCACGTAGCCTGACCCTCCCACGTTTCCGTACCCTCACCAGTGCCCTAAAGCCTTGCCGTTCCCTAACCCTAACCCTAGCCTGGAACGGAAACCAACCACCAGCCCTACACCTTACCTTACGCCGTTGCCTAATCCTGGCCCGTACGCTGGCACTGACCCGTGCGTCAGCACGTAGCCTGACCCTCCCACGTTTCCGTACCCTCACCTGTGCCCTAAGCCTTGCCGTTCCCTAACCCTAACCCTAGCCCTGAACGGAAACCCACCACCAGCCCTACTCCTTACCCTACGCCGTTGCCTACTCCTGGCCTGTACTCTGGCACTGACCGGTCCGTCAGCACGTAGCCTTACCCTCCCGCGTTTCCGTACCCTAACCTGTGCCCTAAGCCTTTCCATTCCCTAACCCTAACCCTAGCCCTGAACGCAAATCCAACACCAGCCCTACAATTTATCCTACGCCGTTGCCTACTCCTGGCCCGTACGCTGGCACTGACCCGTGGGTCAGCACGTAGCCCGCCCCTCCCACGTTTCTGTACACTCACCTGTGCCCTAAGCCTTGCCGTTCCCTAACCCTAACCCTAGCCCGGCACGCAAATCCACCACCAGCCCTACACTATATCGTACGCTGTTGCCTACTCCTGGCCCGTACGCTGGCACTGACCTGTGCGTCAGCACGTAGCCCGACCCTCCCACGTTTCCGTAACCTCACCTGTGCCCTAAGCCTTGCCGTTCCCTAACCCTAACCCTAGCCCAGAACACAAATCCACCACCAGCCCTACACTTTATCCTACGCCGTTGCCTACTCCTGGCCCGTACGCTGGCACTGACCTGTGCGTCAGCACGTAGCCCGACCCTCCCACGTTTCCGTACCCTCACCTGTGCCCTAAGCCTTGCCCTTCCCTAACCCTAACCCTAGCCCGGAATAGAAACCCACCACCAGCCCTACACCTTACCTTACGCCGTTGCCTACTCCTGGCCCGTACGCTGGCACTGACCCATGCGTCAGCACGTAGCCTGACCCTCCAACGTTTCCGTACCCTCACCTGTGCCCCAAGCCTTGCCGTTCCCTAACCCTAACCCTAGCCCAGAACGCAAATGCACCACCAGCCCTACACTTTATCCTACGCCGTTGCCTACTCCTGGCCCGTATGCTGGCACTGACCTCTGCGTCAGCACGTAGCCCGACCCTCCCACGTTTCCGTACCCTCACCTGTGCCCTAAGCCTCGCCGTTCCCTAACCCTAACCCTAGCCTGGAACGGAAACCAACCACCAGCCCTACACCTTACCTTACGCCTTACCCTACTCCTGTCCCGTACGCTGGCACTGAACCGTGCGTCAGCACGCAGCCTGACCCTCTCACGTTTCCGTACCCTCACCTGTGCCCTAAGCCTTGCCATTCCCTAACCCTAACCCTAGCCCGAATCGCAATTACACCACCAGCCCTACACATTACCTTACGCCGTACCCTACTCCTGGCCCGTACGCTGGCACTGACCCGTGCATCAGCACGTAGCCCGACCCTCCCACGTTTCTGTACACTCACCTGTGCCCTAAGCCTTGCCGTTCCCTAACCCTAACCCTAGCCCGGAATGGAAACCCACCACCAGCCCTACACCTTACCCTACGCCATTGCCTACTCCTGGCCTGTACTCTGGCACTGACCCGTGCATCAGCACGTAGCCTTACCCTCCCGCGTTTCCGTACCCTGACCTGTGCCCTAAGCCTTGCCGTTCCCTAACCCTAACCCTAGCCCAGAACACAAATCCACCACCAGCCCTACACTTTATCCTACGCCGTTGCCTACTCCTGGCCCGTACGCTGGCACTGACCTGTACGTCAGCACGTAGCCCGACCCTCCCACGTTTCCGTAACCTCACCTGTGCCCTAAGCCTTGCCGTTCCCTAACACTAACCCTAGCCCGGAACGGAAATCAACCACCAGCCCTACACTTTATCCTATGCCGTTGCATACTCCTGGCCTGTACGCTGGCACTGACCCGTGCGTCAGAACGTAGCCCGACCCTCCCACGTTTCCGTACCCTCACCTGTGCCCTAAGCCTTGCCGTTCCCTAACCCTAACCCTAGCCCGGAATGGAAACCCACCACCAGCCCTACACCTTACCCTACGCCGTTGCCTACTCCTGGCCCGTACGCTGGCACTGACCCATGCGTCAGCACGTAGCCTGACCGTCCCACGTTTCCGTACCCTCACCTGTGCCCTAAGGCTTGCCGTTCCCTAACCCAAACCCTAGCCCGGAACGCAAATCCACCACCGGCCCTACACTTTATCCTACGCCGTTGCCTACTCCTGGCCCGTACGCTGGCACTGACCTCTGCGTCAGCACGTAGCCCGACCCTCCCATGTTTCCGTACCCTCACCTGTGCCCTATGCCTTGCCGTTCCCTAACCCTAACCCTAGCCCAGAACGCAAATCCACCACCAGCCGTACACTTTATCCTTCGCCGTTGCCTACTCCTGGCCCATACGCTGGCACTGACCCATGCGTCAGCACGTAGCCCGACCCTCCCACGTTTCCATACACTCACCTGTGCCCTAAGCCTTGCCGTTCCCTGACCCTAACCCTAGCCCGGAACGGAAATCAACCACAAACCCTACACCTTACCTTACGCCGTTGCCCACTCCTGGCCCGTACGCTGGCACGGTCCCGTGCGTCAGCACGTAGCCTGACCGTCCCACGTTTCCGTACCCTCACCTGTGCCCTAAGCCTTGCTGTTCCCTAACCCTAACCCTAGCCCGGAAAGGAAATCCACCACCAGCCCTACACCTTACCTTATGCCGTACCGTATTCCTGGCCCGTACGCTGGCACTGAACCATGCGTCAGCACGTAGCCTGACACTCCCACGTTTCCGTACCCTCACCTGTGCCCTAAGGCTTGCCGTTCACTAACCCTAACCCTAGCCCAGAATAGAAACCCACCACCAAACCTACACCTTACCTTACGCCGTACCCTACTCCTGACCCGTACGCTGGCACTGACCCGTGTGTCAGCACGTAGCCCGACCCTCCCACGTTTCTGTACCCTCACCTGTGCCCTAAGCCTTGCCGTTCCCTAACCCTAACCCTAGCCCGGAACGGAAACCCACCACAAGCCCTACACCTTACCTTACGCCGTACCCTATTCCTGGCCCGTACGCTGGCACTGAACCGTGCGTCAGAACGTAGCCTGACCCTCCCACGTTTCCGTACCCTCACCTGTGCCCTAAGCCTAGCCGTTCCCTAACCCTAAGCCTACCCCGAAACGGAAATCCACCACCAGCCCTACACTTTATCCTACGCCGTTGCCTACTCCTGGCCAGTACGCTGGCAATGACCCGTGCGTCAGCACGTAGCCCGACCCTCCCACGTTTCCGTACCCTCACATGTGCCCTAAGCCTTGCCGTTCCCTAACCCTAACATTAGCCTGGAACGGAAAACAACCACCAGCCCTACACCTTACCCTACGCCATTGCCTACTCCTGGCCTGTACTCTGGCACTGACCCGTGCATCAGCACGTAGCCTTACCATCCCGCGTTTCCGTACCCTGACCTGTGCCCTAAGCCTTGCCGTTCCCTAACCCTAACCCTAGCCCAGAACACAAATCCACCACCAGCCCTACACTTTATCCTACGCCGTTGCCTACTCCTGGCCCGTACGCAGGCACTGACCCGTGCGTCAGCACGTAGCCCGACCCTCCCACGTTTCCGTACCCTCACCTGTGCCCTATGCCTTGCCGTTCCCTAACCCTAACCCTAGCCCAGAACGCAAATCCACCACCAGCCGTACACTTTATCCTTCGCCGTTGCCTACTCCTGGCCCATACGCTGGCACTGACCCATGCGTCAGCACGTAGCCCGACCCTCCCACGTTTCCATACACTCACCTGTGCCCTAAGCCTTGCCGTTCCCTGACCCTAACCCTAGCCCGGAACGGAAATCAACCACAAGCCCTACACCTTACCTTACGCCGTTGCCCACTCCTGGCCCGTACGCAGGCACGGTCCCGTGCGTCAGCACGTAGCCTGACCGTCCCACGTTTCCGTACCCTCACCTGTGCCCTAAGCCTTGCCGTTCCCTAACCCTAACCCTAGCCCGGAAAGGAAATCCACCACCAGCCCTACACCTTACCTTATGCCGTACCCTATTCCTGGCCCGTACGCTGGCACTGAACCATGCGTCAGCACGTAGCCTGACACTCCCACGTTTCCGTACCCACACCTGTGCCCTAAGGCTTGCCGTTCACTAACCCTAACCCTAGCCCAGAATAGAAACCCACCACCAGCCCTACACCTTACCTTACGCCGTACCCTACTCCTGACCCGTACGCTGGCACTGACCCGTGTGTCAGCACGTAGACCGACCCTCCCACGTTTCTGTACCCTCACCTGTGCCCTAAGCCTTGCCGTTCCCTAACCCTAAACCTAGCCTGAAACGGAAACCAACCACCAACCCTACACCTTACCTTACGACGTTGCACACACCTGGCCCGTACGCTGGCACGGACCCGTGCGTCAGCACGTAGCCTGTCCCACCCACGTTTCCGTACCCTCACCTGTGCCCTAAGCCTTGCCGCTCCCTAACCCTAACCCTAGCCCGGAACGGAAACCCACCACCAGCCCTACACCATACCTTACGCCGTAAGCTATTCCTGGCCCGTACGCTAGCACTGAACCGTGCGTCAGCACGTAGCCTAACCATCCCACGTTCACGTACCCTCACCTGTGCCCTAAGCCTTGCCGTTCCCTAACCCTAACCCTAGCCCGGAATAGAAACCCACCACCAGCCCTACACCTTACCTTATGCCGTACCCTACTCCTGAACCGTACGCTGGCACTGACCCGTGCGTCAGCACGTAGACTGACCATCCCACGTTTCCGTACCCTCAGCTGTGCGCTAAGCCTTGCCGTTCCCTAACCCTAACCCTAGCCCGGAACGCAAATCCACCACCAGCCCTACACTTTATCCTACGCCGTTGCCTACTCCTGGCCCGTACGCAGGCACTGACCCGTGCGTCAGCACGTAGCCTGACACTCCCACGTTTCCGTACCCTCACCTGTGCCCTAAGCCTTGCCGTTCCCTAACCCTAACCCTAGCCCGGAACGGATACCCCCCACCTGCCCTACAGCTTACCATATGCCGTACCCTATTCCTGGCCCGTATGCTGCAACTGAACCGTGCGTCAGCACGTAGCCTGACCCTCCCACGTTTCCGTACCCTCACCAGTGCCCTAAGCCTTGCCGTTCCCTAACCCTAACCCTAGCCTGGAACGGAAACCAACCACCAGCCCTACACCTTACCTTACGCCGTTGCCTAATCCTGGCCCGTACGCTGGCACTGACCCGTGCGTCAGCACGTAGCCTGACCCTCCCACGTTTCCGTACCCTCACCTGTGCCCTAAGCCTTGCCGTTCCCTAACCCTAACCCTAGCCCTGAACGGAAACCCACCACCAGCCCTACTCCTTACCCTACGCCGTTGCCTACTCCTGGCCTGTACTCTGGCACTGACCGGTCCGTCAGCACGTAGCCTTACCCTCCCGCGTTTCCGTACCCTAACCTGTGCCCTAAGCCTTTCCATTCCCTAACCCTAACCCTAGCCCTGAACGCAAATCCAACACCAGCCCTACAATTTATCCTACGCCGTTGCCTACTCCTGGCCCGTACGCTGGCACTGACCCGTGGGTCAGCACGTAGCCCGCCCCTCCCACGTTTCTGTACACTCACCTGTGCCCTAAGCCTTGCCGTTCCCTAACCCTAACCCTAGCCCGGCACGCAAATCCACCACCAGCCCTACACTATATCGTACGCTGTTGCCTACTCCTGGCCCGTACGCTGGCACTGACCTGTGCGTCAGCACGTAGCCCGACCCTCCCACGTTTCCGTAACCTCACCTGTGCCCTAAGCCTTGCCGTTCCCTAACCCTAACCCTAGCCCAGAACACAAATCCACCACCAGCCCTACACTTTATCCTACGCCGTTGCCTACTCCTGGCCCGTACGCTGGCACTGACCTGTGCGTCAGCACGTAGCCCGACCCTCCCACGTTTCCGTACCCTCACCTGTGCCCTAAGCCTTGCCCTTCCCTAACCCTAACCCTAGCCCGGAATAGAAACCCACCACCAGCCCTACACCTTACCTTACGCCGTTGCCTACTCCTGGCCCGTACGCTGGCACTGACCCATGCGTCAGCACGTAGCCTGACCCTCCAACGTTTCCGTACCCTCACCTGTGCCCCAAGCCTTGCCGTTCCCTAACCCTAACCCTAGCCCAGAACGCAAATGCACCACCAGCCCTACACTTTATCCTACGCCGTTGCCTACTCCTGGCCCGTATGCTGGCACTGACCTCTGCGTCAGCACGTAGCCCGACCCTCCCACGTTTCCGTACCCTCACCTGTGCCCTAAGCCTCGCCGTTCCCTAACCCTAACCCTAGCCTGGAACGGAAACCAACCACCAGCCCTACACCTTACCTTACGCCTTACCCTACTCCTGTCCCGTACGCTGGCACTGAACCGTGCGTCAGCACGCAGCCTGACCCTCTCACGTTTCCGTACCCTCACCTGTGCCCTAAGCCTTGCCATTCCCTAACCCTAACCCTAGCCCGAATCGCAATTACACCACCAGCCCTACACATTACCTTACGCCGTACCCTACTCCTGGCCCGTACGCTGGCACTGACCCGTGCATCAGCACGTAGCCCGACCCTCCCACGTTTCTGTACACTCACCTGTGCCCTAAGCCTTGCCGTTCCCTAACCCTAACCCTAGCCCGGAATGGAAACCCACCACCAGCCCTACACCTTACCCTACGCCATTGCCTACTCCTGGCCTGTACTCTGGCACTGACCCGTGCATCAGCACGTAGCCTTACCCTCCCGCGTTTCCGTACCCTGACCTGTGCCCTAAGCCTTGCCGTTCCCTAACCCTAACCCTAGCCCAGAACACAAATCCACCACCAGCCCTACACTTTATCCTACGCCGTTGCCTACTCCTGGCCCGTACGCTGGCACTGACCTGTACGTCAGCACGTAGCCCGACCCTCCCACGTTTCCGTAACCTCACCTGTGCCCTAAGCCTTGCCGTTCCCTAACACTAACCCTAGCCCGGAACGGAAATCAACCACCAGCCCTACACTTTATCCTATGCCGTTGCATACTCCTGGCCTGTACGCTGGCACTGACCCGTGCGTCAGAACGTAGCCCGACCCTCCCACGTTTCCGTACCCTCACCTGTGCCCTAAGCCTTGCCGTTCCCTAACCCTAACCCTAGCCCGGAATGGAAACCCACCACCAGCCCTACACCTTACCCTACGCCGTTGCCTACTCCTGGCCCGTACGCTGGCACTGACCCATGCGTCAGCACGTAGCCTGACCGTCCCACGTTTCCGTACCCTCACCTGTGCCCTAAGGCTTGCCGTTCCCTAACCCAAACCCTAGCCCGGAACGCAAATCCACCACCGGCCCTACACTTTATCCTACGCCGTTGCCTACTCCTGGCCCGTACGCTGGCACTGACCTCTGCGTCAGCACGTAGCCCGACCCTCCCATGTTTCCGTACCCTCACCTGTGCCCTATGCCTTGCCGTTCCCTAACCCTAACCCTAGCCCAGAACGCAAATCCACCACCAGCCGTACACTTTATCCTTCGCCGTTGCCTACTCCTGGCCCATACGCTGGCACTGACCCATGCGTCAGCACGTAGCCCGACCCTCCCACGTTTCCATACACTCACCTGTGCCCTAAGCCTTGCCGTTCCCTGACCCTAACCCTAGCCCGGAACGGAAATCAACCACAAACCCTACACCTTACCTTACGCCGTTGCCCACTCCTGGCCCGTACGCTGGCACGGTCCCGTGCGTCAGCACGTAGCCTGACCGTCCCACGTTTCCGTACCCTCACCTGTGCCCTAAGCCTTGCTGTTCCCTAACCCTAACCCTAGCCCGGAAAGGAAATCCACCACCAGCCCTACACCTTACCTTATGCCGTACCGTATTCCTGGCCCGTACGCTGGCACTGAACCATGCGTCAGCACGTAGCCTGACACTCCCACGTTTCCGTACCCTCACCTGTGCCCTAAGGCTTGCCGTTCACTAACCCTAACCCTAGCCCAGAATAGAAACCCACCACCAAACCTACACCTTACCTTACGCCGTACCCTACTCCTGACCCGTACGCTGGCACTGACCCGTGTGTCAGCACGTAGCCCGACCCTCCCACGTTTCTGTACCCTCACCTGTGCCCTAAGCCTTGCCGTTCCCTAACCCTAACCCTAGCCCGGAACGGAAACCCACCACAAGCCCTACACCTTACCTTACGCCGTACCCTATTCCTGGCCCGTACGCTGGCACTGAACCGTGCGTCAGAACGTAGCCTGACCCTCCCACGTTTCCGTACCCTCACCTGTGCCCTAAGCCTAGCCGTTCCCTAACCCTAAGCCTACCCCGAAACGGAAATCCACCACCAGCCCTACACTTTATCCTACGCCGTTGCCTACTCCTGGCCAGTACGCTGGCAATGACCCGTGCGTCAGCACGTAGCCCGACCCTCCCACGTTTCCGTACCCTCACATGTGCCCTAAGCCTTGCCGTTCCCTAACCCTAACATTAGCCTGGAACGGAAAACAACCACCAGCCCTACACCTTACCTTACGCCGTTGCCTACTCCTGGCCCGTACGCTGGCACTGACCCGTGCGTCAGCACGTAGCCTGACCCTCACACGTTTCCGTACCCTCACCTGTGCCCTAAGACTTGCCGTTCCCTAACCGTAACCCTAGCCCGGAATGGTAACCCACCACCAGCCCTACACCTTACCCTACGGCGTTGCCTACTCCTGGCCTGTACTCTGGCACTGACCCGTGCATCAGAACGTAGCCTTACCCTCCCGCCTTTCCGTACCCTGACCTGTGCCCAAAGCCTTGCCGTTCCCTAACCCTAACCCTAGACCAGAACGCAAATCCACCACCAGCCCTACACTTTATCCTACGCCGTTGCCTACTCCTGACCCGTACGCTGGCACTGACCTGTGCGTCAGCACGTAGCACGACCCTCCCACGTTTCCGTACCCTCACCTGTGCCCTAAGCCTTGCCGTTCCCTAACCCTAACCCTAGCCCTGAACGCAAATCCACCACCAGCCCTACACTTTATCCTACGCCGTTGCCTACTCCTGGCCCTTACGCTGGCACTGACCCGTGCATCAGCACGTAGCCTGACCCTCCCACGTTTCCGTACCCTCAACTGTGCCCTAAGCCTTGCCGTTCCCTAACCCTATCCCTAGCCCAGAACGCAAATCCACCACCAGCCCTACACTTTATCCTACGCCGTTGCCTACTCCTGGCCCGTACGCTGGCACTGACCCATGCGTCAGCACGTAGCCCGACCCTCCCACGTTTCCGTACCCTCACCTGTGCCCTAAGCCTTGCCGTTCCCTAACCCTAACCCTAGCCCAGAACGCAATTCCACCACCAGCCCTACACCTTACCTTACGCCGTACCCTACTCCTGACCCTTACGCTGGCAATGACACGTGCGTCAGCACGTAGCCCGACCCTCCCACGTTTCCGTACGCTCACATGTGCCCTAAGCCTTGCCGTTCCCTAACCCTAACCCTAGCCTGGAACGGAAACCAACCACCAGCCCTACACCTTACCTTATGCCGCTGCCTAATCCTGGCCCGTATCCTGGCACGGACCCGTGCGTCAGCACGTAGCCTGACCCTCCCACGTTTCCGTACCCTCACCTATGCCCTATGCCTTGCTGTTCCCTAACACTAACCCTAGCCCGGAACGGAAACCCACCACCAGCCCTACACCTTACCCTACGCCGGTGCCTACTCCTGGCCCGTACGCAGGCACTGACCCATGCGTCAGCACGTAGCCTGACCCTCCCACTTTTCCATACCCTCACCTGTGCCCTAAGCCTTGCCGTTCCCTAAACCTAACCCTAGCCCGGAACGCAAATCCACCACCAGCCCTACACTTTATCCTACGCCGTTGCCTACTCCTGGCCCGTGCGCTGGCACTGACCCGTGCGTCAGCACGTAGCCCGACGCTCCCACGTTTCCGTACCCTCACCTGTGCCCTAAGCCTTGCCGCTCCCTAACCCTAACCCTAGCCCGGAACGGAAACCCACCACCAGCCCTACACCATACCTTACGCCGTAAGCTATTCCTGGCCCGTACGCTAGCACTGAACCGTGCGTCAGCAGGTAGCCTAACCATCCCACGTTCACGTACCCTCACCTGTGCCCTAAGCCTTGCCGTTCCCTAACCCTAACCCTAGCCCGGAATAGAAACCCACCACCAGCCCTACACCTTACCTTACGCCGTACCCTACTCCTGAACCGTACGCTGGCACTGACCCGTGCGTCAGCACGTAGACTGACCATCCCACGTTTCCGTACCCTCAGCTGTGCGCTAAGCCTTGCCGTTCCCTAACCCTAACCCTAGCCCGGAACGCAAATCCACCACCAGCCCTACACTTTATCCTACGCCGTTGCCTACTCCTGGCCCGTACGCAGGCACTGACCCGTGCGTCAGCACGTAGCCTGACACTCCCACGTTTCCGTACCCTCACCTGTGCCCTAAGCCTTGCTGTTCCCTAACCCTAACCTTAGCCCGGAACGGATACCCCCCACCAGCCCTACAGCTTACCATATGCCGTACCCTATTCCTGGCCCGTATGCTGCAACTGAACCGTGCGTCAGCACGTAGCCTGACCCTCCCACGTTTCCGTACCCTTACCAGTGCCCTAAGCCTTGCCGTTCCCTAACCCTAACCCTAGCCTGGAACGGAAACCAACCACCAGCCCTACACCTTACCTTACGCAGTTGCCTAATCCTGGCCCGTACGCTGGCACTGACCCGTGCGTCAGCACGTAGCCTGACCCTCCCACGTTTCCGTACCCTCACCTGTGCCCTAAGCCTTGCCGTTCCCTAACCCTAACCCTAGCCCGGAACGGAAACCCACCACCAGCCCTACTCCTTACCCTACGCCGTTGCCTACTCCTGGCCTGTACTCTGGCACTGACCGGTCCGTCAGCACGTAGCCTTACCCTCCCGCGTTTCCGTACCCTAACCTGTGCCCTAAGCCTTGCCATTCCCTAACCCTAACCCTAGCCCTGAACGCAAATCCAACACCAGCCCTACAATTTATCCTACGCCGTTGCCTACTCCTGGCCCGTACGCTGGCACTGACCCGTGGGTCAGCACGTAGCCCGCCCCTCCCACGTTTCTGTACACTCACCTGTGCCCTAGGCCTTGCCGTTCCCTAACCCTAACCCTAGCCCAGAACGCAAATCCACCACCAGCCCTACACTTTATCCTACCCCGTTGCCTACTCCTGGCCCATACGCTGGCACTGACCCATGCGTCAGCACGTAGCCCGACCCTCCCACGTTTCCATACAGTCACCTGTGCCCTAAGCCTTGCCGTTCCCTGACCCTAACCCTAGCCCGGAACGGAAATCAACCACAAGCCCTACACCTTACCTTACGCCGTTGCCCACTCCTGGCCCGTACGCTGGCACGGTCCCGTGCGTCAGCACGTAGCCTGACCGTCCCACGTTTCCGTACCCTCACCTGTGCCCTAAGCCTTGCTGTTCCCTAACCCTAACCCTAGCCCGGAAAGGAAATCCACCACCAGCCCTACACCTTACCTTATGCCGTACCCTATTCCTGGCCCGTACGCTGGCACTGAACCATGCGTCAGCACGTAGCCTGACACTCCCACGTTTCCGTACCCTCACCTGTGCCCTAAGGCTTGCCGTTCACTAACCCTAACCCTAGCCCAGAATAGAAACCCACCACCAACCCTACACCTTACCTTACGCCGTACCCTACTCCTGACCCGTACGCTGGCACTGACCCGTGTGTCAGCACGTAGCCCGACCCTCCCACGTTTCTGTACCCTCACCTGTGCCCTAAGCCTTGCCGTTCCCTAACCCTAAACCTAGCCTGAAACGGAAACCAACCACCAACCCTACACCTTACCTTACGCCGTTGCCCACACCTGGCCCGTACGCTGGCACGGACCCGTGCGTCACCACGTAGCCTGTCCCACCCACGTTTACGTACCCTCACCTGTGCCCTAAGACTTGCCGTTCCCTAACCCTAACCCTAGCCCGGAACGGAAACCCACCACAAGCTCTACACCTTACCTTACGCCGTACCCTATTCCTGGCCCGTACGCTGGCACTGAACCGTGCGTCAGAACGTAGCCTGACCCTCCCACGTTTCCGTACCCTCACCTGTGCCCTAAGCCTTGCCGTTCCCTAACCCTAAGCCTACCCCGAAACGGAAATCCACCACCAGCCCTACACTTTATCCTACGCCGTTGCCTACTCCTGGCCAGTACGCTGGCAATGACCCGTGCGTCAGCACGTAGCCCGACCCTCCCACGTTTCCGTACCCTCACATGTGCCCTAAGCCTTGCCGTTCCCTAACCCTAACATTAGCCTGGAACGGAAAACAACCACCAGCCCTACACCTTACCTTACGCCGTTGCCTACTCCTGGCCCGTACGCTGGCACTGACCCGTGCGACAGCACGTAGCCTGACCCTCACACGTTTCCGTACCCTCACCTGTGCCCTAAGATTTGCCGTTCCCTAACCGTAACCCTAGCCCGGAATGGTAACCCACCACCAGCCCTACACCTTACCCTACGGCGTTGCCTACTCCTGGCCTGTACTCTGGCACTGACCCGTGCATCAGAACGTAGCCTTACCCTCCCGCGTTTCCGTACCCTGACCTGTACCCAAAGCCTTGCCGTTCCCTAACCCTAACCCTAGACCAGAACGCAAATCCACCACCAGCACTACACTTTATCCTACGCCGTTGCCTACTCCTGACCCGTACGCTGGCACTGACCTGTGCGTCAGCACGTAGCACGACCCTCCCACGTTTCCGTACCCTCACCTGTGCCCTAAGCCTTGCCGTTCCCTAACCCTAACCCTAGGCCGGCACGCAAATCCACCACCAGCCCTACAATATATCGTACGCTGTTGCCTACTCCTGGCCCGTACGCTGGCACTGACCCGTGCGTCAGCACGTAGCCCGACCCTCCCACGTTTCCGTAACCTCACCTGTGCCCTAAGCCTTGCCGTTCCCTAACCCTAACCCTAGCCCAGAACACAAATCCACCACCAGCCCTACACTTTATCCTACGCCGTTGCCTACTCCTGGCCCGTACGCTGGCACTGACCTGTGCGTCAGCACGTAGCCCGACCCTCCCACGTTTCCGTACCCTCACCTGTGCCCTAAGCCTTGCCCTTCCCTAACCCTAACCCTAGCCCGGAATAGAAACCCACCACCAGCCCTACACCTTACCTTACGCCGTTGCCTACTCCTGGCCCGTACGCTGGCACTGACCCATGCGTCAGCACGTAGCCTGACCCTCCAACGTTTCCGTACCCTCACCTGTGCCCCAAGCCTTGCCGTTCCCTAACCCTAACCCTAGCCCAGAACGCAAATGCACCACCAGCCCTACACTTTATCCTACGCCGTTGCCTACTCCTGGCCCGTATGCTGGCACTGACCTCTGCGTCAGCACGTAGCCCGACCCTCCCACGTTTCCGTACCCTCACCTGTGCCCTAAGCCTCGCCGTTCCCTAACCCTAACCCTAGCCTGGAACGGAAACCAACCACCAGCCCTACACCTTACCTTACGCCTTACCCTACTCCTGTCCCGTACGCTGGCACTGAACCGTGCGTCAGCACGCAGCCTGACCCTCTCACGTTTCCGTACCCTCACCTGTGCCCTAAGCCTTGCCATTCCCTAACCCTAACCCTAGCCCGAATCGCAATTACACCACCAGCCCTACACATTACCTTACGCCGTACCCTACTCCTGGCCCGTACGCTGGCACTGACCCGTGCGTCAGCACGTAGCCCGACCCTCCCACGTTTCTGTACACTCACCTGTGCCCTAAGCCTTGCCGTTCCCTAACCCTAACCCTAGCCCGGAATGGAAACCCACCACCAGCCCTACACCTTACCCTACGCCATTGCCTACTCCTGGCCTGTACTCTGGCACTGACCCGTGCATCAGCACGTAGCCTTACCCTCCCGCGTTTCCGTACCCTGACCTGTGCCCTAAGCCTTGCCGTTCCCTAACCCTAACCCTAGCCCAGAACACAAATCCACCACCAGCCCTACACTTTATCCTACGCCGTTGCCTACTCCTGGCCCGTACGCTGGCACTGACCTGTACGTCAGCACGTAGCCCGACCCTCCCACGTTTCCGTAACCTCACCTGTGCCCTAAGCCTTGCCGTTCCCTAACACTAACCCTAGCCCGGAACGGAAATCAACCACCAGCCCTACACTTTATCCTATGCCGTTGCATACTCCTGGCCTGTACGCTGGCACTGACCCGTGCGTCAGCACGTAGCCCGACCCTCCCACGTTTCCGTACCCTCACCTGTGCCCTAAGCCTTGCCGTTCCCTAACCCTAACCCTAGCCCGGAATGGAAACCCACCACCAGCCCTACACCTTACCCTACGCCGTTGCCTACTCCTGGCCCGTACGCTGGCACTGACCCATGCGTCAGCACGTAGCCTGACCGTCCCACGTTTCCGTACCCTCACCTGTGCCCTAAGGCTTGCCGTTCCCTAACCCAAACCCTAGCCCGGAACGCAAATCCACCACCGGCCCTACACTTTATCCTACGCCGTTGCCTACTCCTGGCCCGTACGCTGGCACTGACCTCTGCGTCAGCACGTAGCCCGACCCTCCCATGTTTCCGTACCCTCACCTGTGCCCTATGCCTTGCCGTTCCCTAACCCTAACCCTAGCCCAGAACGCAAATCCACCACCAGCCGTACACTTTATCCTTCGCCGTTGCCTACTCCTGGCCCATACGCTGGCACTGACCCATGCGTCAGCACGTAGCCCGACCCTCCCACGTTTCCATACACTCACCTGTGCCCTAAGCCTTGCCGTTCCCTGACCCTAACCCTAGCCCGGAACGGAAATCAACCACAAGCCCTACACCTTACCTTACGCCGTTGCCCACTCCTGGCCCGTACGCTGGCACGGTCCCGTGCGTCAGCACGTAGCCTGACCGTCCCACGTTTCCGTACCCTCACCTGTGCCCTAAGCCTTGCTGTTCCCTAACCCTAACCCTAGCCCGGAAAGGAAATCCACCACCAGCCCTACACCTTACCTTATGCCGTACCCTATTCCTGGCCCGTACGCTGGCACTGAACCATGCGTCAGCACGTAGCCTGACACTCCCACGTTTCCGTACCCTCACCTGTGCCCTAAGGCTTGCCGTTCACTAACCCTAACCCTAGCCCAGAATAGAAACCCACCACCAACCCTACACCTTACCTTACGCCGTACCCTACTCCTGACCCGTACGCTGGCACTGACCCGTGTGTCAGCACGTAGCCCGACCCTCCCACGTTTCTGTACCCTCACCTGTGCCCTAAGCCTTGCCGTTCCCTAACCCTAAACCTAGCCTGAAACGGAAACCAACCACCAACCCTACACCTTACCTTACGCCGTTGCCCACACCTGGCCCGTACGCTGGCACGGACCCGTGCGTCACCACGTAGCCTGTCCCACCCACGTTTACATACCCTCACCTGTGCCCTAAGACTTGCCGTTCCCTAACCCTAACCCTAGCCCGGAACGGAAACCCACCACAAGCCCTACACCTTACCTTACGCCGTACCCTATTCCTGGCCCGTACGCTGGCACTGAACCGTGCGTCAGAACGTAGCCTGACCCTCCCACGTTTCCGTACCCTCACCTGTGCCCTAAGCCTTGCCGTTCCCTAACCCTAAGCCTACCCCGAAACGGAAATCCACCACCAGCCCTACACTTTATCCTACGCCGTTGCCTACTCCTGGCCAGTACGCTGGCAATGACCCGTGCGTCAGCACGTAGCCCGACCCTCCCACGTTTCCGTACCCTCACATGTGCCCTAAGCCTTGCCGTTCCCTAACCCTAACATTAGCCTGGAACGGAAAACAACCACCAGCCCTACACCTTACCTTACGCCGTTGCCTACTCCTGGCCCGTACGCTGGCACTGACCCGTGCGTCAGCACGTAGCCTGACCCTCACACGTTTCCGTACCCTCACCTGTGCCCTAAGACTTGCCGTTCCCTAACCGTAACCCTAGCCCGGAATGGTAACCCACCACCAGCCCTACACCTTACCCTACGGCGTTGCCTACTCCTGGCCTGTACTCTGGCACTGACCCGTGCATCAGAACGTAGCCTTACCCTCCCGCGTTTCCGTACCCTGACCTGTGCCCAAATCCTTGCCGTTCCCTAACCCTAACCCTAGACCAGAACGCAAATCCACCACCAGCCCTACACTTTATCCTACGCCGTTGCCTACTCCTGACCCGTACGCTGGCACTGACCTGTGCGTCAGCACGTAGCACGACCCTCCCACGTTTCCGTACCCTCACCTGTGCCCTAAGCCTTGCCGTTCCCTAACCCTAACCCTAGCCCTGAACGCAAATCCACCACCAGCCCTACACTTTATCCTACGCTGTTGCCTACTCCTGGCCCTTACGCTGGCACTGACCCGTGCATCAGCACGTAGCCTGACCCTCCCACGTTTCCGTACCCTCAACTGTGCCCTAAGCCTTGCCGTTCCCTAACCCTATCCCTAGCCCAGAACGCAAACCCACCACCAGCCCTACACTTTATCCTACGCCGTTGCCTACTCCTGGCCCGTACGCTGGCACTGACCCATGCGTCAGCACGTAGCCCGACCCTCCCACGTTTCCGTACCCTCACCTGTGCCCTAAGCCTTGCCGTTCCCTAAACCTAACCCTAGCCCAGAACGCAATTCCACCACCAGCCCTACACCTTACCTTACGCCGTACCCTACTCCTGACCCTTAAGCTGGCAATGACACGTGCGTCAGCACGTAGCCCGACCCTCCCACGTTTCCGTACGCTCACATGTGCCCTAAGCCTTGCCGTTCCCTAACCCTAACCCTAGCCTGGAACGGAAACCAACCACCAGCCCTACACCTTACCTTATGCCGCTGCCTAATCCTGGCCCGTATCCTGGCACGGACCCGTGCGTCAGCACGTAGCCTGACCCTCCCACGTTTCCGTACCCTCACCTATGCCCTAAGCCTTGCTGTTCCCTAACACTAACCCTAGCCCGGAACGGAAACCCACAACCAGCCCTACACCTTACCCTACGCCGGTGCCTACTCCTGGCCTGTACGCTGGCACTGACCCATGCGTCAGCACGTAGCCTGACCCTCCCACTTTTCCATACCCTCACCTGTGCCCTAAGCCTTGCCGTTCCCTAAACCTAACCCTAGCCCGGAACGCAAATCCACCACCAGCCCTACACTTTATCCTACGCCGTTGCCTACTCCTGGCCCGTGCGCTGGCACTGACCCGTGCGTCAGCACGTAGCCCGACGCTCCCACGTTTCCGTACCCTCACCTGTGCCCTAAGCCTTGCCGCTCCCTAACCCTAACCCTAACCCGGAACGGAAACCCACCACCAGCCCTACACCATACCTTACGCCGTAAGCTATTCCTGGCCCGTACGCTAGCACTGAACCGTGCGTCAGCAGGTAGCCTAACCATCCCACGTTCACGTACCCTCACCTGTGCCCCAAGCCTTGCCGTTCCCTAACCCTAACCCTAGCCCGGAATAGAAACCCACCACCAGCCCTACACCTTACCTTACGCCGTACCCTACTCCTGAACCGTACGCTGGCACTGACCCGTGCGTCAGCACGTAGACTGACCATCCCACGTTTCCGTACCCTCAGCTGTGCGCTAAGCCTTGCCGTTCCCTAACCCTAACCCTAGCCCGGAACGCAAATCCACCACCAGCCCTACACTTTATCCTACGCCGTTGCCTACTCCTGGCCCGTACGCAGGCACTGACCCGTGCGTCAGCACGTAGCCTGACACTCCCACGTTTCCGTACCCTCAGCTGTGCCCTAAGCCTTGCCGTTCCCTAACCCTAACCTTAGCCCGGAACGGATACCCCCCACCAGCCCTACAGCTTACCATATGCCGTACCCTATTCCTGGCCCGTATGCTGCAACTGAACCGTGCGTCAGCACGTAGCCTGACCCTCCCACGTTTCCGTACCCTTACCAGTGCCCTAAGCCTTGCCGTTCCCTAACCCTAACCCTAGCCTGGAACGGAAACCAACCACCAGCCCTACACCTTACCTTACGCCGTTGCCTAATCCTGGCCCGTACGCTGGCACTGACCCGTGCGTCAGCACGTAGCCTGACCCTCCCACGTTTCCGTACCCTCACCTGTGCCCTAAGCCTTGCCGTTCCCTAACCCTAACCCTAGCCCGGAACGGAAACCCACCACCAGCCCTACTCCTTACCCTACGCCGTTGCCTACTCCTGGCCTGTACTCTGGCACTGACCGGTCCGTCAGCACGTAGCCTTACCCTCCCGCGTTTCCGTACCCTAACCTGTGCCCTAAGCCTTGCCATTCCCTAACACTAACCCTAGCCCTGAACGCAAATCCAACACCAGCCCTACAATTTATCCTACCCCGTTGCCTACTCCTGGCCCGTACGCTTGCACTGACCCGTGGGTCAGCACGTAGCCCGCCCCTCCCACGTTTCTGTACACTCACCTGTGCCCTAGGCCTTGCCGTTCCCTAACCCTAACCCTAGCCCAGAACACAAATCCACCACCAGCCCTACACTTTATCCTACCCCGTTGCCTACTCCTGGCCCATACGCTGGCACTGACCCATGCGTCAGCACGTAGCCCGACCCTCCCACGTTTCCATACACTCACCTGTGCCCTAAGCCTTGCCGTTCCCTGACCCTAACCCTAGCCCGGAACGGAAATCAACCACAAGCCCTACACCTTACCTTACGCCGTTGCCCACTCCTGGCCCGTACGCTGGCACGGTCCCGTGCGTCAGCACGTAGCCTGACCGTCCCACGTTTCCGTACCCTCACCTGTGCCCTAAGCCTTGCTGTTCCCTAACCCTAACCCTAGCCCGGAAAGGAAATCCACCACCAGCCCTACACCTTACCTTATGCCGTACCCTATTCCTGGCCCGTACGCTGGCACTGAACCATGCGTCAGCACGTAGCCTGACACTCCCACATTTCCGTACCCTCACCTGTGCCCTAAGGCTTGCCGTTCACTAACCCTAACCCTAGCCCAGAATAGAAACCCACCACCAACCCTACACCTTACCTTACGCCGTACCCTACTCCTGACCCGTACGCTGGCACTGACCCGTGTGTCAGCACGTAGCCCGACCCTCCCACGTTTCTGTACCCTCACCTGTGCCCTAAGCTTTGCCGTTCCCTAACCCTAAACCTAGCCTGAAACGGAAACCAACCACCAACCCTACACCTTACCTTACGCCGTTGCCCACACCTGGCCCGTACGCTGGCACGGACCCGTGCGTCACCACGTAGCCTGTCCCACCCACGTTTACGTACCCTCACCTGTGCCCTAAGACTTGCCGTTCCCTAACCCTAACCTTAGCCCGGAACGGAAACCCACCACAAGCCCTACACCTTACCTTACGCCGTACCCTATTCCTGGCCCGTACGCTGGCACTGAACCGTGCGTCAGAACGTAGCCTGACCCTCCCACGTTTCCGTACCCTCACCTGTGCCCTAAGCCTTGCCGTTCCCTAACCCTAAGCCTACCCCGAAACGGAAATCCACCACCAGCCCTACACTTTATCCTACGCCGTTGCCTACTCCTGGCCAGTACGCTGGCAATGACCCGTGCGTCAGCACGTAGCCCGACCCTCCCACGTTTCCGTACCCTCACATGTGCCCTAAGACTTGCCGTTCCCTAACCCTAACATTAGCCTGGAACGGAAAACAACCACCAGCCCTACACCTTACCTTACGCCGTTGCCTACTCCTGGCCCGTACGCTGGCACTGACCCGTGCGTCAGCACGTAGCCTGACCCTCACACGTTTCCGTACCCTCACCTGTGCCCTAAGACTTGCCGTTCCCTAACCGTAACCCTAGCCCGGAATGGTAACCCACCACCAGCCCTACACCTTACCCTACGGCGTTGCCTACTCCTGGCCTGTACTCTGGCGGTGACCCGTGCATCAGAACGTAGCCTTACCCTCCCGCGTTTCCGTACCCTGACCTGTACCCAAAGCCTTGCCGTTCCCTAACCCTAACCCTAGACAAGAACGCAAATCCACCACCAGCACTACACTTTATCCTACGCCGTTGCCTACTCCTGACCCGTACGCTGGCACTGACCTGTGCGTCAGCACGTAGCACGACCCTCCCACGTTTCCGTACCCTCACCTGTGCCCTAAGCCTTGCCGTTCCCTAACCCTAACCCTAGCCCGGCACGCAAATCCACCACCAGCCCTACACTATATCGTACGCTGTTGCCTACTCCTGGCCCGTACGCTGGCACTGACCCGTGCGTCAGCACGTAGCCCGACCGTCCCACGTTTCCGTAACCTCACCTGTGCCCTAAGCCTTGCCGTTCCCTAACCCTAACCCTAGCCCAGAACACAAATCCACCACCAGCCCTACACTTTATCCTACGCCGTTGCCTACTCCTGGCCCGTACGCTGGCACTGACCTGTGCGTCAGCACGTAGCCCGACCCTCCCACGTTTCCGTACCCTCACCTGTGCCCTAAGCCTTGCCCTTCCCTAACCCTAACCCTAGCCCGGAATAGAAACCCACCACCAGCCCTACACCTTACCTTACGCCGTTGCCTACTCCTGGCCCGTACGCTGGCACTGACCCATGCGTCAGCACGTAGCCTGACCCTCCAACGTTTCCGTACCCTCACCTGTGCCCCAAGCCTTGCCGTTCCCTAACCCTAACCCTAGCCCAGAACGCAAATGCACCACCAGCCCTACACTTTATCCTACGCCGTTGCCTACTCCTGGCCCGTATGCTGGCACTGACCTCTGCGTCAGCACGTAGCCCGACCCTCCCACGTTTCCGTACCCTCACCTGTGCCCTAAGCCTCGCCGTTCCCTAACCCTAACCCTAGCCTGGAACGGAAACCAACCACCAGCCCTACACCTTACCTTACGCCTTACCCTACTCCTGTCCCGTACGCTGGCACTGAACCGTGCGTCAGCACGCAGCCTGACCCTCTCACGTTTCCGTACCCTCACCTGTGCCCTAAGCCTTGCCATTCCCTAACCCTAACCCTAGCCCGAATCGCAATTACACCACCAGCCCTACACATTACCTTACGCCGTACCCTACTCCTGGCCCGTACGCTGGCACTGACCCGTGCGTCAGCACGTAGCCCGACCCTCCCACGTTTCTGTACACTCACCTGTGCCCTAAGCCTTGCCGTTCCCTAACCCTAACCCTAGCCCGGAATGGAAACCCACCACCAGCCCTACACCTTACCCTACGCCATTGCCTACTCCTGGCCTGTACTCTGGCACTGACCCGTGCATCAGCACGTAGCCTTACCCTCCCGCGTTTCCGTACCCTGACCTGTGCCCTAAGCCTTGCCGTTCCCTAACCCTAACCCTAGCCCAGAACACAAATCCACCACCAGCCCTACACTTTATCCTACGCGGTTGCCTACTCCTGGCCCGTACGCTGGCACTGACCTGTACGTCAGCACGTAGCCCGACCCTCCCACGTTTCCGTAACCTCACCTGTGCCCTAAGCCTTGCCGTTCCCTAACACTAACCCTAGCCCGGAACGGAAATCAACCACCAGCCCTACACTTTATCCTATGCCGTTGCATACTCCTGGCCTGTACGCTGGCACTGACCCGTGCGTCAGCACGTAGCCCGACCCTCCCACGTTTCCGTACCCTCACCTGTGCCCTAAGCCTTGCCGTTCCCTAACCCTAACCCTAGCCCGGAATGGAAACCCACCACCAGCCCTACACCTTACCCTACGCCGTTGCCTACTCCTGGCCCGTACGCTGGCACTGACCCATGCGTCAGCACGTAGCCTGACCGTCCCACGTTTCCGTACCCTCACCTGTGCCCTAAGGCTTGCCGTTCCCTAACCCAAACCCTAGCCCGGAACGCAAATCCACCACCGGCCCTACACTTTATCCTACGCCGTTGCCTACTCCTGGCCCGTACGCTGGCACTGACCTCTGCGTCAGCACGTAGCCAGACCCTCCCATGTTTCCGTACCCTCACCTGTGCCCTATGCCTTGCCGTTCCCTAACCCTAACCCTAGCCCAGAACGCAAATCCACCACCAGCCGTACACTTTATCCTTCGCCGTTGCCTACTCCTGGCCCATACGCTGGCACTGACCCATGCGTCAGCACGTAGCCCGACCCTCCCACGTTTCCATACACTCACCTGTGCCCTAAGCCTTGCCGTTCCCTGACCCTAACCCTAGCCCGGAACGGAAATCAACCACAAGCCCTACACCTTACCTTACGCCGTTGCCCACTCCTGGCCCGTACGCTGGCACGGTCCCGTGCGTCAGCACGTAGCCTGACCGTCCCACGTTTCCGTACCCTCACCTGTGCCCTAAGCCTTGCTGTTCCCTAACCCTAACCCTAGCCCGGAAAGGAAATCCACCACCAGCCCTACACCTTACCTTATGCCGTACCCTATTCCTGGCCCGTACGCTGGCACTGAACCATGCGTCAGCACGTAGCCTGACACTCCCACGTTTCCGTACCCTCACCTGTGCCCTAAGGCTTGCCGTTCACTAACCCTAACCCTAGCCCAGAATAGAAACCCACCACCAACCCTACACCTTACCTTACGCCGTACCCTACTCCTGACCCGTACGCTGGCACTGACCCGTGTGTCAGCACGTAGCCCGACCCTCCCACGTTTCTGTACCCTCACCTGTGCCCTAAGCCTTGCCGTTCCCTAACCCTAAACCTAGCCTGAAACGGAAACCAACCACCAACCCTACACCTTACCTTACGCCGTTGCCCACACCTGGCCCGTACGCTGGCACGGACCCGTGCGTCACCACGTAGCCTGTCCCACCCACGTTTACGTACCCTCACCTGTGCCCTAAGACTTGCCGTTCCCTAACCCTAACCCTAGCCTGGAACGGAAACCAACCACCAGCCCTACACCTTACCTTACGCCGTTGCCTAATCCTGGCCCGTACGCTGGCACTGACCCGTGCGTCAGCACGTAGCCTGACCCTCCCACGTTTCCGTACCCTCACCTGTGCCCTAAGCCTTGCCGCTCCCTAACCCTAACCCTAGCCCGGAACGGAAACCCACCACCAGCCCTACACCATACCTTACGCCGTAAGCTATTCCTGGCCCGTACGCTAGCACTGAACCGTGCGTCAGCAGGTAGCCTAACCATCCCACGTTCACGTACCCTCACCTGTGCCC
Source organism: Mesoplodon bidens (assembly GCF_964165515.1). Taxonomy (NCBI): domain Eukaryota; kingdom Metazoa; phylum Chordata; class Mammalia; order Artiodactyla; family Ziphiidae; genus Mesoplodon; species Mesoplodon bidens. The sequence goes on from NW_027671196.1 coordinate 23,270, forward strand.
TAAGCCTTGCCGTTCCCTAACCCTAACCCTAGCCCGGAATAGAAACCCACCACCAGCCCTACACCTTACCTTACGCCGTACCCTACTCCTGAACCGTACGCTGGCACTGACCCGTGCGTCAGCACGTAGACTGACCATCCCACGTTTCCGTACCCTCAGCTGTGCGCTAAGCCTTGCCGTTCCCTAACCCTAACCCTAGCCCGGAACGCAAATCCACCACCAGCCCTACACTTTATCCTACGCCGTTGCCTACTCCTGGCCCGTACGCAGGCACTGACCCGTGCGTCAGCACGTAGACTGACACTCCCACGTTTCCGTACCCTCACCTGTGCCCTAAGCCTTGCCGTTCCCTAACCCTAACCTTAGCCCGGAACGGATACCCCCCACCAGCCCTACAGCTTACCATATGCCGTACCCTATTCCTGGCCCGTATGCTGCAACTGAACCGTGCGTCAGCACGTAGCCTGACCCTCCCACGTTTCCGTACCCTTACCAGTGCCCTAAGCCTTGCCGTTCCCTAACCCTAACCCTAGCCTGGAACGGAAACCAACCACCAGCCCTACACCTTACCTTACGCCGTTGCCTAATCCTGGCCCGTACGCTGGCACTGACCCGTGCGTCAGCACGTAGCCTGACCCTCCCACGTTTCCGTACCCTCACCTGTGCCCTAAGCCTTGCCGTTCCCTAACCCTAACCCTAGCCCGGAACGGAAACCCACCACCAGCCCTACTCCTTACCCTATGCCGTTGCCTACTCCTGGCCTGTACTCTGGCACTGACCGGTCCGTCAGCACGTAGCCTTACCCTCCCGCGTTTCCGTACCCTAACCTGTGCCCTAAGCCTTGCCATTCCCTAACCCTAACCCTAGCCCTGAACGCAAATCCAACACCAGCCCTACAATTTATCCTACGACGTTGCCTACTCCTGGCCCGTACGCTGGCACTGACCCGTGGGTCAGCACGTAGCCCGCCCCTCCCACGTTTCTGTACACTCACCTGTGCCCTAGGCCTTGCCGTTCCCTAACCCTAACCCTAGCCCAGAACGCAAATCCACCACCAGCCCTACACTTTATCCTACCCCGTTGCCTACTCCTGGCCCATACGCTGGCACTGACCCATGCGTCAGCACGTAGCCCGACCCTCCCACGTTTCCATACACTCACCTGTGCCCTAAGCCTTGCCGTTCCCTGACCCTAACCCTAGCCCGGAACGGAAATCAACCACAAGCCCTACACCTTACCTTACGCCGTTGCCCACTCCTGGCCCGTACGCTGGCACGGTCCCGTGCGTCAGCACGTAGCCTGACCGTCCCACGTTTCCGTACCCTCACCTGTGCCCTAAGCCTTGCTGTTCCCTAACCCTAACCCTAGCCCGGAAAGGAAATCCACCACCAGCCCTACACCTTACCTTATGCCGTACCCTATTCCTGGCCCGTACGCTGGCACTGAACCATGCGTCAGCACGTAGCCTGACACTCCCACGTTTCCGTACCCTCACCTGTGCCCTAAGGCTTGCCGTTCACTAAACCTAACCCTAGCCCAGAATAGAAACCCACCACCAACCCTACACCTTACCTTACGCCGTACCCTACTCCTGACCCGTACGCTGGCACTGACCCGTGTGTCAGCACGTAGCCCGACCCTCCCACGTTTCTGTACCCTCACCTGTGCCCTAAGCCTTGCCGTTCCCTAACCCTAAACCTAGCCTGAAACGGAAACCAACCACCAACCCTACACCTTACCTTACGCCGTTGCCCACACCTGGCCCGTACGCTGGCACGGACCCGTGCGTCACCACGTAGCCTGTCCCACCCACGTTTACGTACCCTCACCTGTGCCCTAAGACTTGCCGTTCCCTAACCCTAACCCTAGCCCGGAACGGAAACCCACCACAAGCCCTACACCTTACCTTACGCCGTACCCTATTCCTGGCCCGTACGCTGGCACTGAACCGTGCGTCAGAACGTAGCCTGACCCTCCCACGTTTCCGTACCCTCACCTGTGCCCTAAGCCTTGCCATTCCCTAACCCTAAGCCTACCCCGAAACGGAAATCCACCACCAGCCCTACACTTTATCCTACGCCGTTGCCTACTCCTGGCCAGTACGCTGGCAATGACCCGTGCGTCAGCACGTAGCCCGACCCTCCCACGTTTCCGTACCCTCACATGTGCCCTAAGCCTTGCCGTTCCCTAACCCTAACATTAGCCTGGAACGGAAAACAACCACCAGCCCTACACCTTACCTTACGCCGTTGCCTACTCCTGGCCCGTACGCTGGCACTGACCCGTGCGTCAGCACGTAGCCTGACCCTCACACGTTTCCGTACCCTCACCTGTGCCCTAAGACTTGCCGTTCCCTAACCGTAACCCTAGCCCGGAATGGTAACCCACCACCAGCCCTACACCTTACCCTACGGCGTTGCCTACTCCTGGCCTGTACTCTGGCACTGACCCGTGCATCAGAACGTAGCCTTACCCTCCCGCCTTTCCGTACCCTGACCTGTGCCCAAAGCCTTGCCGTTCCCTAACCCTAACCCTAGACCAGAACGCAAATCCACCACCAGCCCTACACTTTATCCTACGCCGTTGCCTACTCATGACCCGTACGCTGGCACTGACCTGTGCGTCAGCACGTAGCACGACCCTCCCACGTTTCCGTACCCTCACCTGTGCCCTAAGCCTTGCCGTTCCCTAACCCTAACCCTAGCCCTGAACGCAAATCCACCACCAGCCCTACACTTTATCCTACGCCGTTGCCTACTCCTGGCCCTTACGCTGGCACTGACCCGTGCATCAGCACGTAGCCTGACCCTCCCACGTTTCGGTACCCTCAACTGTGCCCTAAGCCTTGCCGTTCCCTAACCCTATCCCTAGCCCAGAACGCAAATCCACCACCAGCCCTACACTTTATCCTACGCCGTTGCCTACTCCTGGCCCGTACGCTGGCACTGACCCATGCGTCAGCACGTAGCCCGACCCTCCCACGTTTCCGTACCCTCACCTGTGCCCTAAGCCTTGCCGTTCCCTAACCCTAACCCTAGCCCAGAACGCAATTCCACCACCAGCCCTACACCTTACCTTACGCCGTACCCTACTCCTGACCCTTACGCTGGCAATGACACGTGCGTCAGCACGTAGCCCGACCCTCCCACGTTTCCGTACGCTCACATGTGCCCTAAGCCTTGCCGTTCCCTAACCCTAACCCTAGCCTGGAACGGAAACCAACCACCAGCCCTACACCTTACCTTATGCCGCTGCCTAATCCTGGCCCGTATCCTGGCACGGACCCGTGCGTCAGCACGTAGCCTGACCCTCCCACGTTTCCGTACCCTCACCTATGCCCTAAGCCTTGCTGTTCCCTAACACTAACCCTAGCCCGGAACGGAAACCCACCACCAGCCCTACACCTTACCCTACGCCGGTGCCTACTCCTGGCCCGTACGCTGGCACTGACCCATGCGTCAGCACGTAGCCTGACCCTCCCACTTTTCCATACCCTCACCTGTGCCCTAAGCCTTGCCGTTCCCTAAACCTAACCCTAGCCCGGAACGCAAATCCACCACCAGCCCTACACTTTATCCTACGCCGTTGCCTACTCCTGGCCCGTACGCTGGCACTGACCCGTGCGTCAGCACGTAGCCCGACGCTCCCACGTTTCCGTACCCTCACCTGTGCCCTAAGCCTTGCCGCTCCCTAACCCTAACCCTAGCCCGGAACGGAAACCCACCACCAGCCCTACACCATACCTTACGCCGTAAGCTATTCCTGGCCCGTACGCTAGCACTGAACCGTGCGTCAGCAGGTAGCCTAACCATCCCACGTTCACGTACCCTCACCTGTGCCCTAAGCCTTGCCGTTCCCTAACCCTAACCCTAGCCCGGAATAGAAACCCACCACCAGCCCTACACCTTACCTTACGCCGTACCCTACTCCTGAACCGTACGCTGGCACTGACCCGTGCGTCAGCACGTAGACTGACCATCCCACGTTTCCGTACCCTCAGCTGTGCGCTAAGCCTTGCCGTTTCCTAACCCTAACCCTAGCCCGGAACGCAAATCCACCACCAGCCCTACACTTTATCCTACGCCGTTGCCTACTCCTGGCCCGTACGCAGGCACTGACCCGTGCGTCAGCACGTAGCCTGACACTCCCACGTTTCCGTACCCTCACCTGTGCCCTAAGCCTTGCCGTTCCCTAACCCTAACCTTAGCCCGGAACGGATACCCCCCACCAGCCCTACAGCTTACCATAGGCCGTACCCTATTCCTGGCCCGTATGCTGCATCTGAACCGTGCGTCAGCACGTAGCCTGACCCTCCCACGTTTCCGTACCCTCACCAGTGCCCTAAGCCTTGCCGTTCCCTAATCCTAACCCTAGCCTGGAACGGAAACCAACCACCAGCCCTACACCTTACCTTACGCCGTTGCCTAATCCTGGCCCGTACGCTGGCACTGACCCGTGCGTCAGCACGTAGTCTGACCCTCCCACGTTTCCGTACCCTCACCTGTGCCCTAAGCCTTGCCGTTCCCTAACCCTAACCCTAGCCCGGAACGGAAACCCACCACCAGCCCTACCCCTTACCCTACGCCGTTGCCTACTCCTGGCCTGTACTCTGGCACTGACCGGTCCGTCAGCACGTAGCCTTACCCTCCCGCGTTTCCGTACCCTAACCTGTGCCCTAAGCCTTGCCATTCCCTAACCCTAACCCTAGCCCTGAAGGCAAATCCAACACCAGCCCTACAATTTATCCTACGCCGTTGCCTACTCCTGGCCCGTACGCTGGCACTGACCCGTGGGTCAGCACGTAGCCCGCCCCTCCCACGTTTCTGTACACTCACCTGTGCCCTAGGCCTTGCCGTTCCCTAACCCTAACCCTAGCCCAGAACGCAAATCCACCACCAGCCCTACACTTTATCCTACCCCGTTGCCTACTCCTGGCCCTTACTCTGGCACTGACCGGTGCGTCAGCACGTAGCCCGACCCTCCCACGTTTCCGTAACCTCACCTGTGCCCTAAGCCTTGCCGTTCCCTAACCCTAACCCTAGCCCGGCACGCAAATCCACCACCAGCCCTACACTATATCGTACGCCGTTGCCTACTCCTGGCCCGTACGCTGGCACTGACCTATGCGTCAGCACGTAGCCCGACCCTCCCACGTTTCCGTAACCTCACCTGTGCCCTAAGCCTTGCCGTTCCCTAACCCTAACCCTAGCCCGGAACGGAAATCAACCACCAGCCCTACACTTTATCCTGCGCCGTTGCCTACTACTGGCCCGTACGCTGGCACTGACCCGTGCGTCAGCACGTAGCCCGACCCTCCCACGTTTCCGTACCCTCACCTGTGCCCTAAGCCTTGCCCTTCCCTAACCCTAACCCTAGCCCGGAAGAGAAACCCACCACCAGCCCTACACCTTACCTTACGCCGTTGCCTACTCCTGGCCCGTACGCTGGCACTGACCCATGCGTCAGCACGTAGCCTGACCCTCCCACGTTTCCGTACCATCACCTGTGCCCCAAGCCTTGCCGTTCCATAACCCTAACCCTAGCCCAGAACGCAAATGCACCACCAGCCCTACACTTTATCCTACGCCGTTGCCTACTCCTGGCCCTTATGCTGGCACTGACCTCTGCGTCAGCACGTAGCCCGACCCTCCCACGTTTCCGTACCCTCACCTGTGCCCTAAGCCTCGCCGTTCCCTAACCCTAACCCTAGCCTGGAACGGAAACCAACCACCAGCCCTACACCTTACCTTACGCCTTACCCTACTCCTGTCCCGTACGCTGGCACTGAACCGTGCGTCAGCACGCAGCCTGACCCTCCCACGTTTCCGTACCCTCACCTGTGCCCTACGCCTTGCCATTCCCTAACCCTAACCCTAGCCCGAATCGCAATTACACCACCAGCCCTACACATTACCTTACGCCGTACCCTACTCCTGGCCCGTACGCTGGCACTGACCCGTGCGTCAGCACGTAGCCCGACCCTCCCACGTTTCTGTACACTCACCTGTGCCCTAAGCCTTGCCGTTCCCTAACCCTAACCCTAGCCCGGAATGGAAACCCACCACCAGCCCTACACCTTACCCTACGCCATTGCCTACTCCTGGCCTGTACTCTGGCACTGACCCGTGCATCAGCACGTAGCCTTACCCTCCCACGTTTCCGTACCCTGACCTGTGCCCTAAGCCTTGCCGTTCCCTAACCCTAACCCTAGCCCAGAACACAAATCCACCACCAGCCCTACACTTTATCCTACGCCGTTGCCTACTCCTGGCCCGTACGCTGGCACTGACCTGTACGTCAGCACGTAGCCCGACCCTCCCACGTTTCCGTAACCTCACCTGTGCCCTAAGCCTTGCCGTTCCCTAACACTAACCCTAGCCCGCAACGGAAATCAACCACCAGCCCTACACTTTATCCTATGCCGTTGCATACTCCTGGCCCGTACGCTGGCACTGACCCGTGCGTCAGCACGTAGCCCGACCCTCCCACGTTTCCGTACCCTCACCTGTGCCCTAAGCCTTGCCGTTCCCTAACCCTAACCCTAGCCCGGAATGGAAACCCACCACCAGCCCTACACCTTACCCTACGCCGTTGCCTACTCCTGGCCCGTATGCTGGCACTGACCCATGCGTCAGCACGTAGCCTGACCGTCCCACGTTTCCGTACCCTCACCTGTGCCCTAAGGCTTGCCGTTCCCTAACCCAAACCCTAGCCCGGAACGCAAATCCACCACCGGCCCTACACTTTATCCTACGCCGTTGCCTACTCCTGGCCCGTACGCTGGCACTGACCCGTGCGTCAGCACGTAGCCCGACCCTCCCACGTTTCCGTACCCTCACCTGTGCCCTCAGCCTTGCCGTTCCCTAACCCTAACCCTAGCCCCCAATGGAAACCCACCACCAGCCCTACACCTTACCCTACGCCGTTGCCTACTCCTGGCCCGTACGCTGGCACTGACCCATGCGTCAGCACGTAGCCTGACCGTCCCACGTTTCCGTACCCTCACCTGTGCCCTATGCCTTGCCGTTCCCTAACCCTAACCCTAGCCCAGAACGCAAATCCACCACCAGCCGTACACTTTATCCTTCGCCGTTGCCTACTCCTGGCCCATACGCTGGCACTGACCCATGCGTCAGCACGTAGCCCGACCCTCCCACGTTTCCATACACTCACCTGTGCCCTAAGCCTTGCCGTTCCCTGACCCTAACCCTAGCCCGGAACGGAAATCAACCACAAGCCCAACACCTTACCTTACGCCGTTGCCCACTCCTGGCCCGTACGCTGGCACGGTCCCGTGCGTCAGCACGTAGCCTGACCGTCCCACGTTTCCGTACCCTCACCTGTGCCCTAAGCCTTGCCGTTCTTTAACCCTAACCCTAGCCCGGAAAGGAAATCCACCACCAGCCCTACACCTTACCTTATGCCGTACCCTATTCCTGGCCCGTACGCTGGCACTGAACCATGCGTCAGCACGTAGCCTGACACTCCCACGTTTCCGTACCCTCACCTGTGCCCTAAGGCTTCCCGTTCACTAACCCTAACCCTAGCCCAGAATAGAAACCCACCACCAGCCCTACACCTTACCTTACGCCGTACCCTACTCCTGACCCGTACGCTGGCACTGACCCGTGTGTTAGCACGTAGCCTGACCCTCCCACGTTTCTGTACCCTCACCTGTGCCCTAAGCCTTGCCGTTCCCTAACCCTAAACCTAGCCTGAAACGGAAACCAACCACCAACCCTACACCTTACCTTACGACGTTGCCCACACCTGGCCCGTACACTGGCACGGACCCGTGCGTCAGCACGTAGCCTGTCCCACCCACGTTTCCGTACCCTCACCTGTGCCCTAAGCCTTGCCGCTCCCTAACCCTAACCCTAGCCCGGAACGGAAACCCACCACCAGCCCTACACCATACCTTACGCCGTAAGCTATTCCTGGCCCGTACGCTAGCACTGAACCGTGCGTCAGCACGTAGCCTAACCATCCCACGTTCACGTACCCTCACCTGTGCCCTAAGCCTTGCCGTTCCCTAACCCTAACCCTAGCCCGGAATAGAAACCCACCACCAGCCCTACACCTTACCTTACGCCGTACCCTACTCCTGAACCGTACGCTGGCACTGACCCGTGCGTCAGCACGTAGACTGACCATCCCACGTTTCCGTACCCTCAGCTGTGCGCTAAGCCTTGCCGTTCCCAAACCCTAACCCTAGCCCGGAACGCAAATCCACCACCAGCCCTACACTTTATCCTACGCCGTTGCCTACTCCTGGCCCGTACGCAGGCACTGACCCGTGCGTCAGCACGTAGCCTGACACTCCCACGTTTCCGTACCCTCACCTGTGCCCTAAGCCTTGCCGTTCCCTAACACTAACCCTAGCCCGGAACGGATACCCCCCACCAGCCCTACAGCTTACCATATGCCGTACCCTATTCCTGGCCCGTATGCTGCAACTGAACCGTGCGTCAGCACGTAGCCTGACCCTCCCACGTTTCCGTACCCTCACCAGTGCCCTAAGCCATGCCGTTCCCTAACCCTAACCCTAGCCTGGAACGGAAACCAACCACCAGCCCTACACCTTACCTTACGCCGTTGCCTAATCCTGGCCCGTACGCTGGCACTGACCCGTGCGTCAGCACGTAGCCTGACCCTCCCACGTTTCCGTACCCTCACCAGTGCCCTAAGCCATGCCGTTCCCTAACCCTAACCCTAGCCCGGAACGGAAACCCACCACCAGCCCTACTCCTTACCCTACGCCGTTGCCTACTCCTGGCCTGTACTCTGGCACTGACCAGTCCGTCAGCACGTAGCCTTACCCACCCGCGTTTCCGTACCCTAACCTGTGCCCTAAGCCTTGCCATTCCCTAACCCTAACCCTAGCCCTGAACGCAAATCCAACACAAGCCCTACAATTTATCCTACGCCGTTGCCTACTCCTGGCCCGTACGCTGGCACTGACCCGTGGGTCAGCACGTAGCCCGCCCCTCCCACGTTTCTGTACACTCACCTGTGCCCTAGGCCTTGCCGTTCCCTAAACCTAACCCTAGCCCAGAACGCAAATCCACCACCAGCCCTACACTTTATCCTACCCCGTTGCCTACTCCTGGCCCTTACTCTGGCACTGACCCGTGCGTCAGCACGTAGCCCGACCCTCCCACGTTTCCGTAACCTCACCTGTGCCCTAAGCCTTGCCGTTCCCTAACCCTAACCCTAGCCCGGCACGCAAATCCACCACCAGCCCTACACTATATCGTACGCCGTTGCCTACTCCTGGCCCGTACGCTGGCACTGACCTGTGCGTCAGCACGTAGCCCGACCCTCCCACGTTTCCGTAACCTCACCTGTGCCCTAAGCCTTGCCGTTCCCTAACCCTAACCCTAGCCCGGAACGGAAATCAACCACCAGCCCTACACTTTATCCTGCGCCGTTGCCTACTACTGGCCCGTACGCTGGCACTGACCCGTGCGTCAGCACGTAGCCCGACCCTCCCACGTTTCCATACCCTCACCTGTGCCCTAAGCCTTGCCCTTCCCTAACCCTAACCCTAGCCCGGAATAGAAACCCACCACCAGCCCTACACCTTACCTTACGCCGTTGCCTACTCCTGGCCCGTACGCTGGCACTGACCCATGCGTCAGCACGTAGCCTGACCCTCCCACGTTTCCGTACCCTCACCTGTGCCCCAAGCCTTGCCGTTCCCTAACCCTAACCCTAGCCCAGAACGCAAATGCACCACCAGACCTACACTTTATCCTACGCCGTTGCCTACTCCTGGCCCGTATGCTGGCACTGACCTCTGCGTCAGCACGTAGCCCGACCCTCCCACGTTTCCGTACCCTCACCTGTGCCCTATGCCTCGCCGTTCCCTAACCCTAACCCTAGCCTGGAACGGAAACCAACCACCAGCCCTACACCTTACCTTACGCCTTACCCTACTCCTGTCCCGTACGCTGGCACTGACCCGTGCGTCAGCACGTAGCCCGACCCTCCCACGTTTCCGTACCCTCACCTGTGCCCTAAGCCTTGCCATTCCCTAACGCTAACCCTAGCCCGAATCGCAATTACACCACCAGCCCTACACATTACCTTACGCCGTACCCTACTCCTGGCACGTACGCTGGCACTGACCCGTGCGTCAGCACGTAGCCCGACCCTCCCACGTTTCTGTACACTCACCTGTGCCCTAAGCCTTGCCGTTCCCTAACCCTAACCCTAGCCCGGAATGGAAACCCACCACCAGCCCTACACCTTACCCTACGCCATTGCCTACTCCTGGCCTGTACTCTGGCACTGACCCGTGCATCAGCACGTAGCCTTACCCTCCCGCGTTTCCGTACCCTGACCTGTGCCCTAAGCCTTGCCGTTCCCTAACCCTAACCCTAGCCCAGAACACAAATCCACCACCAGCCCTACACTTTATCCTACGCCGTTGCCTACTCCTGGCCCGTACGCTGGCACTGACCTGTACGTCAGCACGTAGCCCGACCCTCCCACGTTTCCGTAACCTCACCTGTGCCCTAAGCCTTGCCGTTCCCTAACACTAACCCTAGCCCGGAACGGAAAACAACCACCAGCCCTACACTTTATCCTATGCCGTTGCATACGCCTGGCCCGTACGCTGGCACTGACCCGTGCGTCAGCACGTAGCCCGACCCTCCCACGTTTCCGTACCCTCACCTGTGCCCTAAGCCTTGCCGTTCCCTAACCCTAACCCTAGCCCGGAATGGAAACCCACCACCAGCCCTACACCTTACCCTACGCCGTTGCCTACTCCTGGCCCGTACGCTGGCACTGACCCATGCGTCAGCACGTAGCCTGACCGTCCCACGTTTCCGTACCCTCACCTGTGCCCTAAGGCTTGCCGTTCCCTAACCCAAACCCTAGCCCGGAACGCAAATCCACCACCGGCCCTACACTTTATCCTACGCCGTTGCCTACTCCTGGCCCGTACGCTGGCACTGACCTCTGCGTCAGCACGTAGCCCGACCCTCCCACGTTTCCGTACCCTCACCTGTGCCCTATGCCTTGCCGTTCCCTAACACTAACCCTAGCCCAGAACGCAAATCCACCACCAGCCGTACACTTTATCGTTCGCCGTTGCCTACTCCTGGCCCATACGCTGGCACTGACCCATGCGTCAGCACGTAGCCCGACCCTCCCACGTTTCCATACACTCACCTGTGCCCTAAGCCTTGCCGTTCCCTAACCCTAAACCTAGCCTGAAACGGAAACCAACCACCAACCCTACACCTTACCTTACGCCGTTGCCCACACCTGGCCCGTACGCTGGCACGGACCCGTGCGTCACCACATAGCCTGTCCCACCCACGTTTACGTACCCTTACCTGTGCCCTAAGACTTGCCATTCCCTAACCCTAACCCTAGCCCGGAACGGAAACCCACCACAAGCCCTACACCTTACCTTACGCCGTACCCTATTCCTGGCCCGTACGCTGGCACTGAACCGTGCGTCAGAACGTAGCCTGACCCTCCCACGTTTCCGTACCCTCACCTGTGCCCTAAGCCTTGCCGTTCCCTAACCCTAAGCCTACCCCGAAACGGAAATCCACCACCAGCCCTACACTTTATCCTACGCCGTTGCCTACTCCTGGCCAGTACGCTGGCAATGACCCGTGCGTCAGCACGTAGCCCGACCCTCCCACGTTTCCGTACCCTCACATGTGCCCTAAGCCTTGCCGTTCCCTAACCCTAACATTAGCCTGGAACGGAAAACAACCACCAGCCCTACACCTTACCTTACGCCGTTGCCTACTCCTGGCCCGTACGCTGGCACTGACCCGTGCGTCAGCACGTAGCCTGACCCTCACACGTTTCCGTACCCTCACCTGTGCCCTAAGACTTGCCGTTCCCTAACCGTAACCCTAGCCCGGAATGGTAACCCACCACCAGCCCTACACCTTACCCTACGGCGTTGCCTACTCCTGGCCTGTACTCTGGCACTGACCCGTGCATCAGAACGTAGCCTTACCCTCCCGCGTTTCCGTACCCTGACCTGTGCCCAAAGCCTTGCCGTTCCCTAACCCTAACCCTAGACCAGAACGCAAATCCACCACCAGCCCTACACTTTATCCTACGCCGTTGCCTACTCCTGACCCGTACGCTGGCACTGACCTGTGCGTCAGCACGTAGCACGACCCTCCCACGTTTCCGTACCCTCACCTGTGCCCTAAGCCTTGCCGTTCCCTAACCCTAACCCTAGCCCTGAACGCAAATCCACCACCAGCCCTACACTTTATCCTACGCCGTTGCCTACTCCTGGCCCTTACGCTGGCACTGACCCGTGCATCAGCACGTAGCCTGACCCTCCCACGTTTCCGTACCCTCAACTGTGCCCTAAGCCTTGCCGTTCCCTAACCCTATCCCTAGCCCAGAACGCAAATCCACCACCAGCCCTACACTTTATCCTACGCCGTTGCCTACTCCTGGCCCGTACGCTGGCACTGACCCATGCGTCAGCACGTAGCCCGACCCTCCCACGTTTCCGTACCCTCACCTGTGCCCTAAGCCTTGCCGTTCCCTAACCCTAACCCTAGCCCAGAACGCAATTCCACCACCAGCCCTACACCTTACCTTACGCCGTACCCTACTCCTGACCCTTACGCTGGCAATGACACGTGCGTCAGCACGTAGCCCGACCCTCCCACGTTTCCGTACGCTCACATGTGCCCTAAGCCTTGCCGTTCCCTAACCCTAACGCTAGCCTGGAACGGAAACCAACCACCAGCCCTACACCTTACCTTATGCCGCTGCCTAATCCTGGCCCGTATCCTGGCACGGACCCGTGCGTCAGCTCGTAGCCTGACCCTCCCACGTTTCCGTACCCTCACCTATGCCCTAAGCCTTGCTGTTCCCTAACACTAACCCTAGCCCGGAACGGAAACCCACCACCAGCCCTACACCTTACCCTACGCCGGTGCCTACTCCTGGCCCGTACGCTGGCACTGACCCATGCGTCAGCACGTAGCCTGACCCTCCCACTTTTCCATACCCTCACCTGTGCCCTAAGCCTTGCCGTTCCCTAAACCTAACCCTAGCCCGGAACGCAAATCCACCACCAGCCCTACACTTTATCCTACGCCGTTGCCTACTCCTGGCCCGTACGCTGGCACTGACCCGTGCGTCCGCACGTAGCCCGACGCTCCCACGTTTCCGTACCCTCACCTGTGCCCTAAGCCTTGCCGCTCCCTAACCCTAACCCTAGCCCGGAACGGAAACCCACCACCAGCCCTACACCATACCTTACGCCGTAAGCTATTCCTGGCCCGTACGCTAGCACTGAACCGTGCGTCAGCAGGTAGCCTAACCATCCCACGTTCACGTACCCTCACCTGTGCCCTAAGCCTTGCCGTTCGCTAACCCTAACCCTAGCCCGGAATAGAAACCCACCACCAGCCCTACACCTTACCTTACGCTGTACCCTACTCCTGAACCGTACGCTGGCACTGACCCGTGCGTCAGCACGTAGACTGACCATCCCACGTTTCCGTACCCTCAGCTGTGCGCTAAGCCTTGCCGTTCCCTAACCCTAACCCTAGCCCGGAACGCAAATCCACCACCAGCCCTACACTTTATCCTACGCCGTTGCCTACTCCTGGCCAGTACGCAGGCACTGACCCGTGCGTCAGCACGTAGCCTGACACTCCCACGTTTCCGTACCCTCACCTGTGCCCTAAGCCTTGCCGTTCCCTAACCCTAACCTTAGCCCGGAACGGATACCCCCCACCAGCCCTACAGCTTACCATATGCCGTACCCTATTCCTGGCCCGTATGCTGCAACTGAACCGTGCGTCAGCACGTAGCCTGACCCTCCCACGTTTCCGTACCCTCACCAGTGCCCTAAGCCTTGCCGTTCCCTAACCCTAACCCTAGCCTGGAACGGAAACCAACCACCAGCCCTACACCTTACCTTACGCCGTTGCCTAATCCTGGCCCGTACGCTGGCACTGACCCGTGCGTCAGCACGTAGCCTGACCCTCCCACGTTTCCGTACCCTCACCTGTGCCCTAAGCCTTGCCGTTCCCTAACCCTAACCCTAGCCCGGAACGGAAACCCACCACCAGCCCTACTCCTTACCCTACGCCGTTGCCTACTCCTGGCCTGTACTCTGGCACTGACCGGTCCGTCAGCACGTAGCCTTACCCTCCCGCGTTTCCGTAGCCTAACCTGTGCCCTAAGCCTTGCCATTCCCTAACCCTAACCCTAGCCCTGAACGCAAATCCAACACCAGCCCTACAATTTATCCTACGCCGTTGCCTACTCCTGGCCCGTACGCTGGCACTGACCCGTGGGTCAGCACGTAGCCCGCCCCTCCCACGTTTCTGTACACTCACCTGTGCCCTAGGCCTTGCCGTTCCCTAACCCTAACCCTAGCCCAGAACGCAAATCCACCACCAGCCCTACACTTTATCCTACCCCGTTGCCTACTCCTGGCCCTTACTCTGGCACTGACCGGTGCGTCAGCACGTAGCCCGACCCTCCCACGTTTCCGTAACCTCACCTGTGCCCTAAGCCTTGCCGTTCCCTAACCCTAACCCTAGCCCGGCACGCATATCCACCACCAGCCCTACACTATATCGTACGCCGTTGCCTACTCCTGGCCCGTACGCTGGCACTGACCTATGCGTCAGCACGTAGCCCGACCCTCCCACGTTTCCGTAACCTCACCTGTGCCCTAAGCCTTGCCATTCCCTAACCCTAACCCTAGCCCGGAACGGAAATCAACCACCAGCCCTACACTTTATCCTGCGCCGTTGCCTACTACTGTCCCGTACGCTGGCACTGACCCGTGCGTCAGCACGTAGCCCGACCCTCCCACGTTTCCGTACCCTCACCTGTGCCCTAAGCCTTGCCCTTCCCTAACCCTAACCCTAGCCCGGAAGAGAAACCCACCACCAGCCCTACACCTTACCTTACGCCGTTGCCTACTCCTGGCCCGTACGCTGGCACTGACCCATGCGTCAGCATGTAGCCTGACTCTCCCACGTTTCCGTACCATCACCTGTGCCCCAAGCCTTGCCGTTCCATAACCCTAACCCTAGCCCAGAACGCAAATGCACCACCAGCCCTACACTTTATCCTACGCCGTTGCCTACTCCTGGCCCTTATGCTGGCACTGACCTCTGCGTCAGCACGTAGCCCGACCCTCCCACGTTTCCGTACCCTCACCTGTGCCCTAAGCCTCGCCGTTCCCTAACCCTAACCCTAGCCTGGAACGGAAACCAACCACCAGCCCTACACCTTACCTTACGCCTTACCCTACTCCTGTCCCGTACGCTGGCACTGAACCGTGCGTCAGCACGCAGCCTGACCCTCCCACGTTTCCGTACCCTCACCTGTGCCCTACGCCTTGCCATTCCCTAACCCTAACCCTAGCCCGAATCGCAAATACACCACCAGCCCTACACATTACCTTACGCCGTACCCTACTCCTGGCCCGTACGCTGGCACTGACCCGTGCGTCAGCACGTAGCCCGACCCTCCCACGTTTCTGTACACTCACCTGTGCCCTAAGCCTTGCCGTTCCCTAACCCTAACCCTAGCCCGGAATGGAAACCCACCACCAGCCCTACACCTTACCCTACGCCATTGCCTACTCCTGGCCTGTACTCTGGCACTGACCCGTGCATCAGCACGTAGCCTTACCCTCCCGCGTTTCCGTACCCTGACCTGTGCCCTAAGCCTTGCCGTTCCCTAACCCTAACCCTAGCCCAGAACACAAATCCACCACCAGCCCTACACTTTATCCTACGCCGTTGCCTACTCCTGGCCCGTACGCTGGCACTGACCTGTACGTCAGCACGTAGCCCGACCCTCCCACGTTTCCGTAACCTCACCTGGGCCCTAAGCCTTGCCGTTCCCTAACACTAACCCTAGCCCGGAACGGAAATCAACCACCAGCCCTACACTTTATCCTATGCCGTTGCATACTCCTGGCCCGTACGCTGGCACTGACCCGTGCGTCAGCACGTAGCCCGACCCTCCCACGTTTCCGTACCCTCACCTGTGCCCTAAGCCTTGCCGTTCCCTAACCCTAACCCTAGCCCGGAATGGAAACCCACCACCAGCCCTACACCTTACCCTACGCCGTTGCCTACTCCTGGCCCGTACGCTGGCACTGACCCATGCGTCAGCACGTAGCCTGACCGTCCCACGTTTCCGTACCCTCACCTGTGCCCTATGGCTTGCCGTTCCCTAACCCAAACCCTAGCCCGGAACGCAAATCCACCACCGGCCCTACACTTTATCCTACGCCGTTGCCTACTCCTGGCCCGTACGCTGGCACTGACCCGTGCGTCAGCACGTAGCCCGACCCTCCCACGTTTCCGTACCCTCACCTGTGCCCTCAGCCTTGCCGTTCCCTAACCCTAACCCTAGCCCGGAATGGAAACCCACCACCAGCCCTACACCTTACCCTACGCCGTTGCCTACTCCTGGCCCGTACGCTGGCAGTGACCCATGCGTCAGCACGTAGCCTGACCGTCCCACGTTTCCGTACCCTCACCTGTGCCCTATGCCTTGCCGTTCCCTAACCCTAACCCTAGCCCAGAACGCAAATCCACCACCAGCCGTACACTTTATCCTTCGCCGTTGCCTACTCCTGGCCCATACGCTGGCACTGACCCATGCGTCAGCACGTAGCCCGACCCTCCCACGTTTCCATACACTCACCTGTGCCCTAAGCCTTGCCGTTCCCTGACCCTAACCCTAGCCCGGAACGGAAATCAACCACAAGCCCTACACCTTACCTTACGCCGTTGCCCACTCCTGGCCCGTACGCTGGCACGGTCCCGTGCGTCAGCACGTAGCCTGACCGTCCCACGTTTCCGTACCCTCACCTGTGCCCTAAGCCTTGCCGTTCCCTAACCCTAACCCTAGCCCGGAAAGGAAATCCACCACCAGCCCTACACCTTACCTTATGCCGTACCCTATTCCTGGCACGTACGCTGGCACTGAACCATGCGTCAGCACGTAGCCTGACACTCCCACGTTTCCGTACCCTCACCTGTGCCCTAAGGCTTCCCGTTCACTAACCCTAACCCTAGCCCAGAATAGAAACCCACCACCAGCCCTACACCTTACCTTACGCCGTACCCTACTCCTGACCCGTACGCTGGCACTGACCCTTGTGTCAGCACGTAGCCTGACCCTCCCACGTTTCTGTACCCTCACCTGTGCCCTAAGCCTTGCCGTTCCCTAACCCTAAAACTAGCCTGAAACGGAAACCAACCACCAACCCTACACCTTACCTTACGACGTTGCCCACACCTGGCCCGTACGCTGGCACGGACCCGTGCGTCAGCACGTAGCCTGTCCCACCCACGTTTCCGTACCCTCACCTGTGCCCTAAGCCTTGCCGCTCCCTAACCCTAACCCTAGCCCGGAACGGAAACCCACCACCAGCCCTACACCATACCTTATGCCGTAAGCTATTCCTGGCCCGTACGCTAGCACTGAACTGTGCGTCAGCACGTAGCCTAACCATCCCACGTTCACGTACCCTCACCTGTGCCCTAAGCCTTGCCGTTCCCTAACCCTAACCCTAGCCCGGAATAGAAACCCACCACCAGCCCTACACCTTACCTTACGCCGTACCCTACTCCTGAACCGTACGCTGGCACTGACCCGTGCGTCAGCACGTAGACTGACCATCCCACGTTTCCGTACCCTCAGCTGTGCGCTAAGCCTTGCCGTTCCCTAACCCTAACCCTAGCCCGGAACGCAAATCCACCACCAGCCCTACACTTTATCCTACGCCGTTGCCTACTCCTGGCCCGTACGCAGGCACTGACCCGTGCGTCAGCACGTAGCCTGACACTCCCACGTTTCCGTACCCTCACCTGTGCCCTAAGCCTTGCCGTTCCCTAACCCTAACCCTAGCCCGGAACGGATACCCCCCACCAGCCCTACAGCTTACCATATGCCGTACCCTATTCCTGGCCCGTATGCTGCAACTGAACCGTGCGTCAGCACGTAGCCTGACCCTCCCACGTTTCCGTACCCTCACCAGTGCCCTAAGCCATGCCGTTCCCTAACCCTAACCCTAGCCTGGAACGGAAACCAACCACCAGCCCTACACCTTACCTTACGCCGTTGCCTAATCCTGGCCCGTACGCTGGCACTGACCCGTGCGTCAGCACGTAGCCTGACCCTCCCACGTTTCCGTACCCTCACCTGTGCCCTAAGCCTTGCCGTTCCCTAACCCTAACCCTAGCCCTGAACGGAAACCCACCACCAGCCCTACTCCTTACCCTACGCCGTTGCCTACTCCTGGCCTGTACTCTGGCACTGACCAGTCCGTCAGCACGTAGCCTTACCCACCCGCGTTTCCGTACCCTAACCTGTGCCCTAAGCCTTGCCATTCCCTAACCCTAACCCTAGCCCTGAACGCAAATCCAACACAAGCCCTACAATTTATCCTACGCCGTTGCCTACTCCTGGCCCGTACGCTGGCACTGACCCGTGGGTCAGCACGTAGCCCGCCCCTCCCACGTTTCTGTACACTCACCTGTGCCCTAGGCCTTGCCGTTCCCTAAACCTAACCCTAGCCCAGAGCGCAAATCCACCACCAGCCCTAAACTTTATCCTACCCCGTTGCCTACTCCTGGCCCTTACTCTGGCACTGACCCGTGCGTCAGCACGTAGCCCGACCCTCCCACGTTTCCGTAACCTCACCTGTGCCCTAAGACTTGCCGTTCCCTAACCCTAACCCTAGCCCGGCACGCAAATCCACCACCAGCCCTACACTATATCGTACGCCGTTGCCTACTCCTGGCCCGTACGCTGGCACTGACCTGTGCGTCAGCACGTAGCCCGACCCTCCCACGTTTCCGTAACCTCACCTGTGCCCTAAGCCTTGCCGTTCCCTAACCCTAACCCTAGCCCGGAACGGAAATCAACCACCAGCCCTACACTTTATCCTGCGCCGTTGCCTACTACTGGCCCGTACGCTGGCACTGACCCGTGCGTCAGCACGTAGCCCGACCCTCCCACGTTTCCGTACCCTCACCTGTGCCCTAAGCCTTGCCCTTCCCTAACCCTAACCCTAGCCAGGAAGAGAAACCCACCACCAGCCCTACACCTTACCTTACGCCGTTGCCTACTCCTGGCCCGTACGCTGGCACTGACCCATGCGTCAGCACGTAGCCTGACCCTCCCACGTTTCCGTACCCTCACCTGTGCCCCAAGCCTTGCCGTTCCCTAACCCTAACCCTAGCCCAGAACGCAAATGCACCACCAGCCCTACACTTTATCCTACGCCGTTGCCTACTCCTGGCCCGTATGCTGGCACTGACCTCTGCGTCAGCACGTAGCCCGACCCTCCCACGTTTCCGTACCCTCACCTGTGCCCTAAGCCTCGCCGTTCCCTAACCCTAACCCTAGCCTGGAACGGAAACCAACCACTAGCCCTACACCTTACCTTACGCCTTACCCTACTCCTGTCCCGTACGCTGGCACTGAACCGTGCGTCAGCACGCAGCCTGACCCTCCCACGTTTCCGTACCCTCACCTGTGCCCTAAGCCTTGCCATTCCCTAACGCTAACCCTAGCCCGAATCGCAATTACACCACCAGCCCTACACATTACCTTACACCGTACCCTACTCCTGGCACGTACGCTGGCACTGACCCGTGCGTCAGCACGTAGCCCGACCCTCCCACGTTTCTGTACACTCACCTGTGCCCTAAGCCTTGCCGTTCCCTAACCCTAACCCTAGCCCGGAATGGAAACCCACCACCAGCCCTACACCTTACCCTACGCCATTGCCTACTCCTGGCCTGTACTCTGGCACTGACCCGTGCATCAGCACGTAGCCTTACCCTCCCGCGTTTCCGTACCCTGACCTGTGCCCTAAGCCTTGCCGTTCCCTAACCCTAACCCTAGCCCAGAACACAAATCCACCACCAGCCCTACACTTTATCCTACGCCGTTGCCTACTCCTGGCCCGTACGCTGGCACTGACCTGTACGTCAGCACGTAGCCCGACCCTCCCACGTTTCCGTAACCTCACCTGTGCCCTAAGCCTTGCCGTTCCGTAACACTAACCCTAGCCCGGAACGGAAATCAACCACCAGCGCTACACTTTATCCTATGCCGTTGCATACTCCTGGCCCGTACGCTGGCACTGACCCGTGCGTCAGCACGTAGCCCGACCCTCCCACGTTTCCGTACCCTCACCTGTGCCCTAAGCCTTGCCGTTCCCTAACCCTAACCCTAGCCCGGAATGGAAACCCACCACCAGCCCTACACCTTACCCTACGCCGTTGCCTACTCCTGGCCCGTACGCTGGCACTGACCCATGCGTCAGCACGTAGCCTGACCGTCCCACGTTTCCGTACCCTCACCTGTGCCCTAAGGCTTGCCGTTCCCTAACCCAAACCCTAGCCCGGAACGCAAATCCACCACCGGCCCTACACTTTATCCTACGCCGTTGCCTACTCCTGGCCCGTACGCTGGCACTGACCTCTGCGTCAGCACGTAGCCCGACCCTCCCACGTTTCCGTACCCTCACCTGTGCCCTATGCCTTGCCGTTCCCTAACCCTAACCCTAGCCCAGAACGCAAATCCACCACCAGCCGTACACTTTATCCTTCGCCGTTGCCTACTCCTGGCCCATACGCTGGCACTGACCCATGCGTCAGCACGTAGCCCGACCCTCCCACGTTTCCATACACTCACCTGTGCCCTAAGCCTTGCCGTTCCCTGACCCTAACCCTAGCCCGGAACGGAAATCAACCACAAGCCCTACACCTTACCTTACGCCGTTGCCCACTCCTGGCCCGTACGCTGGCACGGTCCCGTGCGTCAGCACGTAGCCTGACCGTCCCACGTTTCCGTACCCTCACCTGTGCCCTAAGCCTTGCTGTTCCCTAACCCTAACCCTAGCCCGGAAAGGAAATCCACCACCAGCCCTACACCTTACCTTATGCCGTACCCTATTCCTGGCCCGTACGCTGGCACTGAACCATGCGTCAGCACGTAGCCTGACACTCCCACGTTTCCGTACCCTCACCTGTGCCCTAAGGCTTGCCGTTCACTAACCCTAACCCTAGCCCAGAATAGAAACCCACCACCAGCCCTACACCTTACCTTACGCCGTACCCTACTCCTGACCCGTACGCTGGCACTGACCCGTGTGTCAGCACGTAGCCCGACCCTCCCACGTTTCTGTACCCTCACCTGTGCCCTAAGCCTTGCCGTTCCCTAACCCTAAACCTAGCCTGAAACGGAAACCAACCACCAACCCTACACCTTACCTTACGCCGTTGCCCACACCTGGCCCGTACGCTGGCACGGACCCGTGCGTCAGCACGTAGCCTGTCCCACCCACGTTTCCGTACCCTCACCTGTGCCCTAAGACTTGCCGTTCCCTAACCCTAACCCTAGCCCGGAACGGAAACCCACCACCAGCCCTACACCTTACCTTACGCCGTACCCTATTCCTGGCCCGTACGCTGGCACTGAACCGTGCGTCAGAACGTAGCCTGACCCTCCCACGTTTCCGTACCCTCACCTGTGCCCTAAGCCTTGCCGTTCCCTAACCCTAACCCTAGCCCGGAATAGAAACCCACCACCAGCCCTACACCTTACCTTACGCCGTACCCTACTCCTGACCCGTACGCTGGCACTGACCCGTGCGTCAGCACGTAGCCTGACCCTCCCACGTTTCCGTACCCTCACCTGTGCCCTAAGCCTTGCCGTTCCCTAACCCTAAGCCTACCCCGAAACGGAAATCCACCACCAGCCCTACACTTTATCCTACGCCGTTGCCTACTCCTGGCCAGTACGCTGGCAATGACCCGTGCGTCAGCACGTAGCCCGACCCTCCCACGTTTCCGTACCCTCACATGTGCCCTAAGCCTTGCCGTTCCCTAACCCTAACATTAGCCTGGAACGGAAAACAACCACCAGCCCTACACCTTACCTTACGCCGTTGCCTACTCCTGGCCCGTACGCTGGCACTGACCCGTGCGTCAGCACGTAGCCTGACCCTCACACGTTTCCGTACCCTCACCTGTGCCCTAAGACTTGCCGTTCCCTAACCGTAACCCTAGCCCGGAATGGTAACCCACCACCAACCCTACACCTTACCCTACGGCGTTGCCTACTCCTGGCCTGTACTCTGGCACTGACCCGTGCATCAGAACGTAGCCTTACCCTCCCGCGTTTCCGTACCCTGACCTGTGCCCAAAGCCTTGCCGTTCCCTAACCCTAACCCTAGACCAGAACGCAAATCCACCACCAGCCCTACACTTTATCCTACGCCGTTGCCTACTCCTGGCCCGTACGCTGGCACTGACCTGTGCGTCAGCACGTAGCCTGACCCTCCCACGTTTCCGTACCCTCACCTGTGCCCTAAGCCTTGCCGTTCCCTAACCCTATCCCTAGCCCAGAACGCAAATCCACCACCAGCCCTACACTTTATCCTACGCCGTTGCCTACTCCTGGCCCGTACGCTGGCACTGACCCATGCGTCAGCACGTAGCCCGACCCTCCCACGTTTCCGTACCCTCACCTGTGCCCTAAGCCTTGCCGTTCCCTAACCCTAACCCTAGCCCAGAACGCAATTCCACCACCAGCCCTACACCTTACCTTACGCCGTACCCTACTCCTGACCCTTACGCTGGCAATGACACGTGCGTCAGCACGTAGCCCGACCCTCCCACGTTTCCGTACGCTCACATGTGCCCTAAGCCTTGCCGTTCCCTAACCCTAACCCTAGCCTGGAACGGAAACCAACCACCAGCCCTACACCTTACCTTATGCCGCTGCCTAATCCTGGCCCGTATCCTGGCACGGACCCGTGCGTCAGCACGTAGCCTGACACTCCCACGTTTCCGTACCCTCACCTATGCCCTAAGCCTTGCTGTTCCCTAACACTAACCCTAGCCCGGAACGGAAACCCACCACCAGCCCTACACCTTACCCTACGCCATTGCCTACTCCTGGCCTGTACTCTGGCACTGACCGGTCCGTCAGCACGTAGCCTTACCCTCCCGCGTTTCCGTACCCTGACCTGTGCCCTAAGCCTTTCCGTTCCCTAACCCTAACCCTAGCCCGGAATAGAAACCCACCACAAGTCCTACACCTTACCTTACGCCGTTCCCTACTCCTGACCCGTACGCTGGCACTGACCCGTGTGTCAGCACGTAGCCCGACCCTCCCACGTTTCTGTACCCTCACCTGTGCCCTAAGCCTTGCCGTTCCCTAACCCTAAACCTAGCCTGAAACGGAAACCAACCACCAACCCTACACCTTACCTTACGCCGTTGCCCACACCTGGCCCGTACGCTGGCACGGACCCGTGCGTCAGCACGTAGCCTGTCCCACCCACGTTTCCGTACCCTCACCTGTGCCCTAAGACTTGCCGTTCCCTAACCCTAACCCTAGCCCGGAACGGAAACCCACCACCAGCCCTACACCTTACCTTACGCCGTACCCTATTCCTGGCCCGTACGCTGGCACTGAACCGTGCGTCAGAACGTAGCCTGACCCTCCCACGTTTCCGTACCCTCACCTGTGCCCTATGCCTTGCCGTTCCCTAACCCTAACCCTAGCCCGGAATAGAAACCCACCACCAGCCCTATACCTTACCTTACGCCGTACCCTACTCCTGACCCGTACGCTGGCACTGACCCGTGCGTCAGCACGTAGCCTGACCCTCCAACGTTTCCGTACCCTCACCTGTGCCCTAAGCCTTGCCGTTCCCTAACCCTAAGCCTACCCCGAAACGGAAATCCACCACCAGCCCTACACTTTATCCTACGCCGTTGCCTACTCCTGGCCAGTACGCTGGCAATGACCCGTGCGTCAGCACGTAGCCCGACCCTCCCACGTTTCCGTACCCTCACCTGTGCCCTAAGCCTTGCCCTTCCCTAACCCTAACCCTAGCCTGGAACGGAAACCAACCACCAGCCCTACACCTTACCTTACGCCGTTGCCTACTCCTGGCCCGTACGCTGGCACTGACCCGTGCGTCAGCACGTAGCCTGACCCTCACACGTTTCCGTACCCTCACCTGTGCCCTAAGACTTGCAGTTCCCTAACCGTAACCCTAGCCCGGAATGGTAACCCACCACCAGCCCTACACCTTACCCTACGGCGTTGCCTAATCCTGGCCTGTACTCTGGCACTGACCCGTGCATCAGAACGTAGCCTTACCCTCCCGCGTTTCCGTACACTGACCTGTGCCCAAAGCCTTGCCGTTCCCTAACCCTAACCCTAGACCAGAACGCAATTCCACCACCAGCCCTACACTTTATCCTACGCCGTTGCCTACTCCTGGCCCGTACGCTAGCACTGACCTGTGCGTCAGCACGTAGCACGACCCTCCCACGTTTCCGTACCCTCACCTGTGCCCTAAGCCTTGCCGTTCCCTAACCCTAACCCTAGCCCTGAACGCAAACCCACCACCAGCCCTACACTTTATCCTACGCCGTTGCCTACTCCTGGCCCTTACGCTGGCACTGACCCGTGCGTCAGCACGTAGCCTGACCCTCCCACGTTTCCGTACCCTCACCTGTGCCCTAAGCCTTGCCGTTCCCTAAACCTATCCCTAGCCCAGAACGCAAATCCACCACCAACCCTAAACTTTATCCTACGCCGTTGCCTACTCCTTGCCCGTACGCTGGCACTGACCCATGCGTCAGTACGTAGCCCGACCCTCCCACGTTTCCGTACCCTCACCTGTGCCCTAAGCCTTGCCGTTCCCTATCCCAAACCCTAGCCCGGAACGCAATTCCACCACCAGCCCTACACCTTACCTTATGCCGTACCCTACTCCTGACCCTTACGCTGGCAATGACACGTGCGTCAGCACGTAGCCCGACCCTCCCACGTTTCCGTACGCTCACATGTGCCCTAAGCCTTGCCGTTCCCTAACCCTAACCCTAGCCTGGAACGGAAACCAACCACCAGCCCTACACCTTACCTTATGCCGCTGCCTAATCCTGGCCCGTATCCTGGCACGGACCCGTGCGTCAGCACGTAGCCTGACCCTCCCAAGTTTCCGTACCCTCACCTATGCCCTAAGCCTTGCTGTTCCCTAACCCTAACCCTAGCCCGGAACGGAAACCCACCACCAGCCCTACACCTTACCCTACGCCATTGCCTACTCCTGGCCTGTACTCTGGCACTGACCGGTCCGTCAGCACGTAGCCTTACCCTCCCGCGTTTCCGTACCCTGACCTGTGCCCTAAGCCTTTCCGTTCCCTAACCCTAACCCTAGCCCGGAACGCAAATCCACCACCAGCCCTACACTATCCTACGTCGTTGCCTAATCCTGGCCCGTACGCTGGCACTGACCCGTGCGTCAGCACGTAGCCCGACCCTCCCACGTTTCTGTACACTCACCTGTGCCCTAAGCCTTGCCGTTCCCTAACCCTAACCTTAGCCCGGAACGCAAAAGCACCACCAGCCCTACACTTTATCCTACGCCGTTGCCTACTCCTGTCCCTTACGCAGGCACTGACACGTGCGTCAGCACGTAGCCTGACCCTCCCACGTTTCCGTACCCTCACCTGTGCCCTAAGCCTTGCCGTTCCCTAACCCTAACCCTAGCCTGGAACGGAAACCAACCACCAGCCCTACACCTTACCTTACGCCTTTGCCTAATCCTGGCCCGTACGCTGGCACTGACCCGTGCGTCAGCACGTAGCCTGACCCTCCCACGTTTCCGTACCCTCACCTGTGCCCTAAGCCTTGCCGTTCCCTAACACTAACCCTAGCCCGGAACGGAATCCCACCACCAGCCCTACTCCTTACCTTACGCCGTTGCCTACTCCTGGCCTGTACTCTGGCACTGACCGGTCCGTCAGCACGTAGCCTTACCCTCCCGCGTTTCCGTACCCTAACCTGTGCCCTAAGCCTTGCTGTTCCCTAACCCTAACCCTAGCCCGGAACGGAAATCAACCACCAGCCCTACAATTTATCCTGCGCCGTTGCATACTACTGGCCCGTACGCTGGCACTGACCCGTGCGTCAGCACGTAGCCCGACCCTCCCACGTTTCCGTACCCTCACCTGTGCCCTAAGCCTTGCCCTTCCCTAACCCTAACCCTAGCCCGGAATAGAAACCCACCACCAGCCCTACACCTTACCTTACGCCGTTGCCTACTCCTGGCCCGTACGCTGGCACTGACACATGCGTCAGCACGTAGCCTGACACTCCCACGTTTCCGTACCCTCACCTGTGCCCCAAGCCTTGCCGTTCCCTAACCCTAACCCTAGCCCAGAACGCAAATGCACCACCAGCCCTACACTTTATCCTACGCCGTTGCATACTCCTGGCCCGTACGCTGGCACTGACCTCTGCGTCAGCACGTAGCCCGACCCTCCCACGTTTCCGTACCCTCACCTCTGCCCTAAGCCTCTCGGTTCCCTAACCCTAACCCTAGCCTGGAACGGAAACCAACCACCAGCCCTACACCTTACCTTACGCCTTACCCTACTCCTGTCCCGTACGCTGGCACTGAACCATGCGTCAGCACGCAGCCTGACCCTCCCACGTTTCCGTACCCTCACCTGTGCCCTAAGCCTTGCCGTTCCCTAACCCTAACCCTAGCCCGAATCGCAATTACACCACCAGCCCTACACATTACCTTACGCTGTACCCTACTCCTGGCCCGTACACTGGCACTGACCCGTGCGTCAGCACGTAGCCCGACCCTCCCACGTTTCTGTACACTCACCTGTGCCCTAAGCCTTGCCGTTCCCTAACCCTAACCCTAGCCCGGAATGGAAACCCACCAACAGCCCTACACCTTACCCTACGCCGTTGCCTACTCCTGGCCTGTACTCTGGCACTGACCCGTTCATCAGCACGTAGCCTTACCCTCCCGCGTTTCCGTACCCTGACCTGTGCCCTAAGCCTTGCCGTTCCCTAACCCTAACCCTAGCCCAGAACACAAATCCACCACCAGCCTTACACTTTATCCTACGCCGTTGCCTACTCCTGGCCCGTACGCTGGCACTGACCTGTGCGTCAGCACGGAGCCCGACCCTCCCACGCTTCCGTAACCTCACCTGTGCCCTAAGCCTTGCCGTTCCCTAACACTAACCCTAGCCCGGAACGGAAATCAACCACCAGCCCTACACTTTATCCTACGCAGTTGCATACTCCTGGCCCGTACGCTGGCACTGACCCGTGCGTCAGCACGTAGCCCGACCCTCCCACGTTTCCGTACCCTCACCTGTGCCCTAAGCCTTGCCTTTCCCTAACCCTAACCCTAGCCCGGAATGGAAACCCACCACCAGCCCTACACCTTACCTTACGCCGTACCCTACTCCTGAACCGTACGCTGGCACTGACCCGTGCGTCAGCACGTAGACTGACCATCCCACGTTTCCGTACCCTCAGCTGTGCGCTAAGCCTTGCCGTTCCCTAACCCTAACCCTAGCCCGGAACGCAAATCCACCACCAGCCCTACACTTTATCCTACGCCGTTGCCTACTCCTGGCCCGTACGCAGGCACTGACCCGTGCGTCAGCACGTAGCCTGACACTCCCACGTTTCCGTACCCTCACCTGTGCCCTAAGCCTTGCCGTTCCCTAACCCTAACCCTAGCCCGGAACGGATACCCCCCACCAGCCCTACAGCTTACCATATGCCGTACCCTATTCCTGGCCCGTATGCTGCAACTGAACCGTGCGTCAGCACGTAGCCTGACCCTCCCACGTTTCCGTACCCTCACCTGTGCCCTAAGCCTTGCCGTTCCCTAACCCTAACCCTAGCCTGGAACGGAAACCAACCACCAGCCCTACACCTTACCTTACGCCGTTGCCTAATCCTGGCCCGTACGCTGGCACTGACCCGTGCGTCAGCACGTAGCCTGACCCTCCCACGTTTCCGTACCCTCACCTGTGCCCTAAGCCTTGCCGTTCCCTAACCCTAACCCTAGCCCGGAACGGAAACCCACCACCAGCCCTACTCCTTACCCTACGCCGTTGCCTACTCCTGGCCTGTACTCTGGCACTGACCGGTCCGTCAGCACGTAGCCTTACCCTCCCGTGTTTCCGTACCCTAACCTGTGCCCTAAGCCTTGCCATTCCCTAACCCTAACCCTAGACCTGAACGCAAATCCAACACCAGCCCTACAATTTATCCTACGCCGTTGCCTACTCCTGGCCCGTACGCTGGCACTGACCCGTGGGTCAGCACGTAGCCCGCCCCTCCCACGTTTCTGTACACTCACCTGTGCCCTAGGCCTTGCCGTTCCCTAACCCTAACCCTAGCCCAGAACGCAAATCCACCACCAGCCCTACACTTTATCCTACCCCGTTGCCTACTCCTGGCCCTTACTCTGGCACTGACCGGTGCGTCAGCACGTAGCCCGACCCTCCCACGTTTCCGTAACCTCACCTGTGCCCTAAGCCTTGCCGTTCCCTAACCCTAACCCTAGCCCGGCACGCATATCCACCACCAGCCCTACACTATATCGTACGCCGTTGCCTACTCCTGGCCCGTACGCTGGCACTGACCTATGCGTCAGCACGTAGCCCGACCCTCCCACGTTTCCGTAACCTCACCTGTGCCCTAAGCCTTGCCACTCCCTAACCCTAACCCTAGCCCGGAACGGAAATCAACCACCAGCCCTACACTTTATCCTGCGCCGTTGCCTACTACTGGCCCGTACGCTGGCACTGACCCGTGCGTCAGCACGTAGCCCGACCCTCCCACGTTTCCGTACCCTCACCTGTGCCCTAAGCCTTGCCCTTCCCTAACCCTAACCCTAGCCCGGAAGAGAAACCCACCACCAGCCCTACACCTTACCTTACGCCGTTGCCTACTCCTGGCCCGTACGCTGGCACTGACCCATGCGTCAGCATGTAGCCTGACTCTCCCACGTTTCCGTACCATCACCTGTGCCCCAAGCCTTGCCGTTCCATAACCCTAACCCTAGCCCAGAACGCAAATGCACCACCAGCCCTACACATTATCCTACGCCGTTGCCTACTCCTGGCCCTTATGCTGGCACTGACCTCTGCGTCAGCACGTAGCCCGACCCTCCCACGTTTCCGTACCCTCACCTGTGCCCTAAGCCTCGCCGTTCCCTAACCCTAACCCTAGCCTGGAACGGAAACCAACCACCAGCCCTACACCTTACCTTACGCCTTACCCTACTCCTGTCCCGTACGCTGGCACTGAACCGTGCGTCAGCACGCAGCCTGACCCTCCCACGTTTCCGTACCCTCACCTGTGCCCTACGCCTTGCCATTCCCTAACCCTAACCCTAGCCCGAATCGCAATTACACCACCAGCCCTACACATTACCTTACGCCGTACCCTACTCCTGGCCCGTACGCTGGCACTGACCCGTGCGTCAGCACGTAGCCCGACCCTCCCACGTTTCTGTACACTCACCTGTGCCCTAAGCCTTGCCGTTCCCTAACCCTAACCCTAGCCCGGAATGGAAACCCACCACCAGCCCTACACCTTACCCTACGCCATTGCCTACTCCTGGCCTGTACTCTGGCACTGACCCGTGCATCAGCACGTAGCCTTACCCTCCCGCGTTTCCGTACCCTGACCTGTGCCCTAAGCCTTGCCGTTCCCTAACCCTAACCCTAGCCCAGAACACAAATCCACCACCAGCCCTACACTTTATCCTACGCCGTTGCCTACTCCTGGCCCGTACGCTGGCACTGACCTGTACGTCAGCACGTAGCCCGACCCTCCCACGTTTCCGTAACCTCACCTGTGCCCTAAGCCTTGCCGTTCCCTAACACTAACCCTAGCCCGGAACGGAAATCAACCACCAGCCCTACACTTTATCCTATGCCGTTGCATACTCCTGGCCCGTACGCTGGCACTGACCCGTGCGTCAGCACGTAGCCCGACCCTCCCACGTTTCCGTACCCTCACCTGTGCCCTAAGCCTTGCCGTTCCCTAACCCTAACCCTAGCCCGGAATGGAAACCCACCACCAGCCCTACACCTTACCCTACGCCGTTGCCTACTCCTGGCCCGTACGCTGGCACTGACCCATGCGTCAGCACGTAGCCTGACCGTCCCACGTTTCCGTACCCTCACCTGTGCCCTATGGCTTGCCGTTCCCTAACCCAAACCCTAGCCCGGAACGCAAATCCACCACCGGCCCTACACTTTATCCTACGCCGTTGCCTACTCCTGGCCCGTACGCTGGCACTGACCCGTGCGTCAGCACGTAGCCCGACCCTCCCACGTTTCCGTACCCTCACCTGTGCCCTCAGCCTTGCCGTTCCCTAACCCTAACCCTAGCCCGGAATGGAAACCCACCACCAGCCCTACACCTTACCCTACGCCGTTGCCTACTCCTGGCCCGTACGCTGGCACTGACCCATGCGTCAGCACGTAGCCTGACCGTCCCACGTTTCCGTACCCTCACCTGTGCCCTATGCCTTGCCGTTCCCTAACCCTAACCCTAGCCCAGAACGCAAATCCACCACCAGCCGTACACTTTATCCTTCGCCGTTGCCTACTCCTGGCCCATACGCTGGCACTGACCCATGCGTCAGCACGTAGCCCGACCCTCCCACGTTTCCATACACTCACCTGTGCCCTAAGCCTTGCCGTTCCCTGACCCTAACCCTAGCCCGGAACGGAAATCAACCACAAGCCCTACACCTTACCTTACGCCGTTGCCCACTCCTGGCCCGTACGCTGGCACGGTCCCGTGCGTCAGCACGTAGCCTGACCGTCCCACGTTTCCGTACCCTCACCTGTGCCCTAAGCCTTGCCGTTCCCTAACCCTAACCCTAGCCCGGAAAGGAAATCCACCACCAGCCCTACACCTTACCTTATGCCGTACCCTATTCCTGGCACGTACGCTGGCACTGAACCATGCGTCAGCACGTAGCCTGACACTCCCACGTTTCCGTACCCTCACCTGTGCCCTAAGGCTTCCCGTTCACTAACCCTAACCCTAGCCCAGAATAGAAACCCACCACCAGCCCTACACCTTACCTTACGCCGTACCCTACTCCTGACCCGTACGCTGGCACTGACCCTTGTGTCAGCACGTAGCCTGACCCTCCCACGTTTCTGTACCCTCACCTGTGCCCTAAGCCTTGCCGTTCCCTAACCCTAAAACTAGCCTGAAACGGAAACCAACCACCAACCCTACACCTTACCTTACGACGTTGCCCACACCTGGCCCGTACGCTGGCACGGACCCGTGCGTCAGCACGTAGCCTGTCCCACCCACGTTTCCGTACCCTCACCTGTGCCCTAAGCCTTGCCGCTCCCTAACCCTAACCCTAGCCCGGAACGGAAACCCACCACCAGCCCTACACCATACCTTATGCCGTAAGCTATTCCTGGCCCGTACGCTAGCACTGAACCGTGCGTCAGCACGTAGCCTAACCATCCCACGTTCACGTACCCTCACCTGTGCCCTAAGCCTTGCCGTTCCCTAACCCTAACCCTAGCCCGGAATAGAAACCCACCACCAGCCCTACACCTTACCTTACGCCGTACCCTACTCCTGAACCGTACGCTGGCACTGACCCGTGCGTCAGCACGTAGACTGACCATCCCACGTTTCCGTACCCTCAGCTGTGCGCTAAGCCTTGCCGTTCCCTAACCCTAACCCTAGCCCGGAACGCAAATCCACCACCAGCCCTACACTTTATCCTACGCCGTTGCCTACTCCTGGCCCGTACGCAGGCACTGACCCGTGCGTCAGCACGTAGCCTGACACTCCCACGTTTCCGTACCCTCACCTGTGCCCTAAGCCTTGCCGTTCCCTAACCCTAACCCTAGCCCGGAACGGATACCCCCCACCAGCCCTACAGCTTACCATATGCCGTACCCTATTCCTGGCCCGTATGCTGCAACTGAACCGTGCGTCAGCACGTAGCCTGACCCTCCCACGTTTCCGTACCCTCACCAGTGCCCTAAGCCATGCCGTTCCCTAACCCTAACCCTAGCCTGGAACGGAAACCAACCACCAGCCCTACACCTTACCTTACGCCGTTGCCTAATCCTGGCCCGTACGCTGGCACTGACCCGTGCGTCAGCACGTAGCCTGACCCTCCCACGTTTCCGTACCCTCACCTGTGCCCTAAGCCTTGCCGTTCCCTAACCCTAACCCTAGCCCGGAACGGAAACCCACCACCAGCCCTACTCCTTACCCTACGCCGTTGCCTACTCCTGGCCTGTACTCTGGCACTGACCAGTCCGTCAGCACGTAGCCTTACCCACCCGCGTTTCCGTACCCTAACCTGTGCCCTAAGCCTTGCCATTCCCTAACCCTAACCCTAGCCCTGAACGCAAATCCAACACAAGCCCTACAATTTATCCTACGCCGTTGCCTACTCCTGGCCCGTACGCTGGCACTGACCCGTGGGTCAGCACGTAGCCCGCCCCTCCCACGTTTCTGTACACTCACCTGTGCCCTAGGCCTTGCCGTTCCCTAAACCTAACCCTAGCCCAGAGCGCAAATCCACCACCAGCCCTACACTTTATCCTACCCCGTTGCCTACTCCTGTCCCTTACTCTGGCACTGACCCGTGCGTCAGCACGTAGCCCGACCCTCCCACGTTTCCGTAACCTCACCTGTGCCCTAAGCCTTGCCGTTCCCTAACCCTAACCCTAGCCCGGCACGCAAATCCACCACCAGCCCTACACTATATCGTACGCCGTTGCCTACTCCTGGCCCGTACGCTGGCACTGACCTGTGCGTCAGCACGTAGCCCGACCCTCCCACGTTTCCGTAACCTCACCTGTGCCCTAAGCCTTGCCGTTCCCTAACCCTAACCCTAGCCCGGAACGGAAATCAACCACCAGCCCTACACTTTATCCTGCGCCGTTGCCTACTACTGGCCCGTACGCTGGCACTGACCCGTGCGTCAGCACGTAGCCCGACCCTCCCACGTTTCCGTACCCTCACCTGTGCCCTAAGCCTTGCCCTTCCCTAACCCTAACCCTAGCCCGGAAGAGAAACCCACCACCAGCCCTACACCTTACCTTACGCCGTTGCCTACTCCTGGCCCGTACGCTGGCACTGACCCATGCGTCAGCACGTAGCCTGACCCTCCCACGTTTCCGTACCCTCACCTGTGCCCCAAGCCTTGCCGTTCCCTAACCCTAACCCTAGCCCAGAACGCAAATGCACCACCAGCCCTACACTTTATCCTACGCCGTTGCCTACTCCTGGCCCGTATGCTGGCACTGACCTCTGCGTCAGCACGTAGCCCGACCCTCCCACGTTTCCGTACCCTCACCTGTGCCCTAAGCCTCGCCGTTCCCTAACCCTAACCCTAGCCTGGAACGGAAACCAACCACTAGCCCTACACCTTACCTTACGCCTTACCCTACTCCTGTCCCGTACGCTGGCACTGAACCGTGCGTCAGCACGCAGCCTGACCCTCCCACGTTTCCGTACCCTCACCTGTGCCCTAAGCCTTGCCATTCCCTAACGCTAACCCTAGCCCGAATCGCAATTACACCACCAGCCCTACACATTACCTTACGCCGTACCCTACTCCTGGCACGTACGCTGGCACTGACCCGTGCGTCAGCACGTAGCCCGACCCTCCCACGTTTCTGTACACTCACCTGTGCCCTAAGCCTTGCCGTTCCCTAACCCTAACCCTAGCCCGGAATGGAAACCCACCACCAGCCCTACACCTTACCCTACGCCATTGCCTACTCCTGGCCTGTACTCTGGCACTGACCCGTGCATCAGCACGTAGCCTTACCCTCCCGCGTTTCCGTACCCTGACCTGTGCCCTAAGCCTTGCCGTTCCCTAACCCTAACCCTAGCCCAGAACACAAATCCACCACCAGCCCTACACTTTATCCTACGCCGTTGCCTACTCCTGGCCCGTACGCTGGCACTGACCTGTACGTCAGCACGTAGCCCGACCCTCCCACGTTTCCGTAACCTCACCTGTGCCCTAAGCCTTGCCGTTCCCTAACACTAACCCTAGCCCGGAACGGAAATCAACCACCAGCGCTACACTTTATCCTATGCCGTTGCATACTCCTGGCCCGTACGCTGGCACTGACCCGTGCGTCAGCACGTAGCCCGACCCTCCCACGTTTCCGTACCCTCACCTGTGCCCTAAGCCTTGCCGTTCCCTAACCCTAACCCTAGCCCGGAATGGAAACCCACCACCAGCCCTACACCTTACCCTACGCCGTTGCCTACTCCTGGCCCGTACGCTGGCACTGACCCATGCGTCAGCACGTAGCCTGACCGTCCCACGTTTCCGTACCCTCACCTGTGCCCTAAGGCTTGCCGTTCCCTAACCCAAATCCTAGCCCGGAACGCAAATCCACCACCAGCCCTACACTTTATCCTACGCCGTTGCCTACTCCTGGCCCGTACGCTGGCACTGACCCGTGCGTCAGCACGTAGCCTGACCCTCCCACGTTTCCGTACCCTTACCTGTGCCCTAAGCCTTGCCGTTCCCTAACCCTAACCCTAGCCCGGAACGGATACCCACCACCAGCCCTACACCTTACCTTACGCCGTACCCTATTCCTGACCCGTATGCTGGCACTGAACCATGCGTCAGCACGTAGCCTGACCCTCCCACGTTTCCGTACCCTCACCTGTGCCCTAAGCCTTGCAGTTCCCTAACCCTAACCCTAGCCCGGAACGCAATTCCACCACCAGCCCTACACCTTACCTTACGCCGTACCCTACTCCTGACCCGTATACTGGCACTGACCCGTGCGTCAGCACGTAGCCCGACCCTCCCACGTTTATGTACACTCACCTGTGCCCTAAGCCTTGCCGTTCCCTAACCCTAACCCTAGCCCGGAACGCAAATCCACCACCAGCCCTACACTTTATCCTACGCCGTTGCCTACTCCTGGCCCTTACGCTGGCACTGACCCGTGCGTCAGCACGTAGCCTAACCCTCCCACGTTTCCGTACCCTTACCCGTGCCCTAAGCCTTGCCGTTCCCTAACCCTAACCCTAGCCGCGAACGGAAACCCACCACCAGCCCTACACCTTACCTTACGCCGTACCCTGCTCCTGTCCCGTACGCTGGCACTGACCCGTGCTTCAGCACGTAGCCCGACCCTCCCACGTTTCCGTACCCTCACCTGTGCCCTAAGCCTTGCCCTTCCCTAACCCTAACCCTAGCCTGGAACGGAAACCAACCACCAGCCCTACACCTTACCTTACGCCGTTGCCTACTCCTGGCCCGTACGCTGGCACTGACCCGTGCGTCAGCACGTAGCCTGACCCTCACACGTTTCCGTACCCTCACCTGTGCCCTAAGACTTGCCGTTCCCTAACCGTAACCCTAGCCCGGAATGGTAACCCACCACCAGCCCTACACCTTACCCTACGGCGTTGCCTACTCCTGGCCTGTACTCTGGCACTGACCCGTGCATCAGAACGTAGCCTTACCCTCCCGCGTTTCCGTACCCTGACCTGTGCCCAAAGCCTTGCCGTTCCCTAACCCTAACCCTAGACCAGAACGCAAATCCACCACCAGCCCTACACTTTATCCTACGCCGTTGCCTACTCCTGGCCCGTACGCTGGCACTGACCTGTGCGTCAGCACGTAGCATGACCCTCCCACGTTTCCGTACCCTCACCTGTGCCCTAAGCCTTGCCGTTCCCTAACCCTAACCCTAGCCCTGAACGCAAATCCACCACCAGCCCTACACTTTATCCTACGCCGTTGCCTACTCCTGGCCCCTACCCTGGCACTGACCCGTGCGTCAGCACGTAGCCTGACCCTCCCACGTTTCCGTACCCTCACCTGTGCCCTAAGCCTTGCCGTTCCCTAACCCTATCCCTAGCCCATAACGCAAATCCACCACCAGCCCTACACTTTATCCTACGCCGTTGCCTACTCCTGGCCCGTACGCTGGCACTGACCCGTGCGTCAGCACGTAGCCCGACCCTCCCACGTTTCCGTACCCTCACCTGTGCCCTAAGCCTTGCCGTTCCCTAACCCTAACCCTAGCCCGGAACGCAATTCCACCACCAGCCCTACACCTTACCTTACGCCGTACCCTACTCCTGACCCTTACGCTGGCAATGACACGTGCGTCAGCACGTAGCCCGACCCTCCCACGTTTCCGTACCCTCACATGTGCCCTAAGCCTTGCCGTTCCCTAACCCTAACCCTAGCCTGGAACGGAAACCAACCACCAGCCCTACACCTTACCTTATGCCGCTGCCTAATCCTGGCCCGTACGCTGGCACTGACCCGTGCGTCAGCACGTAGCCCGACCCTCCCACGTTTCTGTACACTCACCTGTGCCCTAAGCCTTGCCGTTCCCTAACCCTAACCCTAGCTGGGAACGGAAACCCACCACCAGCCCTACACCTTACCTTAAGCCGTACCCTACTCCTGTCCCGTACGCTGGCACTGAACCGTGCGTCATCACGCAGCCTGACCCTCCCACGTTTCCATACCCTCACCTGTGCCCTAAGCCTTGCCGTTCCCTAACCCTAAACCTAGCCCGGAACGCAAATCCACCACCAGCCCTACACTTTATCCTACGCCGTTGCCTACTCCTGGCCCGTACGCTGGCACTGACCCGTGCGTCAGCACGTAGCCTGACCCTCCCACGTTTCCGTACCCTTACCTGTGCCCTAAGTCTTGCCGTGCCCTAACCCTAAACCTAGCCCGGAACGGATACCCACCACCAGCCCTACACCTTACCTTACGCCATACCCTATTCCTGGCCCATATGCTGGCACTGAACCGTGCGTCAGCATGCAGCCTGACCCTGCCAGGTTTCCGTACCCTCACCTGTGCCCTAAGCCTTGCCGTTCCCTAACACTAACCCTAGCCTGGAACGGAAACCAACCACCAGCCCTACACCTTACCTTACGCCGTTGCCTAATCCTGGCCCGTACACAGGCACTGACCCGTGCGTCAGCACGTAGCCTGACCCTCCCACGTTTCCGTACCCGCACCTGTGCCCTAAGCCTTGCCGTTCCCTAACCCTAACCCTAGCCCGGAATGGAAACCCACCACCAGCCCTACACCTTACCCTATGCCGTTGCCCACTCCTGGCCTGTACTCTGGCACTGACCCGTTCATCAGCACGTAGCTTTACCCTCCCGCGTTTCCGTACCCTGACCTGTGCCCTTAGCCGTGCCGTTCCCTAACCCTAACCCTAGCCCAGAGCGCAAATCCACCACCAGCCCTACACTTTATCCTACGCCGTTGCCTACTCCTGGCCCGTACGCTGGAACTGACCCGTGCGTCGGCACGTAGCCCGACCCTCCCAAGTTTCTGTAACCTCACCTGTGCCCTAAGCCTTGCCGTTCCCTAACCCTAACCCTACCCCGGAACGCAAATCCACAACCAGCCCTACACTTTATCCTACGCCGTTGCCTACTCTTGGCCCGTACGCTGGCACTGACCCGTGCGTCAGCACGTAGCCTTACCCTCCCACGTTTCCGTACCCTCACCTGTGCCCTAAGCCTTGCCGTTCCCTAACCCTAACCCTAGCCCGGAACGGAAAACCACCACCAGCCCTACACCTTACCTTACGCCGTACCCTATTCCTAGCCCGTACGCTGGCACTGAACCGTGCGTCAGCACGTAGCCTGACCCTCCCACGTTCACATACCCTCACCTGTGCCCTAAGCCTTGCCGTTCCCTAACCCTAACCCTAGCCCGGAATAGAATCCCACCACCAGCCCTACACCTTACCTTACGCTGTACCCTACTCCTGAACCATACCCTGGCACTGACCCGTGCGTCAGCACGTAGCCTGACCCTCCCACGTTTCCGTACCCTCACCTGTGCCCTAAGCCTTGCCGTTCCCTAACCCTAACCCTAGCCCTGAATGGAAACCCACCACCAGCCCTACACCTTACCCTACGCAGTTGCCCACTCCTGGCCTGTACTCTGGCACTGACCCGTGCATCAGCACGTAGCTTTACCCTCCCGCGTTTCCGTACCCTGACCTGTGCCCTTAGCCGTGCCGTTCCCTAACCCTAACCCTAGCCCGGAGCGCAAATCCACCACCAGCCCTACACTTTATCCTACGCCGTTGCCTACTCCTGGCCCGTACGCTGGCACTGACCCATGCGTCAGCACGTAGCCCGACCCTCCCAAGTTTCTGTAACCTCACCTGTGCCCTAAGCCTTGCCGTTCCCTAACCCTAACCCTACCCCGGAACGCAAATCCACAACCAGCCCTACACTTTATCCTACGCCGTTGCCTACTCCTGGCCCGTACGCTGGCACTGACCCGTGCGTCAGCACGTAGCATTACCCTCCCACGTTTCCGTACCCTCACCTGTGCCCTAAGCCTTGCCGTTCCCTAACCCTAACCCTAGCCCGGAACGGAAACCCACCACCAGCCCTAAACCTTACCTTACGCCGTACCATATTCCTAGCCCGTACGCTGGCACTGAACCGTGCGTCAGCACGTAGCCTGACCCTCCCTCGTTCACGTACCCTCACCTGTGCCGTAAGCCTTGCCGTTCCCTAACCTTAACCCTAGCCCGGAATAGAATCCCACCACCAGCCCTACACCTTACCTTACGCTGTACCCTACTCCTGACCCATACCCTGGCCCTGAACCGTGCGTCAGCACATAGCCTGACCCTCCCACGTTTCCGTACCCTCACCTGTGCCCTGAGCCTTGCCGTTCCCTAACCCTAACCATAGCCCGGAACGCAAATCCACCAACAGCCCTACACTTTATCCTACGCCGTTGCCTACTCCTGGACCGTACGCTGGCACTGACCCGTGCGTCAGCACGTAGCCCGACCCTCCCACGTTTCCGTAACCTCACCTGTGCCCTAAGCCTTGCCGTTCCCTAACCCTATCCCTAGCCAGTAACGGAAATCAACCACAAGCCCTAAACCTTACCATACGCCGTACCCTACTCCTGGCCCGTACGCTGGCACTGAATCGTGCGTCAGCACGTAGCCTGACCCTCCCACGTTTCCGTACCCTCACCTGTGCCCTAAGCCTTGCTGTTCCCTAACCCTAACCCTAGCCCGGAACGGATACCCACCACCAGCCCTACACCTTACCTTACGCCGTACCCTATTCCTGGCCCATATGCTGGCACTGAACCGTGCGTCAGCACGTAGCCTGACCCTCCCACGTTTCCGTACCCTCACCTGTGCCCTAAGCCTTGCCGTTCCCTAACACTAACCCTAGCCCGGAACGCAAATCCACCACCAGCCCTACACTTTACCCTACGCCGTTGCCTACTCCTGGCCCGTACGCTGGCACTGACGCGTGCGTCAGCACGTAGCCTGTCCCTCCCACGTTTCGGTACCCTTACCTGTGCCCTAAGCCTTGCCGTTCCCTAACCCTAACCCTAACCCGGAACGGATACCCACCACCAGCCCTACACCTTACCTTACGCCGTACCCTATTCCTGGCCCGTATGCTGGCACTGAACAGTGCGTCAGCACGTAGCCTGACCCTCCCACGTTTCCGTACCCTCACCTGTGCCCTAAGCCTTGCCGTTCCCTAACCCTAACCCTAGCCCGGAACGCAATTCCACCACCAGGCCTACACCTTACCTTACGCTGTACCCTACTCCTGACCCGTACGCTGGCACTGACCCGTGCGTCAGCACGTAGCCCGACCCTCCCACGTTTCCGTACCCTCACATGTGCCCTAAGCCTTGCCGTTCCCTAACCGTAACCCTAGTCTTGAACGGAAACCAACCACTAGCCCTACACCTTACCTTACGCCGTTGCCTACTCCTGGCCTGTACTCTGGCACTGACCGGTCCGTCAGCACGTAGCCTTACCCTCCCGCGTTTCCGTGTCCTGACCTGTGCCCTAAGACTTGCTGTTCCCTAACCATAACCGTAGCCCGGAACGCAAATCCACCACCAGCCCTAAACTTTATCCTA
This sequence comes from Mesoplodon bidens, assembly GCF_964165515.1. NCBI lineage: Eukaryota > Metazoa > Chordata > Mammalia > Artiodactyla > Ziphiidae > Mesoplodon > Mesoplodon bidens. The sequence goes on from NW_027671196.1 coordinate 63,087, forward strand.
CGCCGTTGCCTACTCCTGGCCCGTACGCTGGCACTGACCCGTGCGTCAGCACGTAGCCCGACGCTCCCACGTTTCTGTACACTCACCTGTGCCCGAAGCCTTGCCGTTCCCTAACCCTATCCCTAGCCTTGAACGCAAATCCACCACCAGCCCTACACTTTATCCTACGCCGTTGCCTACTCCTGGAACTTACGCTGGCACTGACCCGTGCGTCAGCACGTAGCCCGACCCTCCCACGTTTCTGTACACTCACCTGTGCCCTAAGCCTTGCCATTCCCTAACCCTAACCCTAGCCTGGAATGGAAATCAACCACAAGACCTACACCTTACCTTACGCCGTACCCTACTCCTGGCCCGCAGGCTGGCACTGACCTGTGCTTCAGCACGTAGCCTGACCATCCCACGTTTCCGTACTCTTACCTGTGCCCTAAGCCTTGCCGTTCCCTAACCCTAACCCTAGCCTGGAATAGAAACCCACCACCAGCCCTACACCTTACCTTACGCCGTACCCTACTCCTGACCCGTACGCTGGCACTGACCCGTGCGTCAGCACGTAGCCTGACCCTCCCACTTTTCCATACCCTCACCTGTGCCCTAAGCCTTGCCGTTCCCTAACCCTAACCCTAGCCCGGAATAGAATCCCACCACCAGCCCTACACCTTACCTTACGCTGTACCCTACTCCTGACCCATACCCTGGCACTGACCAGTGCGTCAGCACGTAGCCTGACCCTCCCACGTTTCCGTACCCTCACCTGTGCCCTAAGCCTTGCCGTTCCCTAACCCTAACCCTAGCCCGGAATGGAAACCCACCACCAGCCCTACACCTTACCCTACGCAGTTGCCCACTCCTGGCCTGTACTCTGGCACTGACCCGTGCATCAGCACGTAGCTTTACCCTCCCGCGTTTCCGTACCCTGACCTGTGCCCTTAGCCGTGCCGTTCCCTAACCCTAACCCTAGCCCGGAGCGCAAATCCACCACCAGCCCTACACTTTATCCTACGCCGTTGCCTACTCCTGGCCCATACGCTGGCACTGACCCATGCGTCAGCACGTAGCCCGACCCTCCCAAGTTTCTGTAACCTCACCTGTGCCCTAAGCCTTGCCGTTCCCTAACCCTAACCCTACCCCGGAACGCAAATCCACAACCAGCCCTACACTTTATCCTACGCCGTTGCCTACTCCTGGCCCGTACGCTGGCACTGACCCGTGCGTCAGCACGTAGCATTACCCTCCCACGTTTCCGTACCCTCACCTGTGCCCTAAGCCTTGCCGTTCCCTAACCCTAACCCTAGCCCGGAACGGAAACCCACCACCAGCCCTACACCTTACCTTACGCCGTACCCTATTCCTAGCCCGTACGCTGGCACTGAACCGTGCGTCAGCACGTAGCCTGACCCTCCCACGTTCACGTACCCTCACCTGTGCCGTAAGCCTTGCCGTTCCCTAACCTTAACCCTAGCCCGGAATAGAATCCCACCACCAGCCCTACACCTTACCTTACGCTGTACCTTATTCCTGGCCCGTACGCTGGCACTGACCCGTGCGTCAGCACGTAGCCTGACCCTCACACGTTTCTGTACCCTCACCTGTGCCCTAAGCCTTGCCGTTCCCTAACCCTAACCCTAGCCCGGAATAGAAACCCACCACCAGCCCTACACTTTACCTTACGCCGTACCCTACTCCTGACCCGTACGCTGGCACTGACCCGTGCGTCAGCACGTAGCCCGACCCTCCCACGTTTCTGTACCCTCACCTGTGCCCTAAGCCTTGCCGTTCCCTAACCCTAAACCTAGCCTGGAACGGAAACCAACCACCAACCCTACACCTTACCTTACGCCGTTGCCCACACCTGGCCCGTACGCTGGCACGGACCCGTGCGTCAGCACGTAGCCTGTCCCACCCACGTTTCCGTACCCTCACCTGTGCCCTAAGCCTTGCCGTTCCCTAACCCTAACCCTAGCCCAGAATGCAAAACCACCACCAGCCGTACACTTTATCCTTCGCCGTTGCCTACTCCTGGCCCATACGCTGGCACTGACCCATGCGTCAGCACGTAGCCCGACCCTCCCATGTTTCCGTACCCTCACCTGTGCCCTAAGCCTTGCCGTTCCCTAACCCTAACCCTAGCCCGGAATAGAAACCCACCACCAGCCCTACACCTTACCTTACGCCGTACCCTACTCCTGACCCGTACGCTGGCACTGACACGTGCGTCAGCACGTAGCCCGACCCTCCCACATTTCCGTACCCTCACCTGTGCCCTAAGCCTTGCCGTTCCCTAACCCTAAGCCTACCCCGAAACGGAAATCCACCACCAGCCCTACACTTTATCCTACGCCGTTGCCTACTCCTGGCCAGTACGCTGGCACTGACCCGTGCGTCAGCACGTAGCCCGACCCTCCCACGTTTCCGTACGCTCACATGTGCCCTAAGCCTTGCCGTTCCCTAACCCTAACCCTAGCCTGGAACGGAAACCAACCACCAGCCCTACACCTTACCTTATGCCGCTGCCTAATCCTGGCCCGTATCCTGGCACGGACCCGTGCGTCAGCACGTAGCCTGACCCTCCCACGTTTCCGTACCCTCACCTATGCCCTAAGCCTTGCTGTTCCCTAACCCTTACCCTAGCCCGGAACGGAAATCAACCACAAGCCCTACACCTTACCTTACGCCGTTGCCCACTCCTGGCCCGTACGCTGGCACGGTCCCGTGCGTCAGCACGTAGCCTGACCGTCCCACGTTTCCGTACCCTCACCTGTGCCCCTAAGCCTTGCCGTTCCCTAACCCTAACCCTAGCCCGGAAAGGAAATCCACCACCAGCCCTACACCTTACCTTATGCCGTACCCTATTCCTGGCACGTACGCTGGCACTGAACCATGCGTCAGCACGTAGCCTGACACTCCCACGTTTCCGTACCCTCACCTGTGCCCTAAGGCTTCCCGTTCACTAACCCTAACCCTAGCCCAGAATAGAAACCCACCACCAGCCCTACACCTTACCTTACGCCGTACCCTACTCCTGACCCGTACGCTGGCACTGACCCTTGTGTCAGCACGTAGCCTGACCCTCCCACGTTTCTGTACCCTCACCTGTGCCCTAAGCCTTGCCGTTCCCTAACCCTAAAACTAGCCTGAAACGGAAACCAACCACCAACCCTACACCTTACCTTACGACGTTGCCCACACCTGGCCCGTACGCTGGCACGGACCCGTGCGTCAGCACGTAGCCTGTCCCACCCACGTTTCCGTACCCTCACCTGTGCCCTAAGCCTTGCCGCTCCCTAACCCTAACCCTAGCCCGGAACGGAAACCCACCACCAGCCCTACACCATACCTTATGCCGTAAGCTATTCCTGGCCCGTACGCTAGCACTGAACCGTGCGTCAGCACGTAGCCTAACCATCCCACGTTCACGTACCCTCACCTGTGCCCTAAGCCTTGCCGTTCCCTAACCCTAACCCTAGCCCGGAATAGAAACCCACCACCAGCCCTACACCTTACCTTACGCCGTACCCTACTCCTGAACCGTACGCTGGCACTGACCCGTGCGTCAGCACGTAGACTGACCATCCCACGTTTCCGTACCCTCAGCTGTGCGCTAAGCCTTGCCGTTCCCTAACCCTAACCCTAGCCCGGAACGCAAATCCACCACCAGCCCTACACTTTATCCTACGCCGTTGCCTACTCCTGGCCCGTACGCAGGCACTGACCCGTGCGTCAGCACGTAGCCTGACACTCCCACGTTTCCGTACCCTCACCTGTGCCCTAAGCCTTGCCGTTCCCTAACCCTAACCCTAGCCCGGAACGGATACCCCCCACCAGCCCTACAGCTTACCATATGCCGTACCCTATTCCTGGCCCGTATGCTGCAACTGAACCGTGCGTCAGCACGTAGCCTGACCCTCCCACGTTTCCGTACCCTCACCAGTGCCCTAAGCCATGCCGTTCCCTAACCCTAACCCTAGCCTGGAACGGAAACCAACCACCAGCCCTACACCTTACCTTACGCCGTTGCCTAATCCTGGCCCGTACGCTGGCACTGACCCGTGCGTCAGCACGTAGCCTGACCCTCCCACGTTTCCGTACCCTCACCTGTGCCCTAAGCCTTGCCGTTCCCTAACCCTAACCCTAGCCCGGAACGGAAACCCACCACCAGCCCTACTCCTTACCCTACGCCGTTGCCTACTCCTGGCCTGTACTCTGGCACTGACCAGTCCGTCAGCACGTAGCCTTACCCACCCGTGTTTCCGTACCCTAACCTGTGCCCTAAGCCTTGCCATTCCCTAACCCTAACCCTAGCCCTGAACGCAAATCCAACACAAGCCCTACAATTTATCCTACGCCGTTGCCTACTCCTGGCCCGTACGCTGGCACTGACCCGTGGGTCAGCACGTAGCCCGCCCCTCCCACGTTTCTGTACACTCACCTGTGCCCTAGGCCTTGCCGTTCCCTAAACCTAACCCTAGCCCAGAGCGCAAATCCACCACCAGCCCTACACTTTATCCTACCCCGTTGCCTACTCCTGTCCCTTACTCTGGCACTGACCCGTGCGTCAGCACGTAGCCCGACCCTCCCACGTTTCCGTAACCTCACCTGTGCCCTAAGCCTTGCCGTTCCCTAACCCTAACCCTAGCCCGGCACGCAAATCCACCACCAGCCCTACACTATATCGTACGCCGTTGCCTACTCCTGGCCCGTACGCTGGCACTGACCTGTGCGTCAGCACGTAGCCCGACCCTCCCACGTTTCCGTAACCTCACCTGTGCCCTAAGCCTTGCCGTTCCCTAACCCTAACCCTAGCCCGGAACGGAAATCAACCACCAGCCCTACACTTTATCCTGCACCGTTGCCTACTACTGGCCCGTACGCTGGCACTGACCCGTGCGTCAGCACGTAGCCCGACCCTCCCACGTTTCCGTACCCTCACCTGTGCCCTAAGCCTTGCCCTTCCCTAACCCTAACCCTAGCCCGGAAGAGAAACCCACCACCAGCCCTACACCTTACCTTACGCCGTTGCCTACTCCTGGCCCGTACGCTGGCACTGACCCATGCGTCAGCACGTAGCCTGACCCTCCCACGTTTCCGTACCCTCACCTGTGCCCCAAGCCTTGCCGTTCCCTAACCCTAACCCTAGCCCAGAACGCAAATGCACCACCAGCCCTACACTTTATCCTACGCCGTTGCCTACTCCTGGCCCGTATGCTGGCACTGACCTCTGCGTCAGCACGTAGCCCGACCCTCCCACGTTTCCGTACCCTCACCTGTGCCCTAAGCCTCGCCGTTCCCTAACCCTAACCTTAGCCTGGAACGGAAACCAACCACTAGCCCTACACCTTACCTTACGCCTTACCCTACTCCTGTCCCGTACGCTGGCACTGAACCGTGCGTCAGCACGCAGCCTGACCCTCCCACGTTTCCGTACCCTCACCTGTGCCCTAAGCCTTGCCATTCCCTAACGCTAACCCTAGCCCGAATCGCAATTACACCACCAGCCCTACACATTACCTTACGCCGTACCCTACTCCTGGCACGTACGCTGGCACTGACCCGTGCGTCAGCACGTAGCCCGACCCTCCCACGTTTCTGTACACTCACCTGTGCCCTAAGCCTTGCCGTTCCCTAACCCTAACCCTAGCCCGGAATGGAAACCCACCACCAGCCCTACACCTTACCCTACGCCATTGCCTACTCCTGGCCTGTACTCTGGCACTGACCCGTGCTTCAGCACGTAGCCTTACCCTCCCGCGTTTCCGTACCCTGACCTGTGCCCTAAGCCTTGCCGTTCCCTAACCCTAACCCTAGCCCAGAACACAAATCCACCACCAGCCCTACACTTTATCCTACGCCGTTGCCTACTCCTGGCCCGTACGCTGGCACTGACCTGTACGTCAGCACGTAGCCCGACCATCCCACGTTTCCGTAACCTCACCTGTGCCCTAAGCCTTGCCGTTCCCTAACACTAACCCTAGCCCGGAACGGAAATCAACCACCAGCGCTACACTTTATCCTATGCCGTTGCATACTCCTGGCCCGTACGCTGGCACTGACCCGTGCGTCAGCACGTAGCCCGACCCTCCCACGTTTCCGTACCCTCACCTGTGCCCTAAGCCTTGCCGTTCCCTAACCCTAACCCTAGCCCGGAATGGAAACCCACCACCAGCCCTACACCTTACCCTACGCCGTTGCCTACTCCTGGCCCGTACGCTGGCACTGACCCATGCGTCAGCACGTAGCCTGACCGTCCCACGTTTCCGTACCCTCACCTGTGCCCTAAGGCTTGCCGTTCCCTAACCCAAACCCTAGCCCGGAACGCAAATCCACCACCAGCCCTACACTTTATCCTACGCCGTTGCCTACTCCTGGCCCGTACGCTGGCACTGACCCGTGCGTCAGCACGTAGCCTGACCCTCCCACGTTTCCGTACCCTTACCTGTGCCCTAAGCCTTGCCGTTCCCTAACCCTAACCCTAGCCCGGAACGGATACCCACCACCAGCCCTACACCTTACCTTACGCCGTACCCTATTCCTGACCCGTATGCTGGCACTGAACCATGCGTCAGCACGTAGCCTGACCCTCCCACGTTTCCGTACCCTCACCTGTGCCCTAAGCCTTGCAGTTCCCTAACCCTAACCCTAGCCCGGAACGCAATTCCACCACCAGCCCTACACCTTACCTTACGCCGTACCCTAATCCTGACCCGTATACTGGCACTGACCCGTGCGTCAGCACGTAGCCCGACCCTCCCACGTTTATGTACACTCACCTGTGCCCTAAGCCTTGCCGTTCCCTAACCCTAACCCTAGCCCGGAACGCAAATCCACCACCAGCCCTACACTTTATCCTACGCCGTTGCCTACTCCTGGCCCTTACGCTGGCACTGACCCATGCGTCAGCACGTAGCCTAACCCTCCCACGTTTCCGTACCCTTACCCGTGCCCTAAGCCTTGCCGTTCCCTAACCCTAACCCTAGCCGCGAACGGAAACCCACCACCAGCCCTACACCTTACCTTACGCCGTACCCTGCTCCTGTCCCGTACGCTGGCACTGACCCGTGCTTCAGCACGTAGCCCGACCCTCCCACGTTTCCGTACCCTCACCTGTGCCCTAAGCCTTGCCCTTCCCTAACCCTAACCCTAGCCTGGAACGGAAACCAACCACCAGCCCTACACCTTACCTTACGCCGTTGCCTACTCCTGGCCCGTACGCTGGCACTGACCCGTGCGTCAGCACGTAGCCTGACCCTCACACGTTTCCGTACCCTCACCTGTGCCCTAAGACTTGCCGTTCCCTAACCGTAACCCTAGCCCGGAATGGTAACCCACCACCAGCCCTACACCTTACCCTACGGCGTTGCCTACTCCTGGCCTGTACTCTGGCACTGACCCGTGCATCAGAACGTAGCCTTACCCTCCCGCGTTTCCGTACCCTGACCTGTGCCCAAAGCCTTGCCGTTCCCTAACCCTAACCCTAGACCAGAACGCAAATCCACCACCAGCCCTACACTTTATCCTACGCCGTTGCCTACTCCTGGCCCGTACGCTGGCACTGACCTGTGCGTCAGCACGTAGCATGACCCTCCCACGTTTCCGTACCCTCACCTGTGCCCTAAGCCTTGCCGTTCCCTAACCCTAACCCTAGCCCTGAACGCAAATCCACCACCAGCCCCACACTTTATCCTACGCCGTTGCCTACTCCTGGCCCCTACCCTGGCACTGACCCGTGCGTCAGCACGTAGCCTGACCCTCCCACGTTTCCGTACCCTCACCTGTGCCCTAAGCCTTGCCGTTCCCTAACCCTATCCCTAGCCCATAACGCAAATCCACCACCAGCCCTACACTTTATCCTACGCCGTTGCCTACTCCTGGCCCGTACGCTGGCACTGACCCGTGCGTCAGCACGTAGCCCGACCCTCCCACGTTTCCGTACCCTCACCTGTGCCCTAAGCCTTGCCGTTCCCTAACCCTAACCCTAGCCCGGAACGCAATTCCACCACCAGCCCTACACCTTACCTTACGCCGTACCCTACTCCTGACCCTTACGCTGGCAATGACACGTGCGTCAGCACGTAGCCCGACCCTCCCACGTTTCCGTACCCTCACATGTGCCCTAAGCCTTGCCGTTCCCTAACCCTAACCCTAGCCTGGAACGGAAACCAACCACCAGCCCTACACCTTACCTTATGCCGCTGCCTAATCCTGGCCCGTACGCTGGCACTGACCCGTGCGTCAGCACGTAGCCCGACCCTCCCACGTTTCTGTACACTCACCTGTGCCCTAAGCCTTGCCGTTCCCTAACCCTAACCCTAGCTGGGAACGGAAACCCACCACCAGCCCTACACCTTACCTTAAGCCGTACCCTACTCCTGTCCCGTACGCTGGCACTGAACCGTGCGTCATCACGCAGCCTGACCCTCCCACGTTTCCATACCCTCACCTGTGCCCTAAGCCTTGCCGTTCCCTAACCCTAAACCTAGCCCGGAACGCAAATCCACCACCAGCCCTACACTTTATCCTACGCTGTTGCCTACTCCTGGCCCGTACGCTGGCACTGACCCGTGCGTCAGCACGTAGCCTGACCCTCCCACGTTTCCGTACCCTTACCTGTGCCCTAAGTCTTGCCGTGCCCTAACCCTAAACCTAGCCCGGAACGGATACCCACCACCAGCCCTACACCTTACCTTACGCCATACCCTATTCCTGGCCCATATGCTGGCACTGAACCGTGCGTCAGCATGCAGCCTGACCCTGCCAGGTTTCCGTACCCTCACCTGTGCCCTAAGCCTTGCCGTTCCCTAACACTAACCCTAGCCTGGAATGGAAACCAACCACCAGCCCTACACCTTACCTTACGCCGTTGCCTAATCCTGGCCCGTACGCAGGCACTGACCCGTGCGTCAGCACGTAGCCTGACCCTCCCACGTTTCCGTACCCGCACCTGTGCCCTAAGCCTTGCCGTTCCCTAACCCTAACCCTAGCCCGGAATGGAAACCCACCACCAGCCCTACACCTTACCCTATGCCGTTGCCCACTCCTGGCCTGTACTCTGGCACTGACCCGTTCATCAGCACGTAGCTTTACCCTCCCGCGTTTCCGTACCCTGACCTGTGCCCTTAGCCGTGCCGTTCCCTAACCCTAACCCTAGCCCAGAGCGCAAATCCACCACCAGCCCTACACTTTATCCTACGCCGTTGCCTACTCCTGGCCCGTACGCTGGAACTGACCCGTGCGTCGGCACGTAGCCCGACCCTCCCAAGTTTCTGTAACCTCACCTGTGCCCTAAGCCTTGCCGTTCCCTAACCCTAACCCTACCCCGGAACGCAAATCCACAACCAGCCCTACACTTTATCCTACGCCGTTGCCTACTCTTGGCCCGTACGCTGGCACTGACCCGTGCGTCAGCACGTAGCCTTACCCTCCCACGTTTCCGTACCCTCACCTGTGCCCTAAGCCTTGCCGTTCCCTAACCCTAACCCTAGCCCGGAACGGAAAACCACCACCAGCCCTACACCTTACCTTACGCCGTACCCTATTCCTAGCCCGTACGCTGGCACTGAACCGTGCGTCAGCACGTAGCCTGACCCTCCCACGTTCACATACCCTCACCTGTGCCCTAAGCCTTGCCGTTCCCTAACCCTAACCCTAGCCCGGAATAGAATCCCACCACCAGCCCTACACCTTACCATACGCTGTACCCTACTCCTGAACCATACCCTGGCACTGACCCGTGCGTCAGCACGTAGCCTGACCCTCCCACGTTTCCGTACCCTCACCTGTGCCCTAAGCCTTGCCGTTCCCTAACCCTAACCCTAGCCCTGAATGGAAACCCACCACCAGCCCTACACCTTACCCTACGCAGTTGCCCACTCCTGGCCTGTACTCTGGCACTGACCCGTGCATCAGCACGTAGCTTTACCCTCCCGCGTTTCCGTACCCTGACCTGTGCCCTTAGCCGTGCCGTTCCCTAACCCTAACCCTAGCCCGGAGCGCAAATCCACCACCAGCCCTACACTTTATCCTACGCCGTTGCCTACTCCTGGCCCGTACGCTGGCACTGACCCATGCGTCAGCACGTAGCCCGACCCTCCCAAGTTTCTGTAACCTCACCTGTGCCCTAAGCCTTGCCGTTCCCTAACCCTAACCCTACCCCGGAACGCAAATCCACAACCAGCCCTACACTTTATCCTACGCCGTTGCCTACTCCTGGCCCGTACGCTGGCACTGACCCGTGCGTCAGCACGTAGCATTACCCTCCCACGTTTCCGTACCCTCACCTGTGCCCTAAGCCTTGCCGTTCCCTAACCCTAACCCTAGCCCGGAACGGAAACCCACCACCAGCCCTAAACCTTACCTTACGCCGTACCCTATTCCTAGCCCGTACGCTGGCACTGAACCGTGCGTCAGCACGTAGCCTGACCCTCCCTCGTTCACGTACCCTCACCTGTGCCGTAAGCCTTGCCGTTCCCTAACCTTAACCCTAGCCCGGAATAGAATCCCACCACCAGCCCTACACCTTACCTTACGCTGTACCCTACTCCTGACCCATACCCTGGCCCTGAACCGTGCGTCAGCACATAGCCTGACCCTCCCACGTTTCCGTACCCTCACCTGTGCCCTGAGCCTTGCCGTTCCCTAACCCTAACCATAGCCCGGAACGCAAATCCACCAACAGCCCTACACTTTATCCTACGCCGTTGCCTACTCCTGGACCGTACGCTGGCACTGACCCGTGCGTCAGCACGTAGCCCGACCCTCCCACGTTTCCGTAACCTCACCTGTGCCCTAAGCCTTGCCGTTCCCTAACCCTATCCCTAGCCAGTAACGGAAATCAACCACAAGCCCTAAACCTTACCATACGCCGTACCCTACTCCTGGCCCGTACGCTGGCACTGAATCGTGCGTCAGCACGTAGCCTGACCCTCCCACGTTTCCGTACCCTCACCTGTGCCCTAAGCCTTGCTGTTCCCTAACCCTAACCCTAGCCCGGAACGGATACCCACCACCAGCCCTACACCTTACCTTACGCCGTACCCTATTCCTGGCCCATATGCTGGCACTGAACCGTGCGTCAGCACGTAGCCTGACCCTCCCACGTTTCCGTACCCTCACCTGTGCCCTAAGCCTTGCCGTTCCCTAACACTAACCCTAGCCCGGAACGCAAATCCACCACCAGCCCTACACTTTACCCTACGCCGTTGCCTACTCCTGGCCCGTACGCTGGCACTGACGCGTGCGTCAGCACGTAGCCTGTCCCTCCCACGTTTCGGTACCCTTACCTGTGCCCTAAGCCTTGCCGTTCCCTAACCCTAACCCTAACCCGGAACGGATACCCACCACCAGCCCTACACCTTACCTTACGCCGTACCCTATTCCTGGCCCGTATGCTGGCACTGAACAGTGCGTCAGCACGTAGCCTGACCCTCCCACGTTTCCGTACCCTCACCTGTGCCCCAAGCCTTGCCGTTCCCTAACCCTAACCCTAGCCCAGAACGCAAATGCACCACCAGCCCTACACTTTATCCTACGCCGTTGCCTACTCCTGGCCCGTATGCTGGCACTGACCTCTGCGTCAGCACGTAGCCCGACCCTCCCACGTTTCCGTACCCTCACCTGTGCCCTAAGCCTCGCCGTTCCCTAACCCTAACCCTAGCCTGGAACGGAAAACAACCACTAGCCCTACACCTTACCTTACGCCTTACCCTACTCCTGTCCCGTACGCTGGCACTGAACCGTGCGTCAGCACGCAGCCTGACCCTCCCACGTTTCCGTACCCTCACCTGTGCCCTAAGCCTTGCCATTCCCTAACGCTAACCCTAGCCCGAATCGCAATTACACCACCAGCCCTACACATTACCTTACGCCGTACCCTACTCCTGGCACGTACGCTGGCACTGACCCGTGCGTCAGCACGTAGCCCGACCCTCCCACGTTTCTGTACACTCACCTGTGCCCTAAGCCTTGCCGTTCCCTAACCCTAACCCTAGCCCGGAATGGAAACCCACCACCAGCCCTACACCTTACCCTACGCCATTGCCTACTCCTGGCCTGTACTCTGGCACTGACCCGTGCATCAGCACGTAGCCTTACCCTCCCGCGTTTCCGTACCCTGACCTGTGCCCTAAGCCTTGCCGTTCCCTAACCCTAACCCTAGCCCAGAACACAAATCCACCACCAGCCCTACACTTTATCCTACGCCGTTGCCTACTCCTGGCCCGTACGCTGGCACTGACCTGTACGTCAGCACGTAGCCCGACCCTCCCACGTTTCCGTAACCTCACCTGTGCCCTAAGCCTTGCCGTTCCCTAACACTAACCCTAGCCCGGAACGGAAATCAACCACCAGCGCTACACTTTATCCTATGCCGTTGCATACTCCTGGCCCGTACGCTGGCACTGACCCGTGCGTCAGCACGTAGCCCGACCCTCCCACGTTTTCGTACCCTCACCTGTGCCCTAAGCCTTGCCGTTCCCTAACCCTAACCCTAGCCCGGAATGGAAACCCACCACCAGCCCTACACCTTACCCTACGCCGTTGCCTACTCCTGGCCCGTACGCTGGCACTGACCCATGCGTCAGCACGTAGCCTGACCGTCCCACGTTTCCGTACCCTCACCTGTGCCCTAAGGCTTGCCGTTCCCTAACCCAAACCCTAGCCCGGAACGCAAATCCACCACCAGCCCTACACTTTATCCTACGCCGTTGCCTACTCCTGGCCCGTACGCTGGCACTGACCCGTGCGTCAGCACGTAGCCTGACCCTCCCACGTTTCCGTACCCTTACCTGTGCCCTAAGCCTTGCCGTTCCCTAACCCTAACCCTAGCCCGGAACGGATACCCACCACCAGCCCTACACCTTACCTTACGCCGTACCCTATTCCTGACCCGTATGCTGGCACTGAACCATGCGTCAGCACGTAGCCTGACCCTCCCACGTTTCCGTACCCTCACCTGTGCCCTAAGCCTTGCAGTTCCCTAACCCTAACCCTAGCCCGGAACGAAATTCCACCACCAGCCCTACACCTTACCTTACGCCGTACCCTACTCCTGACCCGTATACTGGCACTGACCCGTGCGTCAGCACGTAGCCCGACCCTCCCACGTTTATGTACACTCACCTGTGCCCTAAGCCTTGCCGTTCCCTAACCCTAACCCTAGCCCGGAACGCAAATCCACCACCAGCCCTACACTTTATCCTACGCCGTTGCCTACTCCTGGCCCTTACGCTGGCACTGACCCGTGCGTCAGCACGTAGCCTAACCCTCCCACGTTTCCGTACCCTTACCCGTGCCCTAAGCCTTGCCGTTCCCTAACCCTAACCCTAGCCGCGAACGGAAACCCACCACCAGCCCTACACCTTACCTTACGCCGTACCCTGCTCCTGTCCCGTACGCTGGCACTGACCCGTGCTTCAGCACGTAGCCCGACCCTCCCACGTTTCCGTACCCTCACCTGTGCCCTAAGCCTTGCCCTTCCCTAACCCTAACCCTAGCCTGGAACGGAAACCAACCACCAGCCCTACACCTTACCTTACGCCGTTGCCTACTCCTGGCCCGTACGCTGGCACTGACCCGTGCGTCAGCACGTAGCCTGACCCTCACACGTTTCCGTACCCTCACCTGTGCCCTAAGACTTGCCGTTCCCTAACCGTAACCCTAGCCCGGAATGGTAACCCACCACCAGCCCTACACCTTACCCTACGGCGTTGCCTACTCCTGGCCTGTACTCTGGCACTGACCCGTGCATCAGAACGTAGCCTTACCCTCCCGCGTTTCCGTACCCTGACCTGTGCCCAAAGCCTTGCCGTTCCCTAACCCTAACCCTAGACCAGAACGCAAATCCACCACCAGCCCTACACTTTATCCTACGCCGTTGCCTACTCCTGGCCCGTACGCTGGCACTGACCTGTGCGTCAGCACGTAGCATGACCCTCCCACGTTTCCGTACCCTCACCTGTGCCCTAAGCCTTGCCGTTCCCTAACCCTAACCCTAGCCCTGAACGCAAATCCACCACCAGCCCCACACTTTATCCTACGCCGTTGCCTACTCCTGGCCCCTACCCTGGCACTGACCCGTGCGTCAGCACGTAGCCTGACCCTCCCACGTTTCCGTACCCTCACCTGTGCCCTAAGCCTTGCCGTTCCCTAACCCTATCCCTAGCCCATAACGCAAATCCACCACCAGCCCTACACTTTATCCTACGCCGTTGCCTACTCCTGGCCCGTACGCTGGCACTGACCCGTGCGTCAGCACGTAGCCCGACCCTCCCACGTTTCCGTACCCTCACCTGTGCCCTAAGCCTTGCCGTTCCCTAACCCTAACCCTAGCCCGGAACGCAATTCCACCACCAGCCCTACACCTTACCTTACGCCGTACCCTACTCCTGACCCTTACGCTGGCAATGACACGTGCGTCAGCACGTAGCCCGACCCTCCCACGTTTCCGTACCCTCACATGTGCCCTAAGCCTTGCCGTTCCCTAACCCTAACCCTAGCCTGGAACGGAAACCAACCACCAGCCCTACACCTTACCTTATGCCGCTGCCTAATCCTGGCCCGTACGCTGGCACTGACCCGTGCGTCAGCACGTAGCCCGACCCTCCCACGTTTCTGTACACTCACCTGTGCCCTAAGCCTTGCCGTTCCCTAACCCTAACCCTAGCTGGGAACGGAAACCCACCACCAGCCCTACACCTTACCTTAAGCCGTACCCTACTCCTGTCCCGTACGCTGGCACTGAACCGTGCGTCATCACGCAGCCTGACCCTCCCACGTTTCCATACCCTCACCTGTGCCCTAAGCCTTGCCGTTCCCTAACCCTAAACCTAGCCCGGAACGCAAATCCACCACCAGCCCTACACTTTATCCTACGCTGTTGCCTACTCCTGGCCCGTACGCTGGCACTGACCCGTGCGTCAGCACGTAGCCTGACCCTCCCACGTTTCCGTACCCTTACCTGTGCCCTAAGTCTTGCCGTGCCCTAACCCTAAACCTAGCCCGGAACGGATACCCACCACCAGCCCTACACCTTACCTTACGCCATACCCTATTCCTGGCCCATATGCTGGCACTGAACCGTGCGTCAGCATGCAGCCTGACCCTGCCAGGTTTCCGTACCCTCACCTGTGCCCTAAGCCTTGCCGTTCCCTAACACTAACCCTAGCCTGGAACGGAAACCAACCACCAGCCCTACACCTTACCTTACGCCGTTGCCTAATCCTGGCCCGTACGCAGGCACTGACCCGTGCGTCAGCACGTAGCCTGACCCTCCCACGTTTCCGTACCCGCACCTGTGCCCTAAGCCTTGCCGTTCCCTAACCCTAACCCTAGCCCGGAATGGAAACCCACCACCAGCCCTACACCTTACCCTATGCCGTTGCCCACTCCTGGCCTGTACTCTGGCACTGACCCGTTCATCAGCACGTAGCTTTACCCTCCCGCGTTTCCGTACCCTGACCTGTGCCCTTAGCCGTGCCGTTCCCTAACCCTAACCCTAGCCCAGAGCGCAAATCCACCACCAGCCCTACACTTTATCCTACGCCATTGCCTACTCCTGGCCCGTACGCTGGAACTGACCCGTGCGTCGGCACGTAGCCCGACCCTCCCAAGTTTCTGTAACCTCACCTGTGCCCTAAGCCTTGCCGTTCCCTAACCCTAACCCTACCCCGGAACGCAAATCCACAACCAGCCCTACACTTTATCCTACGCCGTTGCCTACTCTTGGCCCGTACGCTGGCACTGACCCGTGCGTCAGCACGTAGCCTTACCCTCCCACGTTTCCGTACCCTCACCTGTGCCCTAAGCCTTGCCGTTCCCTAACCCTAACCCTAGCCCGGAACGGAAAACCACCACCAGCCCTACACCTTACCTTACGCCGTACCCTATTCCTAGCCCGTACGCTGGCACTGAACCGTGCGTCAGCACGTAGCCTGACCCTCCCACGTTCACATACCCTCACCTGTGCCCTAAGCCTTGCCGTTCCCTAACCCTAACCCTAGCCCGGAATAGAATCCCACCACCAGCCCTACACCTTACCATACGCTGTACCCTACTCCTGAACCATACCCTGGCACTGACCCGTGCGTCAGCACGTAGCCTGACCCTCCCACGTTTCCGTACCCTCACCTGTGCCCTAAGCCTTGCCGTTCCCTAACCCTAACCCTAGCCCTGAATGGAAACCCACCACCAGCCCTACACCTTACCCTACGCAGTTGCCCACTCCTGGCCTGTACTCTGGCACTGACCCGTGCATCAGCACGTAGCTTTACCCTCCCGCGTTTCCGTACCCTGACCTGTGCCCTTAGCCGTGCCGTTCCCTAACCCTAACCCTAGCCCGGAGCGCAAATCCACCACCAGCCCTACACTTTATCCTACGCCGTTGCCTACTCCTGGCCCGTACGCTGGCACTGACCCATGCGTCAGCACGTAGCCCGACCCTCCCAAGTTTCTGTAACCTCACCTGTGCCCTAAGCCTTGCCGTTCCCTAACCCTAACCCTACCCCGGAACGCAAATCCACAACCAGCCCTACACTTTATCCTACGCCGTTGCCTACTCCTGGCCCGTACGCTGGCACTGACCCGTGCGTCAGCACGTAGCATTACCCTCCCACGTTTCCGTACCCTCACCTGTGCCCTAAGCCTTGCCGTTCCCTAACCCTAACCCTAGCCCGGAACGGAAACCCACCACCAGCCCTAAACCTTACCTTACGCCGTACCCTATTCCTAGCCCGTACGCTGGCACTGAACCGTGCGTCAGCACGTAGCCTGACCCTCCCTCGTTCACGTACCCTCACCTGTGCCGTAAGCCTTGCCGTTCCCTAACCTTAACCCTAGCCCGGAATAGAATCCCACCACCAGCCCTACACCTTACCTTACGCTGTACCCTACTCCTGACCCATACCCTGGCCCTGAACCGTGCGTCAGCACATAGCCTGACCCTCCCACGTTTCCGTACCCTCACCTGTGCCCTGAGCCTTGCCGTTCCCTAACCCTAACCATAGCCCGGAACGCAAATCCACCAACAGCCCTACACTTTATCCTACGCCGTTGCCTACTCCTGGACCGTACGCTGGCACTGACCCGTGCGTCAGCACGTAGCCCGACCCTCCCACGTTTCCGTAACCTCACCTGTGCCCTAAGCCTTGCCGTTCCCTAACCCTATCCCTAGCCAGTAACGGAAATCAACCACAAGCCCTAAACCTTACCATACGCCGTACCCTACTCCTGGCCCGTACGCTGGCACTGAATCGTGCGTCAGCACGTAGCCTGACCCTCCCACGTTTCCGTACCCTCACCTGTGCCCTAAGCCTTGCTGTTCCCTAACCCTAACCCTAGCCCGGAACGGATACCCACCACCAGCCCTACACCTTACCTTACGCCGTACCCTATTCCTGGCCCATATGCTGGCACTGAACCGTGCGTCAGCACGTAGCCTGACCCTCCCACGTTTCCGTACCCTCACCTGTGCCCTAAGCCTTGCCGTTCCCTAACACTAACCCTAGCCCGGAACGCAAATCCACCACCAGCCCTACACTTTACCCTACGCCGTTGCCTACTCCTGGCCCGTACGCTGGCACTGACGCGTGCGTCAGCACGTAGCCTGTCCCTCCCACGTTTCGGTACCCTTACCTGTGCCCTAAGCCTTGCCGTTCCCTAACCCTAACCCTAACCCGGAACGGATACCCACCACCAGCCCTACACCTTACCTTACGCCGTACCCTATTCCTGGCCCGTATGCTGGCACTGAACAGTGCGTCAGCACGTAGCCTGACCCTCCCACGTTTCCGTACCCTCACCTGTGCCCTAAGCCTTGCCGTTCCCTAACCCTAACCCTAGCCCGGAACGCAATTCCACCACCAGGCCTACACCTTACCTTACGCTGTACCCTACTCCTGACCCGTACGCTGGCACTGACACGTGCGTCAGCACGTAGCCCGACCCTCCCACGTTTCCGTACCCTCACATGTGCCCTAAGCCTTGCCGTTCCCTAACCGTAACCCTAGTCTTGAACGGAAACCAACCACTAGCCCTACACCTTACCTTACGCCGTTGCCTACTCCTGGCCTGTACTCTGGCACTGACCGGTCCGTCAGCACGTAGCCTTACCCTCCCGCGTTTCCGTGTCCTGACCTGTGCCCTAAGACTTGCTGTTCCCTAACCATAACCGTAGCCCGGAACGCAAATCCACCACCAGCCCTAAACTTTATCCTACGCCGTTGCCTACTCCTGGCCCGTACGCTGGCACTGACCCGTGCGTCAGCACGTAGCCCGACGCTCCCACGTTTCTGTACACTCACCTGTGCCCGAAGCCTTGCCGTTCCCTAACCCTATCCCTAGCCTTGAACGCAAATCCACCACCAGCCCTACACTTTATCCTACGCCGTTGCCTACTCCTGGAACTTACGCTGGCACTGACCCGTGCGTCAGCACGTAGCCCGACCCTCCCACGTTTCTGTACACTCACCTGTGCCCTAAGCCTTGCCATTCCCTAACCCTAACCCTAGCCTGGAATGGAAATCAACCACAAGACCTACACCTTACCTTACGCCGTACCCTACTCCTGGCCCGCAGGCTGGCACTGACCTGTGCTTCAGCACGTAGCCTGACCATCCCACGTTTCCGTACTCTTACCTGTGCCCTAAGCCTTGCCGTTCCCTAACCCTAACCCTAGCCTGGAATAGAAACCCACCACCAGCCCTACACCTTACCTTACGCCGTACCCTACTCCTGACCCGTACGCTGGCACTGACCCGTGCGTCAGCACGTAGCCTGACCCTCCCACTTTTCCATACCCTCACCTGTGCCCTAAGCCTTGCCGTTCCCTAACCCTAACCCTAGCCCGGAATAGAATCCCACCACCAGCCCTACACCTTACCTTACGCTGTACCCTACTCCTGACCCATACCCTGGCACTGACCAGTGCGTCAGCACGTAGCCTGACCCTCCCACGTTTCCGTACCCTCACCTGTGCCCTAAGCCTTGCCGTTCCCTAACCCTAACCCTAGCCCGGAATGGAAACCCACCACCAGCCCTACACCTTACCCTACGCAGTTGCCCACTCCTGGCCTGTACTCTGGCACTGACCCGTGCATCAGCACGTAGCTTTACCCTCCCGCGTTTCCGTACCCTGACCTGTGCCCTTAGCCGTGCCGTTCCCTAACCCTAACCCTAGCCCGGAGCGCAAATCCACCACCAGCCCTACACTTTATCCTACGCCGTTGCCTACTCCTGGCCCATACGCTGGCACTGACCCATGCGTCAGCACGTAGCCCGACCCTCCCAAGTTTCTGTAACCTCACCTGTGCCCTAAGCCTTGCCGTTCCCTAACCCTAACCCTACCCCGGAACGCAAATCCACAACCAGCCCTACACTTTATCCTACGCCGTTGCCTACTCCTGGCCCGTACGCTGGCACTGACCCGTGCGTCAGCACGTAGCATTACCCTCCCACGTTTCCGTACCCTCACCTGTGCCCTAAGCCTTGCCGTTCCCTAACCCTAACCCTAGCCCGGAACGGAAACCCACCACCAGCCCTACACCTTACCTTACGCCGTACCCTATTCCTAGCCCGTACACTGGCACTGAACCGTGCGTCAGCACGTAGCCTGACCCTCCCACGTTCACGTACCCTCACCTGTGCCGTAAGCCTTGCCGTTCCCTAACCTTAACCCTAGCCCGGAATAGAATCCCACCACCAGCCCTACACCTTACCTTACGCTGTACCTTATTCCTGGCCCGTACGCTGGCACTGACCCGTGCGTCAGCACGTAGCCTGACCCTCACACGTTTCTGTACCCTCACCTGTGCCCTAAGCCTTGCCGTTCCCTAACCCTAACCCTAGCCCGGAATAGAAACCCACCACCAGCCCTACACTTTACCTTACGCCGTACCCTACTCCTGACCCGTACGCTGGCACTGACCCGTGCGTCAGCACGTAGCCCGACCCTCCCACGTTTCTGTACCCTCACCTGTGCCCTAAGCCTTGCCGTTCCCTAACCCTAAACCTAGCCTGGAACGGAAACCAACCACCAACCCTACACCTTACCTTACGCCGTTGCCCACACCTGGCCCGTACACTGGCACGGACCCGTGCGTCAGCACGTAGCCTGTCCCACCCACGTTTCCGTACCCTCACCTGTGCCCTAAGCCTTGCCGTTCCCTAACCCTAACCCTAGCCCAGAATGCAAAACCACCACCAGCCGTACACTTTATCCTTCGCCGTTGCCTACTCCTGGCCCATACGCTGGCACTGACCCATGCGTCAGCACGTAGCCCGACCCTCCCATGTTTCCGTACCCTCACCTGTGCCCTAAGCCTTGCCGTTCCCTAACCCTAACCCTAGCCCGGAATAGAAACCCACCACCAGCCCTACACCTTACCTTACGCCGTACCCTACTCCTGACCCGTACGCTGGCACTGACACGTGCGTCAGCACGTAGCCCGACCCTCCCACATTTCCGTACCCTCACCTGTGCCCTAAGCCTTGCCGTTCCCTAACCCTAAGCCTACCCCGAAACGGAAATCCACCACCAGCCCTACACTTTATCCTACGCCGTTGCCTACTCCTGGCCAGTACGCTGGCACTGACCCGTGCGTCAGCACGTAGCCCGACCCTCCCACGTTTCCGTACGCTCACATGTGCCCTAAGCCTTGCCGTTCCCTAACCCTAACCCTAGCCTGGAACGGAAACCAACCACCAGCCCTACACCTTACCTTATGCCGCTGCCTAATCCTGGCCCGTATCCTGGCACGGACCCGTGCGTCAGCACGTAGCCTGACCCTCCCACGTTTCCGTACCCTCACCTATGCCCTAAGCCTTGCTGTTCCCTAACCCTTACCCTAGCCCGGAACGGAAACCCACCACCAGCCCTACACCTTACCCTACGCCGTGGCCTACTCCTGGCCTGTACTCTGGCACTGACCGGTCCGTCAGCACGTAGCCTTACCCTCCCGCGTTTCCGTACCCTGACCTGTGCCCTAAACCTTTCCGTTCCCTAACCCTAACCCTAGCCCGGAACGCAAATCCACCACCAGCCCTACACTATCCTACACCGTTGCCTAATCCTGGCCCGTACGCTGGCACTGACCCGTGCATCAGCACGTAGCCTGACCCTCCCACGTTTCCATACCCTCACCTGTGCCCTAAGCCTTGCCGTTCCCTAACCCTAACCCTAGCCCGGAACGCAAATCCACCACCAGCCCTACACATTATCCTACGCCGTTGCCTACTCCTGGCCCGTACGCTGGCACTGACCCGTGCGTCAGCACGTAGCCTGACCCTCCCACGTTTCCGTACCCTTACCTGTGCCCTAAGTCTTGCCGTGCCCTAACCCTAACCCTAGCCCGGAACAGATACCCACCACCAGCCCTACACCTTACCTTACGCCGTACCCTATTCCTGGCCCATATGCTGGCACTGAACCGTGCGTCAGCATGCAGCCTGACCCTGCCACGTTTCCGTACCCTCACCTGTGCCCTAAGCCTTGCCGTTCCCTAACCCTAACCCTAGCCCAGAACGCAAATCCACCACCAGCCCTACACTTTATCCTACGCCGTTGCCTACTCCTGGCCCATACGCTGGCACTGACCCGTGCGTCAGCACGTAGCCTGACCCTCCCACGTTTCCGTACCCTTACCTGTGCCCTAAGCCTTGCCTTTCCCTAACCCTAACCCTAGCCCGGAACGGATACCCACCACCAGCCCTAAACCTTACCTTACGCCGTACCCTCCTCCTGACCCGTATGCTGGCACTGACCCGTGCGTCAGCACGTAGCCCGACCCTCCCACGTTTATGTACACTCACCTGTGCCCTAAGCCTTGCCGTTCCCTAACCCTAACCCTAGCCCGGAACGCAAATCCACCACCAGCCCTACACTTTATCCTACGCCGTTGCCTACTCCTGGCCCTTACGCTGGCACTGACCCATGCGTCAGCACGTAGCCTAACCCTCCAACGTTTCCGTACCCTTACCCGTGCCCTAAGCCTTGCCGTTCCCTAACCCTAACCCTAGCCGCGAACGGAAACCCACCACCAGCCCTACACCTTACCTTACGCCGTACCCTGCTCCTGTCCCGTACGCTGGCACTGACCCGTGCTTCAGCACGTAGCCCGACCCTCCCACGTTTCCGTACCCTCACCTGTGCCCTAAGCCTTGCCCTTCCCTAACCCTAACCCTAGCCTGGAACGGAAACCAACCACCAGCCCTACACCTTACCTTACGCCGTTGCCTACTCCTGGCCCGTACGCTGGCACTGACCCGTGCGTCAGCACGTAGCCTGACCCTCACACGTTTTGGTACCCTCACCTGTGCCCTAAGACTTGCCGTTCCCTAACCGTAACCCTAGCCCGGAATGGTAACCCACCACCAGCCCTACACCTTACCCTACGGCGTTGCCTACTCCTGGCCTGTACTCTGGCACTGACCCGTGCATCAGAACGTAGCCTTACCCTCCCGCGTTTCCGTACCCTGACCTGTGCCCAAAGCCTTGCCGTTCCCTAACCCTAACCCTAGACCAGAACGCAAATCCACCACCAGCGCTACACTTTATCCTACGCCGTTGCCTACTCCTGGTCCGTACGCTGGCACTGACCTGTGCGTCAGCACGTAGCACGACCCTCCCACGTTTCCGTACCCTCACCTGTGCCCTAAGCCTTGCCGTTCCCTAACCCTAACCCTAGCCCTGAACGCAAATCCACCACCAGCCCTACACTTTATCCTACGCCGTTGCCTACTCCTGGCCCTTACGCTGGCACTGACCCGTGCGTCAGCACGTAGCCTGACCCTCCCACGTTTCCGTACCCTCACCTGTGCCCTAAGCCTTGCCGTTCCCTAACCCTATCCCTAGCCCATAACGCAAATCCACCACCAGCCCTACACTTTATCCTACGCCGTTGCCTACTCCTGGCCCGTACGCTGGCACTGACCCGTGCGTCAGCACGTAGCCCGACCCTCCCACGTTTCCGTACCCTCACCTGTGCCCTAAGCCTTGCCGTTCCCTAACCCTAACCCTAGCCCGGAACGCAATTCCACCACCAGCCCTACACCTTACCTTATGCCGTACCCTACTCCTGACCCTTACGCTGGCAATGACACGTGCGTCAGCACGTAGCCCGACCCTCCCACGTTTCCGTACCCTCACATGTGCCCTAAGCCTTGCCGTTCCCTAAACCTAACCCTCGCCTGGAACGGAAATCAACCACCAGCCCTACACCTTACCTTATGCCGCTGCCTAATCCTGGCCCGTATCCTGGCACGGACCCGTGCGTCAGCACGTAGCCTGACCCTCCCACGTTTCCGTACCCTCACCTGTGCCCTAAGCCTTGCCGTTCCCTAACCCTAACCCTAGCCCGGAACGGAAAACCACCACCAGCCCTACACCTTACCTTACGCCGTACCCTATTCCTAGCCCGTACGCTGGCACTGAACCGTGCGTCAGCACGTAGCCTGACCCTCCCACGTTCACATACCCTCACCTGTGCCCTAAGCCTTGCCGTTCCCTAACCCTAACCCTAGCCCGGAATAGAATCCAACCACCAGCCCTACACCTTACCTTACGCTGTACCCTACTCCTGAACCATACCCTGGCACTGACCCGTGCGTCAGCACGTAGCCTGACCCTCCCACGTTTCCGTACCCTCACCTGTGCCCTAAGCCTTGCCGTTCCCTAACCCTAACCCTAGCCCTGAATGGAAACCCACCACCAGCCCTACACCTTACCCTACGCAGTTGCCCACTCCTGGCCTGTACTCTGGCACTGACCCGTGCATCAGCACGTAGCTTTACCCTCCCGCGTTTCCGTACCCTGACCTGTGCCCTTAGCCGTGCCGTTCCCTAACCCTAACCCTAGCCCGGAGCGCAAATCCACCACCAGCCCTACACTTTATCCTACGCCGTTGCCTACTCCTGGCCCGTACGCTGGCACTGACCCATGCGTCAGCACGTAGCCCGACCCTCCCAAGTTTCTGTAACCTCACCTGTGCCCTAAGCCTTGCCGTTCCCTAACCCTAACCCTACCCCGGAACGCAAATCCACAACCAGCCCTACACTTTATCCTACGCCGTTGCCTACTCCTGGCCCGTACGCTGGCACTGACCCGTGCGTCAGCACGTAGCATTACCCTCCCACGTTTCCGTACCCTCACCTGTGCCCTAAGCCTTGCCGTTCCCTAACCCTAACCCTAGCCCGGAACGGAAACCCACCACCAGCCCTACACCTTACCTTACGCCGTACCCTATTCCTAGCCCGTACGCTGGCACTGAACCGTGCGTCAGCACGTAGCCTGACCCTCCCTCGTTCACGTACCCTCACCTGTGCCGTAAGCCTTGCCGTTCCCTAACCTTAACCCTAGCCCGGAATAGAATCCCACCACCAGCCCTACACCTTACCTTACGCTGTACCCTACTCCTGACCCATACCCTGGCACTGAACCGTGCGTCAGCACATAGCCTGACCCTCCCACGTTTCCGTACCCTCACCTGTGCCCTGAGCCTTGCCGTTCCCTAACCCTAACCATAGCCCGGAACGCAAATCCACCAACAGCCCTACACTTTATCCTACGCCGTTGCCTACTCCTGGACCGTACGCTGGCACTGACCCGTGCGTCAGCACGTAGCCCGACCCTCCCACGTTTCCGTAACCTCACCTGTGCCCTAAGCCTTGCCGTTCCCTAACCCTATCCCTAGCCAGTAACGGAAATCAACCACAAGCCCTAAACCTTACCATACGCCGTACCCTACTCCTGGCCCGTACGCTGGCACTGAATCGTGCGTCAGCACGTAGCCTGACCCTCCCACGTTTCCGTACCCTCACCTGTGCCCTAAGCCTTGCCGTTCCCTAACCCTAACCCTAGCCCGGAACGGATACCCACCACCAGCCCTACACCTTACCTTACGCCGTACCCTATTCCTGGCCCATATGCTGGCACTGAACCGTGCGTCAGCACGTAGCCTGACCCTCCCACGTTTCCGTACCCTCACCTGTGCCCTAAGCCTTGCCGTTCCCTAACACTAACCCTAGCCCGGAACGCAAATCCACCACCAGCCCTACACTTTATCCTACGCCGTTGCCTACTCCTGGCCCGTACGCTGGCACTGACGCGTGCGTCAGCACGTAGCCTGTCCCTCCCACGTTTCGGTACCCTTACCTGTGCCCTAAGCCTTGCCGTTCCCTAACCCTAACCCTAACCCGGAACGGATACCCACCACCAGCCCTACACCTTACCTTACGCCGTACCCTATTCCTGGCCCGTATGCTGGCACTGAACAGTGCGTCAGCAAGTAGCCTGACCCTCCCACGTTTCCGTACCCTCACCTGTGCCCTAAGCCTTGCCGTTCCCTAACCCTAACCCTAGCCCGGAACGCAATTCCACCACCAGGCCTACACCTTACCTTACGCTGTACCCTACTCCTGACCCGTACGCTGGCACTGACCCATGCGTCAGCACGTAGCCCGACCCTCCCACGTTTCCGTACCCTCACATGTGCCCTAAGCCTTGCCGTTCCCTAACCGTAACCCTAGTCTTGAACGGAAACCAACCACTAGCCCTACACCTTACCTTACGCCGTTGCCTACTCCTGGCCTGTACTCTGGCACTGACCGGTCCGTCAGCACGTAGCCTTACCCTCCCGCGTTTCCGTGTCCTGACCTGTGCCCTAAGACTTGCTGTTCCCTAACCATAACCGTAGCCCGGAACGCAAATCCACCACCAGCCCTACACTTTATCCTACGCCGTTGCCTACTCCTGGCCCGTACGCTGGCACTGACCCGTGCGTCAGCACGTAGCCCGACGCTCCCACGTTTCTGTACACTCACCTGTGCCCGAAGCCTTGCCGTTCCCTAACCCTATCCCTAGCCTTGAACGCAAATCCACCACCAGCCCTACACTTTATCCTACGCCGTTGCCTACTCCTGGAACTTACGCTGGCACTGACCCGTGCGTCAGCACGTAGCCCGACCCTCCCACGTTTCTGTACACTCACCTGTGCCCTAAGCCTTGCCATTCCCTAACCCTAACCCTAGCCTGGAATGGAAATCAACCACAAGACCTACACCTTACCTTACGCCGTACCCTACTCCTGGCCCGCAGGCTGGCACTGACCTGTGCTTCAGCACGTAGCCTGACCATCCCACGTTTCCGTACTCTTACCTGTGCCCTAAGCCTTGCCGTTCCCTAACCCTAACCCTAGCCTGGAATAGAAACCCACCACCAGCCCTACACCTTACCTTACGCCGTACCCTACTCCTGACCCGTACGCTGGCACTGACCCGTGCGTCAGCACGTAGCCTGACCCTCCCACTTTTCCATACCCTCACCTGTGCCCTAAGCCTTGCCGTTCCCTAACCCTAACCCTAGCCCGGAATAGAATCCCACCACCAGCCCTACACCTTACCTTACGCTGTACCCTACTCCTGACCCATACCCTGGCACTGACCAGTGCGTCAGCACGTAGCCTGACCCTCCCACGTTTCCGTACCCTCACCTGTGCCCTAAGCCTTGCCGTACCCTAACCCTAACCCTAGCCCGGAATGGAAACCCACCACCAGCCCTACACCTTACCCTACGCAGTTGCCCACTCCTGGCCTGTACTCTGGCACTGACCCGTGCATCAGCACGTAGCTTTACCCTCCCGCGTTTCCGTACCCTGACCTGTGCCCTTAGCCGTGCCGTTCCCTAACCCTAACCCTAGCCCGGAGCGCAAATCCACCACCAGCCCTACACTTTATCCTACGCCGTTGCCTACTCCTGGCCCATACGCTGGCACTGACCCATGCGTCAGCACGTAGCCCGACCCTCCCAAGTTTCTGTAACCTCACCTGTGCCCTAAGCCTTGCCGTTCCCTAACCCTAACCCTACCCCGGAACGCAAATCCACAACCAGCCCTACACTTTATCCTACGCCGTTGCCTACTCCTGGCCCGTACGCTGGCACTGACCCGTGCGTCAGCACGTAGCATTACCCTCCCACGTTTCCGTACCCTCACCTGTGCCCTAAGCCTTGCCGTTCCCTAACCCTAACCCTAGCCCGGAACGGAAACCCACCACCAGCCCTACACCTTACCTTACGCCGTACCCTATTCCTAGCCCGTACGCTGGCACTGAACCGTGCGTCAGCACGTAGCCTGACCCTCCCACGTTCACGTACCCTCACCTGTGCCGTAAGCCTTGCCGTTCCCTAACCTTAACCCTAGCCCGGAATAGAATCCCACCACCAGCCCTACACCTTACCTTACGCTGTACCCTACTCCTGACCCATACCCTGGCACTGAACCGTGCGTCAGCACATAGCCTGACACTCACACGTTTCCGTACCCTCACCTGTGCCCTAAGCCTTGCCGTTCCCTAACCCTAACCATAGCCCGGAACGCAAATCCACCAACAGCCCTACACTTTATCCTACGCCATTGCCTACTCCTGGCCCGTACGCTGGCATTGACCCGTGCGTCAGCACGTAGCCTGACCGTCCCACGTTTCCGTACCCTCACCTGTGCCCTAAGCCTTGCCGTTCCCTAACCCTAACCCTAGCCCGGAAAGGAAATCCACCACCAGCCCTACACCTTACCTTATGCCGTACCTTATTCCTGGCCCGTACGCTGGCACTGAACCATGCGTCAGCACGTAGCCTGACCCTCCCACGTTTCCGTACCCTCACCTGTGCCCTAAGCCTTGCCGTTCCCTAACCCTAACCCTAGCCCGGAATAGAAACCCACCACCAGCCCTACACTTTACCTTACGCCGTACCCTACTCCTGACCCGTACGCTGGCACTGACCCGTGCGTCAGCACGTAGCCCGACCCTCCCACGTTTCTGTACCCTCACCTGTGCCCTAAGCCTTGCCGTTCCCTAACCCTAAACCTAGCCTGGAACGGAAACCAACCACCAACCCTACACCTTACCTTACGCCGTTGCCCACACCTGGCCCGTACGCTGGCACGGACCCGTGCGTCAGCACGTAGCCTGTCCCACCCACGTTTCCGTACCCTCACCTGTGCCCTAAGCCTTGCCGTTCCCTAACCCTAACCCTAGCCCAGAATGCAAAACCACCACCAGCCGTACACTTTATCCTTCGCCGTTGCCTACTCCTGGCCCATACGCTGGCACTGACCCATGCGTCAGCACGTAGCCCGACCCTCCCATGTTTCCGTACCCTCACCTGTGCCCTAAGCCTTGCCGTTCCCTAACCCTAACCCTAGCCCGGAATAGAAACCCACCACCAGCCCTACACCTTACCTTACGCCGTACCCTACTCCTGACCCGTACGCTGGCACTGACACGTGCGTCAGCACGTAGCCCGACCCTCCCACATTTCCGTACCCTCACCTGTGCCCTAAGCCTTGCCGTTCCCTAACCCTAAGCCTACCCCGAAACGGAAATCCACCACCAGCCCTACACTTTATCCTACGCCGTTGCCTACTCCTGGCCAGTACGCTGGCACTGACCCGTGCGTCAGCACGTAGCCCGACCCTCCCACGTTTCCGTACGCTCACATGTGCCCTAAGCCTTGCCGTTCCCTAACCCTAACCCTAGCCTGGAACGGAAACCAACCACCAGCCCTACACCTTACCTTATGCCGCTGCCTAATCCTGGCCCGTATCCTGGCACGGACCCGTGCGTCAGCACGTAGCCTGACCCTCCCACGTTTCCGTACCCTCACCTATGCCCTAAGCCTTGCTGTTCCCTAACCCTAACCCTAGCCCGGAACGGAAACCCACCACCAGCCCTACACCTTACCCTACGCCGTTGCCTACTCCTGGCCTGTACTCTGGCACTGACTGGTCCGTCAGCACGTAGCCTTACCCTCCCGCGTTTCCGTACCCTGACCTGTGCCCTAAACCTTTCCGTTCCCTAACCCTAACCCTAGCCCGGAACGCAAATCCACCACCAGCCCTACACTATCCTACACCGTTGCCTAATCCTGGCCCGTACGCTGGCACTGACCCGTGCATCAGCACGTAGCCTGACCCTCCCACGTTTCCATACCCTCACCTGTGCCCTAAGCCTTGCCGTTCCCTAACCCTAACCCTAGCCCGGAACGCAAATCCACCACCAGCCCTACACTTTATCCTACGCCGTTGCCTACTCCTGGCCCGTACGCTGGCACTGACCCGTGCGTCAGCACGTAGCCTGACCCTCCCACGTTTCCGTACCCTTACCTGTGCCCTAAGTCTTGCCGTGCCCTAACCCTAACCCTAGCCCGGAACAGATACCCACCACCAGCCCTACACCTTACCTTACGCCGTACCCTATTCCTGGCCCATATGCTGGCACTGAACCGTGCGTCAGCATGCAGCCTGACCCTGCCACGTTTCCGTACCCTCACCTGTGCCCTAAGCCTTGCCGTTCCCTAACCCTAACCCTAGCCCAGAACGCAAATCCACCACCAGCCCTACACTTTATCCTACGCCGTTGCCTACTCCTGGCCCATACGCTGGCACTGACCCGTGCGTCAGCACGTAGCCTGACCCTCCCACGTTTCCGTACCCTTTCCTGTGCCCTAAGCCTTGCCTTTCCCTAACCCTAACCCTAGCCCGGAACGGATACCCACCACCAGCCCTAAACCTTACCTTACGCCGTACTCTATTCCTGACCCGTATGCTGGCACTGAAACATGCGTCAGCACGTAGCCTGACACTCCCACGTTTCCGTACCCTCACCTGTGCCCTAAGCCTTGCAGTTCCCTAACCCTAACCCTAGCCCGGAACGCAATTCCACCACCAGCCCTACACCTTACCTTACGCCGTACCCTCCTCCTGACCCGTATGCTGGCACTGACCCGTGCGTCAGCACGTAGCCCGACCCTCCCACGTTTATGTACACTCACCTGTGCCCTAAGCCTTGCCGTTCCCTAACCCTAACCCTAGCCCGGAACGCAAATCCACCACCAGCCCTACACTTTATCCTACGCCGTTGCCTACTCCTGGCCCTTACGCTGGCACTGACCCATGCGTCAGCACGTAGCCTAACCCTCCAACGTTTCCGTACCCTTACCCGTGCCCTAAGCCTTGCCGTTCCCTAACCCTAACCCTAGCCGCGAACGGAAACCCACCACCAGCCCTACACCTTACCTTACGCCGTACCCTGCTCCTGTCCCGTACGCTGGCACTGACCCGTGCTTCAGCACGTAGCCCGACCCTCCCACGTTTCCGTACCCTCACCTGTGCCCTAAGCCTTGCCCTTCCCTAACCCTAACCCTAGCCTGGAACGGAAACCAACCACCAGCCCTACACCTTACCTTACGCCGTTGCCTACTCCTGGCCCGTACGCTGGCACTGACCCGTGCGTCAGCACGTAGCCTGACCCTCACACGTTTTGGTACCCTCACCTGTGCCCTAAGACTTGCCGTTCCCTAACCGTAACCCTAGCCCGGAATGGTAACCCACCACCAGCCCTACACCTTACCCTACGGCGTTGCCTACTCCTGGCCTGTACTCTGGCACTGACCCGTGCATCAGAACGTAGCCTTACCCTCCCGCGTTTCCGTACCCTGACCTGTGCCCAAAGCCTTGCCGTTCCCTAACCCTAACCCTAGACCAGAACGCAAATCCACCACCAGCGCTACACTTTATCCTACGCCGTTGCCTACTCCTGGTCCGTACGCTGGCACTGAGCTGTGCGTCAGCACGTAGCACGACCCTCCCACGTTTCCGTACCCTCACCTGTGCCCTAAGCCTTGCCGTTCCCTAACCCTAACCCTAGCCCTGAACGCAAATCCACCACCAGCCCTACACTTTATCCTACGCCGTTGCCTACTCCTGGACCTTACGCTGGCACTGACCCGTGCGTCAGCACGTAGCCTGACCCTCCCACGTTTCCGTACCCTCACCTGTGCCCTAAGCCTTGCCGTTCCCTAACCCTATCCCTAGCCCATAACGCAAATCCACCACCAGCCCTACACTTTATCCTACGCCGTTGCCTACTCCTGGCCCGTACGCTGGCACTGACCCGTGCGTCAGCACGTAGCCCGACCCTCCCACGTTTCCGTACCCTCACCTGTGCCCTAAGCCTTGCCGTTCCCTAACCCTTACCCTAGCCCGGAACGCAATTCCACCACCAGCCCTACACCTTACCTTATGCCGTACCCTACTCCTGACCCTTACGCTGGCAATGACACGTGCGTCAGCACGTAGCCCGACCCTCCCACGTTTCCGTACCCTCACATGTGCCCTAAGCCTTGCCGTTCCCTAACCCTAACCCTCGCCTGGAACGGAAATCAACCACCAGCCCTACACCTTACCTTATGCCGCTGCCTAATCCTGGCCCGTATCCTGGCACGGACCCGTGCGTCAGCACGTAGCCCGACCCTCCCACGTTTCTGTACACTCACCTGTGCCCTAAGCCTTGCCGTTCCCTAACCCTAACCCTAGCCCGGAACGCAAAGCCACCACCAGCCCTACACTTTATCCTACGCCGTTGCCTACTCCTGGCCCTTACGCAGGCACTGACCCGTGCGTCAGCACGTAGCCGGACCCTCCCACGTTTCCGTACCCTCACCTGTGCCGTAAGCCTTGCCGTTCCCTAACCCTAACCCTAGCTGGGAACGGAAACCCACCACCAGCCCTACACCTTACCTTACGCCGTACCCTACTCCTGACCCGTACGCTGGCACTGAACCGTGCGTCATCACGCAGCCTGACCCTCCCACGTTTCCATACCCTCACCTGTGCCCTAAGCCTTGCCGTTCCCTAACCCTAACCCTAGCCCGGAACGCAAATCCACCACCAGCCCTACACTTTATCCTACGCCGTTGCCTACTCCTGGCCCATACGCTGGCACTGACCCGTGCGTCAGCACGTAGCCTGACCCTCCCACGTTTCCGTACCCTTACCTGTGCCCTAAGCCTTGCCGTTCCCTAACCCTAACCCTAGCCCGGAACGGATACCCACCACCAGCCCTACACCTTACCTTACGCCGTACCCTATTCCTGGCCCGTATGCTGGCACTGAACCGTGCGTCAGCACGTAGCCAGAACCCTCCCACGTTTCCGTACCCTCACCTGTGCCCTAAGCCTTGCCGTTCCCTAACCCTAACCCTAGCCCGGAACGCAATTCCACCACCAGCCCTACACCTTACCTTACGCTGTACCCTACTCCTGACCCGTACGCTGGCACTGACCGGTGCGTCAGCACGTAGCCCGACCCTCCCACGTTTCCGTGCCCTCACATGTGCCCTAAGCCTTGCCGTTCCCTAACCGTAACCCTAGCCTGGAACGAAAACCAACCACCAGCCCTACACCTTACCTTACGCCGTTGCCTAATCCTGGCCTGTACGCTGGCACTGACCCATGCGTCAGCACGTAGACTGACCCTCCCGCGTTTCCGTACCCTGACCTGTGCCCTAAGACTTGCCGTTCCCTAACCATAACCGTAGCCCGGAACGCAAATCCACCACCAGCCCTACACTTTATCCTACGCCGTTGCCTACTCCTGGCCCGTACGCTGGCACTGACCTGTGCGTCAGCACGTAGCCCGACGCTCCCACGTTTCTGTACACTCACCTGTGCCCGAAGCCTTGCCGTTCCCTAACCCTATCCCTAGCCTTGAACGCAAATCCACCACCAGCCCTACACTTTATCCTACGCCGTTGCCTACTCCTGGACCTTACGCTGGCACTGACCCTGCGTCAGCACGTAGCCCGACCCTCCCACGTTTCTGTACACTCACCTGTGCCCTAAGCCTTGCCGCTCCCTAACCCTAACCCTAGCCTGGAATGGAAATCAACCACAAGACCTACACCTTACATTACGCCGTAACCTACTCCTGGCCCGTAGGCTGGCACTGACCTGTGCTTCAGCACGTAGCCTGACCCTCCCACGTTTCCGTACTCTCACCTGTGCCCTAAGCCTTGCCGTTCCCTAACCCTAACCCTAGCCCGGAATAGAAACCCACCACCAGCCCTACACCTTACCTTACGCCGTACCCTACTCCTGACCCGTACGCTGGCACTGACCCGTGCGTCAGCACGTAGCCTGACCCTCCCACCTTTCCATACCCTCACCTGTGCCCTAAGCCTTGCCGTTCCCTAACCCTAACCCTACCCCGGAATAGAAACCCCCCACCAGCCCTACACCTTACCCTACGCCGTTGCCTACTCCTGGCCCGTACGCTGGCACTGACCCATGCGTCAGCACGTAGCCTGACCATCCCACGTTTCGGTACCCTCACCTGTGCCCTAAGGCTTGCCGTTCCCTAACCCAAAACCTAGCCCGGAACGCAAATCCACCACTAGCCCTACACTTTATCCTACGCCGTTGCCTACTCCTGGCCCGTACGCTGGCACTGACCTCTGCGTCAGCACGTAGCCCGACCCTCCCACGTTTCCGTACCCTCACCTGTGCCCTATGCCTTGCCGTTCCCTAACCCTAACCCTAGCCCAGAACGCAAATCCACCACCAGCCGTACACTTTATCCTTCGCCGTTGCCTACTCCTGGCCCATACGCTGGCACTGACCCATGCGTCAGCACGTAGCCCGGCCCTCCCACGTTTCCATACACTCACCTGTGCCCTAAGCCTTGCCGTTCCCTGACCGTAACCCTAGCCCGGAACGGAAATCAACCACAAGCCCTACACCTTACCTTACGCCGTTGCCCACTCCTGGCCCGTACGCTGGCACGGTCCCGTGCGTCAGCACGTAGCCTGACCGTCCCACGTTTCCGTACCCTCACCTGTGCCCTAAGCCTTGCCGTTCCCTAACCCTAACCCTAGCCCGGAAACGAAATCCACCACCAGCCCTACACCTTACCTTATTCCGTACCCTATTCCTGGCCCGTACGCTGGCACTGAACCATGCGTCAGCACGTAGCCTGACCCTCCCACGTTTCCGTACCCTCACCTGTGCCCTAAGCCTTGCCGTTCCCTAACCCTAACCCTAGCCCGGAATAGAAACCCACCACCAGCCCTAAACCTTACCTTACGCCGTACCCTACTCCTGACCCGTATGCTGGCACTGACCCTTGCGTCAGCACGTAGCCCGACCCTCCCACGTTTATGTACACTCACCTGTGCCCTAAGCCTTGCCGTTCCCTAACCCTAACCCTAGCCCGGAACGCAAATCCACCACCAGCCCTACACTTTATCCTACGCCGTTGCCTACTCCTGGCCCTTACGCTGGCACTGACCCGTGCGTCAGCACGTAGCCTAACCCTCCCACGTTTCCGTACCCTTACCCGTGCCCTAAGCCTTGCCGTTCCCTAACCCTAACCCAAGCCGCGAACGGAAACCCACCACCAGCCCTACACCTTACCTTACGCCGTACCCTGCTCCTGTCCCGTACGCTGGCACTGACCCGTTCTTCAGCACGTAGCCCGACCCTCCCACGTTTCCGTACCCTCACCTGTGCCCTAAGCCTTGCCCTTCCCTAACCCTAACCCTAGCCTGGAACGGAAACCAACCACCAGCCCTACACCTTACCTTACGCCGTTGCCTACTCCTGGCCCGTACGCTGGCACTGACCCGTGTGTCAGCACGTAGCCTGACCCTCCCACGTTTCCGTACCCGCACCTGTGCCCTAAGCCTTGCCGTTCCCTAACCCTAACCCTAGCCCGGAATGGAAACCCACCACCAGCCCTACACCTTACCCTACGCCGTTGCCCACTCCTGGCCTGGACTCTGGCACTGACCCGTGCATAAGCACGTAGCCTTACCCTCCCGCGTTTCCGTACCCTCACCTGTGCCCTAAGCCTTGCCGTTCCCTAACCCTATCCCTAGCCCAGAGCGCAAATCCACCACCAGCCCTACACTTTATCCTACGCCGTTGCCTACTCCTGGCCCGTACGCTGGCACTGACCCGTGCGTCAGCACGTAGCCCGACCCTCCCAAGTTTCTGTAACCTCACCTGTGCCCTAAGCCTTGCCGTTCCCTAACCCTAACCCTACCCCAGAATGCAAATCCACAACCAGCCCTACACTTTATCCTACACCGTTGCCTACTCCTGGCCCGTACGCTGGCACTGACCCGTGCGTCAGCACGTAGCCTGACCCTCCCACGTTTCCGTACCCTCACGTGTGCCCTAAGCCTTGCCGTTCCCTAACCCTAACCCTAGCCCGGAACGGAAACCCACCACCAGCCCTACACCTTACCTTAGGCCGTACCCTATTCCTAGCCCGTACGCTGGCACTGAACCGTGCGTCAGCACGTAGCCTGACCCTCCCACGTTCACGTACCCTCACCTGTGCCCTAAGCCTTGCCGTTCCCTAACCCTAACCCTAGCCCGGAATAGAATCCCACCACCAGCCCTACACCTTACCTTACGCTGTACCCTACTCCTGACCCGTACCCTGGCACTGAACCGTGCGTCAGCACATAGCCTGACCCTCCCACGTTTCCGTACCCTCACCTGTGCCCTAAGCCTTGCCGTTCCCTAACCCTAACCATAGCCCGGAACGCAATTCCACCACCAGCCCTACACCTTACCTTACGCCGTACCCTCCTCCTGACCCGTATGCTGGCACTGACCCGTGCGTCAGCACGTAGCCCGACCCTCCCACGTTTATGTACACTCACCTGTGCCCTAAGCCTTGCCGTTCCCTAACCCTAACCCTAGCCCGGAACGCAAATCCACCACGAGCCCTACACTTTATCCTACGCCGTTGCCTACTCCTGGCCCTTACGCTGGCACTGACCCATGCGTCAGCACGTAGCCTAACCCTCCAACGTTTCCGTACCCTTACCCGTGCCCTAAGCCTTGCCGTTCCCTAACCCTAACCCTAGCCGCGAACGGAAACCCACCACCAGCCCTACACCTTACCTTACGCCGTACCCTGCTCCTGTCCCGTACGCTGGCACTGACCCGTGCTTCAGCACGTAGCCCGACCCTCCCACGTTTCCGTACCCTCACCTGTGCCCTAAGCCTTGCCCTTCCCTAACCCTAACCCTAGCCTGGAACGGAAACCAACCACCAGCCCTACACCTTACCTTACGCCGTTGCCTACTCCTGGCCCGTACGCTGGCACTGACCCGTGCGTCAGCACGTAGCCTGACCCTCACACGTTTCGGTACCCTCACCTGTGCCCTAAGACTTGCCGTTCCCTAACCGTAACCCTAGCACGGAATGGTAACCCACCACCAGCCCTACACCTTACCCTACGGCGTTGCCTACTCCTGGCCTGTACTCTGGCACTGACCCGTGCATCAGAACGTAGCCTTACCCTCCCGCGTTTCCGTACCCTGACCTGTGCCCAAAGCCTTGCCGTTCCCTAACCCTAACCCTAGACCAGAACGCAAGTCCACCACCAGCCCTACACTTTATCCTACACCGTTGCCTACTCCTGGCCCGTACGCTGGCACTGACCTGTGCGTCAGCACGTAGCACGACCCTCCCACGTTTCCGTACCCTCACCTTTGCCCTAAGCCTTGCCGTTCCCTAACCCTAACCCTAGCCCTGAACGCAAATCCACCACCAGCCCTACACTTTATCCTACGCCGTTGCCTACTCCTGGCCCTTACGCTGGCACTGACCCGTGCGTCAGCACGTAGCCTGACCCTCCCACGTTTCAGTACCCTCACCTGTGCCCTAAGCCTTGCCGTTCCCTAACCCTATCCCTAGCCCATAACGCAAATCCACCACCAGCCCTACACTTTATCCTACGCCGTTGCCTACTCCTGGCCCGTACGCTGGCACTGACCCGTGCGTCAGCACGTAGCCCGACCCTCCCACGTTTCCGTACCCTCACCTGTGCCCTAAGCCTTGCCGTTCCCTAACCCTAACCCTAGCCCGGAACGCAATTCCACCACCAGCCCTACACCATACCTTATGCCGTACCCTACTCCTGACCCTTACGCTGGCAATGACACGTGCGTCAGCACGTAGCCCGACCCTCCCACGTTTCCGTACCCTCACATGTGCCCTAAGCCTTGCCGTTCCCTAACCCTAACCCTAGCCTGGAACGGAAACCAACCACCAGCCCTACACCTTACCTTATGCCGCTGCCTAATCCTGGCCCGTATCCTGGCACGGACCCCTGCGTCAGCACGTAGCCTGACCCTCCCACGTTTCCGTACCCTCACCTGTGCCCTAAGCCTTGCTGTTCCCTAACACTAACCCTAGCCCGGAACGGAAACCCACCACCAGCCCTACACCTTACCCTACGCCGTTGCCTACTCCTGGCCTGTACTCTGGCACTGACCGGTCCGTCAGCACGTAGCCTTACCCTCCCGCGTTTCCGTACCCTGACCTGTGCCCTAAGCCTTTCCGTTCCCTAACCCTAACCCTAGCCCGGAACGCAAATCCACCACCAGCCCTACACTATCCTACGCCGTTGCCTAATCCTGGCCCGTACGCTGGCACTGACCCGTGCGTCAGCACGTAGCCCGACCGTCCCACGTTTCTGTACACTCACCTGTGCCCTAAGCCTTGCCGTTCCCTAACCCTAACCCTAGCCCGGAACGCAAAACCACCACCAGCCCTACACTTTATCCTACGCCGTTGCCTACTCCTGGCCCTTACGCAGGCACTGACCCGTGCGTCAGCACGTAGCCTGACCCTCCCACGTTTCCGTACCCTCACCTGTGCCGTAAGCCTTGCCGTTCCCTAACCCTAACCCTAGCTGGGAACGGAAACCCACCACCATCCCTACACCTTACCTTACGCCGTACCCTACTCCTGACCCGTACGCTGGCACTGAACCGTGCGTCATCACGCAGCCTGACCCTCCCACGTTTCCATACCCTCACCTGTGCCCTAAGCCTTGCCGTTCCCTAACCCTAACCCTAGCCCGGAACGCAAATCCACCACCAGCCCTACACTTTATCCTACGCCGTTGCCTACTCCTGGCCCATACGCTGGCACTGACCCGTGCGTCAGCACGTAGCCTGACCCTCCCACGTTTCCGTACCCTTACCTGTGCCCTAAGCCTTGCCGTTCCCTAACCCTAACCCTAGCCCGGAACGGATACCCACCACCAGCCCTACACCTTACCTTACGCCGTACCCTATTCCTGGCCCGTATGCTGGCACTGAACCGTGCGTCAGCACGTAGCCAGAACCCTCCCACGTTTCCGTACCCTCACCTGTGCCCTAAGCCTTGCCGTTCCCTAACCCTAACCCTAGCCCGGAACGCAATTCCACCACCAGCCCTACACCTTACCTTACGCTGTACCCTACTCCTGACCCGTACGCTGGCACTGACCGGTGTGTCAGCACGTAGCCCGACCCTCCCACGTTTCCGTGCCCTCACATGTGCCCTAAGCCTTGCCGTTCCCTAACCGTAACCCTAGCCTGGAACGAAAACCAACCACCAGCCCTACACCTTACCTTACGCCGTTGCCTAATCCTGGCCTGTACGCTGGCACTGACCCATGCGTCAGCACGTAGACTGACCCTCCCGCGTTTCCGTACCCTGACCTGTGCCCTAAGACTTGCCGTTCCCTAACCATAACCGTAGCCCGGAACGCAAATCCACCACCAGCCCTACACTTTATCCTACGCCGTTTCCTACTCCTGGCCCGTACGCTGGCACTGACCTGTGCGTCAGCACGTAGCCCGACGCTCCCACGTTTCTGTACACTCACCTGTGCCCGAAGCCTTGCCGTTCCCTAACCCTATCCCTAGCCTTGAACGCAAATCCACCACCAGCCCTACACTTTATCCTACGCCGTTGCCTACTCCTGGACCTTACGCTGGCACTGACCCGTGCGTCAGCACGTAGCCCGACCCTCCCACGTTTCTGTACACTCACCTGTGCCCTAAGCCTTGCCGCTCCCTAACCCTAACCCTAGCCTGGAATGGAAATCAACCACAAGACCTACACCTTACATTACGCCGTAACCTACTCCTGGCCCGTAGGCTGGCACTGACCTGTGCTTCAGCACGTAGCCTGACCCTCCCACGTTTCCGTACTCTCACCTGTGCCCTAAGCCTTGCCGTTCCCTAACCCTAACCCTAGCCCGGAATAGAAACCCACCACCAGCCCTACACCTTACCTTACGCCGTACCCTACTCCTGACCCGTACGCTGGCACTGACCCGTGCGTCAGCACGTAGCCTGACCCTCCCACCTTTCCATAACCTCACCTGTGCCCTAAGCCTTGCCGTTCCCTAACCCTAACCCTACCCCGGAATAGAAACCCACCACCAGCCCTACACCTTACCCTACGCCGTTGCCTACTCCTGGCCCGTACGCTGGCACTGACCCATGCGTCAGCACGTAGCCTGACCGTCCCACGTTTCGGTACCCTCACCTGTGCCCTAAGGCTTGCCGTTCCCTAACCCAAAACCTAGCCCGGAACGCAAATCCACCACTAGCCCTACACTTTATCCTACGCCGTTGCCTACTCCTGGCCCGTACGCTGGCACTGACATCTGCGTCAGCACATAGCCCGACCCTCCCACGTTTCCGTACCCTCACCTGTGCCCTATGCCTTGCCGTTCCCTAACCCTAACCCTAGCCCAGAACGCAAATCCACCACCAGCCGTACACTTTATCCTTCGCCGTTGCCTACTCCTGGCCCATACACTGGCACTGACCCATGCGTCAGCACGTAGCCCGACCCTCCCACGTTTCCATACACTCACCTGTGCCCTAAGCCTTGCCGTTCCCTGACCGTAACCCTAGCCCGGAACGGAAATCAACCACAAGCCCTACACCTTACCTTACGCCGTTGCCCACTCCTGGCCCGTACGCTGGCACGGTCCCGTGCGTCAGCACGTAGCCTGACCGTCCCACGTTTCCGTACCCGCACCTGTGCCCTAAGCCTTGCCGTTCCCTAACCCTAACCCTAGCCCGGAAACGAAATCCACCACCAGCCCTACACCTTACCTTATTCCGTACCCTATTCCTGGCCCGTACGCTGGCACTGAACCATGCGTCAGCACGTAGCCTGACCCTCCCACGTTTCCGTACCCTCACCTGTGCCCTAAGCCTTGCCGTTCCCTAACCCTAACCCTAGCCCGGAATAGAAACCCACCACCAGCCCTAAACCATACCTTACGCCGTACCCTACTCCTGACCCGTATGCTGGCACTGACCCTTGCGTCAGCACGTAGCCCGACCCTCCCACGTTTATGTACACTCACCTGTGCCCTAAGCCTTGCCGTTCCCTAACCCTAACCCTAGCCCGGAACGCAAATCCACCACCAGCACTACACTTTATCCTACGCCGTTGCCTACTCCTGGCCCTTACGCTGGCACTGACCCGTGCGTCAGCACGTAGCCTAACCCTCCCACGTTTCCGTAACCTTACCCGTGCCCTAAGCCTTGCCATTCCCTAACCCTAACCCTAGCCGCGAACGGAAACCCACCACCAGCCCTACACCTTACCTTACGCCGTACCCTGCTCCTGTCCCGTACGCTGGCACTGACCCGTGCTTCAGCACGTAGCCCGACCCTCCCACGTTTCCGTACCCTCACCTGTGCCCTAAGCCTTGCCCTTCCCTAACCCTAACCCTAGCCTGGAACGGAAACCAACCACCAGCCCTACACCTTACCTTACGCCGCTGCCTACTCCTGGCCCGTACGCTGGCGCTGACCCTTGTGTCAGCACGTAGCCCGACCCTCCCACGTTTCCGTACCCTCACCTGTGCCCTAAGCCTTGCCGTTCCCTAACCCTAACCCTAGCCTGGAACGGAAACCAACCACCAGCCCTACACCTTACCTTAGGCCGTTGCCTACTCCTGGCCCGTACGCTGGCACTGACCCGTGTGTCAGCACGTAGCCTGACCCTCCCACGTTTCCGTACCCGCACCTGTGCCCTAAGCCTTGCCGTTCCCTAACCCTAACCCTAGCCCGGAATGGAAACCCACCACCAGCCCTACACCTTACCCTACGCCGTTGCCCACTCCTGGCCTGGACTCTGGCACTGACCCGTGCATAAGCACGTAGCCTTACCCTCCCGCGTTTCCGTACCCTCACCTGTGCCCTAAGCCTTGCCGTTCCAGATCCCTATCCCTAGCCCAGAGCGCAAATCCACCACCAGCCCTACACTTTATCCTACGCCGTTGCCTACTCCTGGCCCGTACGCTGGCACTGACCCGTGCGTCAGCACGTAGCCCGACCCTCCCAAGTTTCTGTAACCTAACCTGTGCCCTAAGCCTTGCCGTTCCCTAACCCTAACCCTACCCCAGAATGCAAATCCACAACCAGCCCTACACTTTATCCTACACCGTTGCCTACTCCTGGCCCGTACGCTGGCACTGACCCGTGCGTCAGCACGTAGCCTGACCCTCCCACGTTTCCGTACCCTCACGTGTGCCCTAAGCCTTGCCGTTCCCTAACCCTAACCCTAGCCCGGAACGGAAACCCACCACCAGCCCTACACCTTACCTTACGCCATACCCTATTCCTAGCCCGTACGCTGGCACTGAACCGTGCGTCAGCACGTAGCCTGACCCTCCCACGTTCACGTACCCTCACCTGTGCCCTAAGCCTTGCCGTTCCCTAACCCTAACCCTAGCCCGGAATAGAATCCCACCACCAGCCCTACACCTTACCTTACGCTGTACCCTACTCCTGACACGTACCCTGGCACTGAACCGTGCGTCAGCACATAGCCTGACCCTCCCACGTTTCCGTACCCTCACCTGTGCCCTAAGCCTTGCCGTTCCCTAACCCTAACCATAGCCCGGAACGCAAATCCACCACCAGCCCTACACTTTATCCTACGCCATTGCCTACTCCTGGCCCGTACGCTGGCACTGACCCGTGCGTCAGCACGTAGCCTGACCCTCCCACGTTTCCGTACCATCACCTGTGCCCTAAGCCTTGCGGTTCCCTAACCCTATCCCTAGCCCAGAACGCAAATCCACCGCCAGCCCTACACTTTATCCTACGCCGTTGCCTACTCCTGGCCCGTACGCTGGCACTGACCCGTGCGTCAGCACGTAGCCCGACCCTCCCACGTTTCCGTACCCTCACCTGTGCCCTAAGCCTTGCCGTTCCCTAACCCTATCCCTAGCCAGTAACGGAAATCAACCACAAGCCCTACACCTTACCATACGCCGTACCCTACTCCTGGCCCGTACGCTGGCACTGTATCGTGCGTCAGCACGTAGCCTGACCCTCCCACGTTTCCGTACCCTCACCTGTGCCCTAAGCCTTGCCATTCCCTAACCCTAACCCTAGCCCGGAACGGATACCCACCACCAGCGCTACACCTTACCTTACGCCGTACCCTATTCCTGGCCCGTATGCTGGCACTGAACCGTGCGTCAGCACGTAGCCAGAACCCTCCCACGTTTCCGTACCCTCACCTGTGCCCTAAGCCTTGCCGTTCCCTAACCCTAACCCTAGCCCGGAACGCAATTCCACCACCAGCCCTACACCTTACCTTACGCTGTACCCTACTCCTGACCCGTACGCTGGCACTGACCGGTGCGTCAGCACGTAGCCCGACCCTCCCACGTTTCCGTGCCCTCACATGTGCCCTAAGCCTTGCCGTTCCCTAACCGTAACCCTAGCCTGGAACGAAAACCAACCACCAGCCCTACACCTTACCTTACGCCGTTGCCTAATCCTGGCCCGTACGCTGGCACTGACCCATGCGTCAGCACGTAGACTGACCCTCCCGCGTTTCCGTACCCTGACCTGTGCCCTAAGACTTGCCGTTCCCTAACCATAACCGTAGCCCGGAACGCAAATCCACCACCAGCCCTACACTTTATCCTACGCCGTTGCCTACTCCTGGCCCGTACGCTGGCACTGACCTGTGCGTCAGCACGTAGCCCGACGCTCCCACGTTTCTGTACACTCACCTGTGCCCGAAGCCTTGCCGTTCCCTAACCCTATCCCTAGCCTTGAACGCAAAT
The DNA here is from genome assembly GCF_964165515.1 of Mesoplodon bidens. Lineage (NCBI taxonomy): Eukaryota > Metazoa > Chordata > Mammalia > Artiodactyla > Ziphiidae > Mesoplodon > Mesoplodon bidens. The sequence goes on from NW_027671196.1 coordinate 105,809, forward strand.
CCACCACCAGCCCTACACTTTATCCTACGCCGTTGCCTACTCCTGGACCTTACGCTGGCACTGACCCGTGCGTCAGCATGTAGCCCGACCCTCCCACGTTTCTGTACACTCACCTGTGCCCTAAGCCTTGCCGCTCCCTAACCCTAACCCTAGCCTGGAATGGAAATCAACCACAAGACCTACACCTTACATTACGCCGTAACCTACTCCTGGCCCGTAGGCTGGCACTGACCTGTGCTTCAGCACGTAGCCTGACCCTCCCACGTTTCCGTACTCTCACCTGTGCCCTAAGCCTTGCCGTTCCCTAACCCTAACCCTAGCCCGGAATAGAAACCCACCACCAGCCCTACACCTTACCTTACGCTGTACCCTACTCCTGAACCGTACGCTGACACTGACCCGTGCGTCAGCACGTAGCCTGACCCTCCCACCTTTCCATACCCTCACCTGTGCCCTAAGCCTTGCCGTTCCCTAACCCTAACCCTAGCCCGGAATAGAAACCCACCACCAGCCCTACACCTTACCCTACGCCGCTGCCTACTCCTGGCCTGTACTCTGGCACTGACCGGTCCGTCACCACGTAGCCTTACCCTCCCGCGTTTCCGTACCCTGACCTGTGCCCTAAGCCTTGCAATTCCCTAACCCTAACCCTAGCCCGGAACACAAATCCACCCACAGCCCTACACTTTATCCTACGCCGTTGCCTACTCCTGGCACGTACGCTGGCACTGACCCGTGCGTCAGCACGTAGCCCGACCCTCCCACGTTTCTGTACACTCACCTGTGCCCTAAGCCTTGCCGTTCCCTAACCCTAACCCTAGCCCGGAACGCAAATCCACCACCAGCCCTACACTTTATACTACGCCGTTGCCTACTCCTGGCCCTTACGCTGGCACTGACCCGTGCGTCAGCACGTAGCCTGACCCTCCCACGTTTCCGTACCCTCACCTGTGCCCTAAGACTTCCGTTCCCTAACCCAAACCCTAGCCGGGAATGGAAACCCACCACCAGCCCTAAACCTTACCTTACGCCATACCGTACTCCTGTCACGTACGCTGGCACTGAACCGTGCGTCAGCACGCAGCCTGACCCTCCCAGTTTTCCGTACCCTCACCTGTGCCCTAAGCCTTGCCGTTCCCTAACCCTAACCCTAGCCCGGAACGCAAATCCACCACCAGCCCTACACTTTATCGTACGCCGTTGCCTACTCCTGGCCCGTACGCTGGCACTGACCCGTGCGTCAGCACGTAGCCTGACCCTCCCACGTTTCCGTACCCTCACCTGTGCCCTAAGCCTTGCCGTTCCCTAACCCTAACCCTAGCCCGGAACGCAAATCCACCACCAGCCCTACACTTTATCCTACGCCGTTGCCTACTCCAGGCCAGTACGCTGGCACTGACCCGTGCGTCAGCACGTAGCTCGACCCTCCCTCGTTTCCGTACCCTCACATGTGCCCTAAGCCTTGCCGTTCCCTAACCCTAACCCTAGCCTGGAACGGATAACAACCACCAGCCCTACACGTTACCTTACGCCGTTGCCTACTCCTGGCCCGTACGCAGGCACTAACCCGTGCGTCAGCACGTAGCCTGACCCTCCCACGTTTCCGTACCCTCACCTTTGCCCTAAGCCTTGCCGTTCCCTAACCCTAACCCTAGCCCGGAATAGAAACCCACCACCAGCCCTACACCTTACCCTACGGCGTTGCCTACGCTTGGACTGTACTCTGGACCTGACCCTTGCATCAGCACGTAGCCTTACCCTCCCGCGTTTCCGTACCCTCACCTGTGCCCTAAGCCTTGCCGTTCCCTAACCCTAACCCTAGCCCGCAAAGGAAATCAACCACCAGCCCTACACTTTATCCTACGCCGTTGCCTACTCCTGGCCCGTACGCTGGCACTGACCTGTGCGTCAGCACATAGCCCGACCCTCCCACGTTTCCGTAACCTCACCTGTGCCCTAAGCCTTGCCGTTCCCTAACCCTAACCCTAGCCCGGAACGGAAATCAATCACCAGCCCTACACTTTATCCTACGCCGTTGCATAATCCTGGCCCGTACTCTGGCACTGACCCATGCGTCAGCACGTAGCCTGACCGTCCCACGTTTCCGTACCCTCACCTGTGCCCTAAGCCTTGCCGTTCCCTAACCCAAACCCTAGCCCAGAACGCAAATCCACCACCAGCCCTAGACTTTATCCTACGCCGTTGCCTACTCCTGGCCCATACGATGGCACTGCCCTCTGCGTCAGCACGTAGCCCGACCCTCCCACGTTTCCGAACCCTCACCTGTGCCCTAAGCCTTGCCGTTCCCTTACCCTAACCCTAGCCCAGAACGCAAATCCACCACCAGCCGTACACTTTATCCTTCGCCGTTGCCTACTCCTGGCCCATACGCTGGCACTGACCCGTGCGTCAGCACGTAGCCCGACCCTCCCACGTTTCCATACCCTCACCTGTGCCCTAAGCCTTGCCGTTCCCTAACCCTAACCCTAGCCCGGAACGCAAATCCACCACCAGCCCTACACTTTGTCCTACGCCGTTGCCTACTCCTGGCCCGTACGCTGGCACTGACCCATGCGTCAGCACGTAGCCTGACCCTCCCACGTTTCCGTACACTCACCTGTGCCCTAAGCCTTGCCGTTCCCTAACCCTAACCCTAGCCCAGAACGCAAATCCACCACCAGCCCTACACTTTATCCTACGCCGTTGGCTACTCCTGGCCTGTACGCTAGCACTGACCCGTGCATCAGCACGTAGCCCGACCCTCCCACGTTTCCGTACCCTCACCTGTGCCCTAAGCCTTGCCGTTCCCTAACCCTAACCCTAGCCTGGAACGGAAACCAACCACCAGCCCTACACCTTACCTTACGCCATTGCCTAATCCTGGCCCGTACCCTGGCACTGACCCGTGCGTAAGCATGAAGCCTGACCCTCGCACGTTTCCGTACCCTCACCTGTGCCCTAAGCCTTGCCGTTCCCTAACCCTAACCCTAGCCCGGAACGGAAACCCACCACCAGCCCTACACCTTACCCTACGCCGCTGCCTACTCCTGGACTGTTCTCTGGCACTGACCGGTCCGTCAGCACGTAGCCTTACCCTCCCGCGTTTCCGTACCCTGACCTGTGCCCTAAGCCTTGCAATTCCCTAACCCTAACCCTAGCCCGGAACGCAAATCCACCCACAGCCCTACACTTTATCCTACGCCATTGCCTACTCCTGGCACGTACGCTGGCACTGACCCGTGCGTCAGCACGTAGCCCGACCCTCCCACGTTTCTGTACACTCACCTGTGCCCTAAGCCTTGCCGTTCCCTAACCCTAACCCTAGCCCGGAACGCAAATCCACCACCAGCCCTACACTTTATACTACGCCGTTGCCTACTCCTGGCCCTTACGCTGGCACTGACCCGTGTGTCAGCACGTAGCCTGACCCTCCCACGTTTCCGTACCCTCACCTGTGCCCTAAGCCTTGCCGTTCCCTAAACCAAACCCTAGCCGGGAACGGAAACCCACCACCAGCCCTACCCCTTACCTTACGCCATACCGTACTCCTGTCACGTACGCTGGCACTGAACCGTGCGTCAGCACGCAGCCTGACCCTCCCAGTTTTCCGTACCCTCATCTGTGCCCTAAGCCTTGCCGTTCCCTAACCCTAACCCTAGCCCGGAACGCAAATCCACCACCAGCCCTACACTTTATCGTACGCCGTTGCCTACTCCTGGCCCGTACGCTGGCACTGACCCGTGCGTCAGCACGTAGCTCGACCCTCCCTCATTTCCGTACCCTCACCTGTGCCCTAAGCCTTGCCGTTCCCTAACACTAACCCTAGCCCGGAACGCAAATCCACCACCAGCCCTACACTTTATCCTACGCCGTTGCCTACTCCAGGCCAGTACGCTGGCACTGACCCGTGCGTCAGCACGTAGCTCGACCCTCCCTCGTTTCCGTACCCTCACATGTGCCCTAAGCCTTGCCGTTCCCTAACCCTAACCCTAGCCTGGAACGGAAACCAACCACCAGCCTTACACCTTACATTACACCGTTGCCCACTCCTGGCCCGTACGCTGGCACGGACCCGTGCGTCAGCACGTATCCTGTCCCTCCCACGTTTCCGTACCCTCACCTTTGCCCTAAGCCTTGCCGTTCCCTAACCCTAACCCTAGCCCGGAACGGAAACCCACCACCAGACCTACACCTTACCTTACGCCGTACCCTATTCCTGGCCCGTACGCTGGCACTGAACCGTGCGTCAGCACGTAGCCTGACCCTCCCACGTTTCCGTACCCTCACCTGTGCCCTAAGCCTTGCCGTTCCCTAACCCTAACCATAGCCCGGTATAGAAACCCACCACCAGCCCTACACCTTACCTTAAGCCGTACCCTACTCCTGGCCAGTACGCTGGCACTGACCCGTGCGTCAGCACGTAGCCCGACCCTCCCACGTTTCCGTACCCTCACATGTGCCCTAAGCCTTGCCGTTCCCTAAACCTAACCCTAGCCTGGAACGGAAAACAACCACCAGCCCTACAACTTACCTTACGCCGTTGCCTACTCCTGGCCCGTACGCTGGCACTGACCCGTGGGTCAGCACGTAGCCTGACCCTCCCACGTTTCCGTACCCTCACCTGTGCCCTAAGCCTTGCCGTTCCCTAACCCTAACCCTAGCCCGGAATGGTAACCCACCACCAGCCCTACACCTTACCCTACGGCGATGCCTACTCCTGGCCTGTAGTCTGGCACTGACCCGTGCATCAGAACGTAGCCTTACCCTCCCGCGTTTCCGTACCCTGACCTGTGCCCTAAGCATTGCCGTTCCATAACCCTAACCCTAGCCCAGAACGCAAATCCACCACCAGCCCTACACTTTATCCTACGCCGTTGCCTACTCCTGGCCCGTACGCTGGCACTGACCCGTGTGTCAGCACGTATCCTGACCCTCCCACGTTTCCGTACCCTCACCTGTGCCCTAAGCCTTGCCGTTCCCTAACCCTAACCCTAGCCCGGAACGGATACCCAACATCAGCCCTACACCTTACCTTACGCCGTACCCTATTTCTGGCCCGTATTCTGGCACTGAACCGTGCGTCAGCACGTAGCCTGACCCTCCCACGTTTCCGTACCCTCACCTGTGCCCTAAGCCTTGCCGTTCCCTAACCCTAACCCTAGCCCGGAACGCAATTCCACCACCAGCCCTACACCTTACCTTACGCCGTGCCCTAATCCTGACCCGTACGCTGGCAATGACACTTGCGTCAGCACGTAGCCTGACCCTCCCACGTTTCTGTACCCTCACCTGTGCCCTAAGCCTTGTCGTTCCCTAACCCTAACCCTAGCCCGGAACGCAATTCCACCACCAGCCCTACACCTTACCTTACGCCGTACCCTAATCCTGACCCGTACGCTCGCACTGACCCGTGCGTCAGCACGTAGCCTGACCCTCCCACGTTTCCGTACCCTCACCTGTGCCCTAAGCCTTGCCGTTCCCTAACCCTAACCCTACCCGGCACGGAAATCCACCACCAGCCCTACACTTTATCCTACGCCGTTGCCTACTCCTGGCCCTTATGCTGGCACTGACCCGTGCGTCAGCACGTAGCCCGACCCTCCCAAATTTCCGTACCCTCACCTGTGCCCTAAGCCTTGCCCTTCCCTAACCCTATCCCTAGCCTGGAACGGAAACCAACCACCAGCCCTACACCTTACCTTACGCCGTTGCCTACTCCTGGCCCGTACGCTGCCACTGACCCATGCGTCAACACGTAGGCTGACCCTCCCATGTTTCTGAACACTCACCTGTGCCCTAAGCCTTGCCGTTCCCTAACCCTAACCCTAGCCCGGAACGGAAACCCACCAACAGCCCTACACCTTACCTTACGCCGTACCCTATTCCTGGCCCGTAAGCTGGCACTGAACCGTGCGTCAGCACGTAGCCCGACCCTCCCACGTTCACGTACCCTCACCTGTGCCCTAAGCCTTGCCGTTCCCTAACCCTAACCCTAGCCCGGAATAGAAACCCACCACCAGCCCTTCACCTTACCCTACGGCGTTGCCTACTCCTGGCCTGTACTCTGGACCTGACCCGTGCATCAGCACGTAGCCTTACCCTCCCGCGTTTCCGTACCCTCACCTGTGCCCTAAGCCTTGCCGTTCCCTAACCCTAACCCTAGCCCGCAAAGGAAATCAACCACCAGCCCTACACTTTATCCTACGCCGTTGCCTACTCCTGGCCCGTACGCTGGCACTGACCTGTGCGTCAGCACGTAGCCCGACCCTCCCACGTTTCCGTAACCTCACCTGTGCCCTAAGCCTTGCCGTTCCCTAACCCTAACCCTAGCCCGGAACGGAAATCAACCACCAGCCCTACACTTTATCCTACGCCGTTGCATACTCCTGGCCCGTACGCTGGCACTGACCCGTGCGTCAGCACGTAGCCCGACTGTCCCACGTTTCCGTACCCTCACCTGTGCCCTAAGCCTTGCCGTTCCCTAACCCAAACCCTAGCCCAGAATGGAAACCCACCACCAGCCCTACACCTTACCCTACGCCGTTGCCTACTCCTGGCCCGTACTCTGGCACTGACCCAAGCGTCAGCACGTAGCCTGACCGTCCCACGTTTCCGTACCCTCACCTGTGCCCTAAGCCTTGCCGTTCCCTAACCCAAACCCTAGCCCAGAACGCAACTCCACCACCAGCCCTAGACTTTATCCTACGCCGTTGCCTACTTCTGGCCCGTACGATGGCACTGCCCTCTGCGTCAGCACGTAGCCCGACCCTCCCACGTTTCCGAACCCTCACCTGTGCCCTAAGCCTTGCCGTTCCCTTACCCTAAGCCTAGCCCAGAACGCAAATCCACCACCAGCCGTACACTTTATCCTTCGCCGTTGCCTACTCCTGGCCCATACGCTGGCACTGACCCGTGCGTCAGCACGTAGCCCGACCCTCCCACGTTTCCATACCCTCACCTGTGCCCTAAGCCTTGCCGTTCCCTAACCCTAACCCTAGCCCGGAACGCAAATCCACCACCAGCCCTACACTTTGTCCTACGCCGTTGCCTACTCCTGGCCCGTACGCTTGCACTGACCCGTGCGTCAGCACGTAGCCTGACCCTCCCAAGTTTCCGTACACTCACCTGTGCCCTAAGCCTTGCCGTTCCCTAACCCTAACCCTAGCCCAGAACGCAAATACACCACCAGCCCTACACTTTATCCTACGCCGTTGGCTACTCCTGGCCTGTACGCTAGCACTGACCCGTGCATCAGCACGTAGCCCGACCCTCCCACGTTTCCGTACCCTCACCTGTGCCCTAAGCCTTGCCGTTCCCTAACCCTAACCCTAGCCTGGAACGGAAACCAACCACCAGCCCTACACCTTACCTTACGCCATTGCCTAATCCTGGCCCGTACCCTGGCACTGACCCGTGCGTAAGCACGAAGCCTGACCCTCGCACGTTTCCGTACCCTCACCTGTGCCCTAAGCCTTGCCGTTCCCTAACCCTAACCCTAGCCCGGAACGGAAACCCACCACCAGCCCTACACCTTACCCTACGCCGCTGCCTACTCCTGGACTGTACTCTGGCACTGACCGGTCCGTCAGCACGTAGCCTTACCCTCCCGCGTTTCCGTACCCTGACCTGTGCCCTAAGCCTTGCAATTCCCTAACCCTAACCCTAGCCCGGAACGCAAATCCACCCACAGCCCTACACTTTATCCTATGCCGTTACCTACTCCTGGCACGTACGCTGGCACTGACCTGAGCGTCAGCACGTAGCCCGACCCTCCCACGTTTCTGTACACTCACCTGTGCCCTAAGCCTTGCCGTTCCCTAACCCTAACCCTAGCCCGGAACGCAAATCCACCACCAGCCCTACACTTTATACTACGCCGTTGCCTACTCCTGGCCCTTACGCTGGCACTGACCCGTGCGTCAGCACGTAGCCTGACCCTCCCACGTTTCCGTACCCTCACCTGTGCCCTAAGCCTTGCCGTTCCCTAACCCAAACCCTAGGCGGGAACGGAAACCCACCACCAGCCCTACACCTTACCTTACGCCATACCGTACTCCTGTCACGAACGCTGGCACTGAACCGTGCGTCAGCACGCAGCCTGACCCTCCCAGTTTTCCGTACCCTCACCTGTGCCCTAAGCCTTGCCGTTCCCTAACCCTAACCCTAGCCCGGAACGCAAATCCACCACCAGCCCTACACTTTATACTACGCCGTTGCCTACTCCTGGCCCTTACGCTGGCACTGACCCGTGTGTCAGCACGTAGCCTGACCCTCCCACGTTTCCGTACCCTCACCTGTGCCCTAAGCCTTGCCGTTCCCTAACCCAAACCCTAGCCGGGAACGGAAACCCACCACCAGCCCTACACCTTACCTTACGCCATACCGTACTCCTGTCACGTACGCTGGCACTGAACAGTGCGTCAGCACGCAGCCTGACCCTCCCAGTTTTCCGTACCCTCACCTGTGCCCTAAGCCTTGCCATTCCCTAACCCTAACCCTAGCCCGGAACGCACATCCACCACCAGCCCTACACTTTATCGTACGCCGTTGCATACTCCTGGCCCGTACGCTGGCACTGACCCGTGCGTCAGCACGTAGCTCGACCCTCCCTCGTTTCTGTACCCTCACCTGTGCCCTAAGCCTTGCCGTTCCCTAACCCTAACCCTAGCCCGGAACGCAAATCCACCACCAGCCCTACACTTTATCCTACGCCGTTGCCTACTCCAGGCCAGTACGCTGGCACTGACCCGTGCGTCAGCACGTAGCTCGACCCTCCCTCGTTTCCGTACCCTCACATGTGCCCTAAGCCTTGCCGTTCCCTAACCCTAACCCTAGCCTGGAACGGAAACCAACCACCAGCCTTACACCTTACATTACACCGTTGCCCACTCCTGGCCCGTACGCTGGCACGGACCCGTGCGTCAGCACGTAGCCTGTCCCTCCCACGTTTCCGTACCCTCACCTGTGCCCTAAGCCTTGCCGTTCCCTAACCCTAACCCTAGCCCGGAACGGAAACCCACCACCAGCCCTACACCTTACCTTACGCCGTACCCTATTCCTGGCCCGTACGCTGGCACTGAACCGTGCGTCAGCACGTAGCCTGACCCTCCCACGTTTCCGTACCCTCACCTGTGCCCTAAGCCTTGCCGTTCCCTAACCCTAACCCTAGCCCGGTATAGAAACCCACCACCAGCCCTACACCTTACCTTAAGCCGTACCCTACTCCTGGCCAGTACGCTGGCACTGACCCGTGCGTCAGCACGTAGCCCGACCCTCCCACGTTTCCGTACCCTCACATGTGACCTAAGCCTTGCCGTTCCCTAACCCTAACCCTAGCCTGGAACGGAAAACAACCACCAGCCCTACAACTTACCTTACGCCGTTGCCTACTCCTGGCCCGTACGCTGGCACCGACCCGTGCGTCAGCACGTAGCCTGACCCTCCCACGTTTCCGTACCCTCACCTGTGCCCTAAGCCTTGCCGTTCCCTAACCCTAACCCTAGCCCGGAATGGTAACCCACCACCAGCCCTACACCTTACCCTACGGCGTTGCCTACTCCTGGCCTGTAGTCTGGCACTGACCCGTGCATCAGAACGTAGCCTTACCCTCCCGCGTTTCCGTACCCTGACCTGTGCCCTAAGCCTTGCCGTTCCATAACCCTAACCCTAGCCCAGAACGCAAATCCACCACCAGCCCTACACTTTATCCTATGCCGTTGCCTACTCCTGGCCCGTACGCTGGCACTGACCTGTGCGTCAGCACGTAGCACGACCCTCCCACGTTTCCGTAACCTCACCTGTGCCCTATGCCTTGCCGTTCCCTAACCCTAACCCTAGCCCGGAACGTAAATCAACCACCAGCCCTACACTTTATCCTACGCCGTTGCATACTCCTGGCCCGTACGCTGGCAGTGACCCGTGCGTCAGCACGCAGCCCGACCCTCCCACGTTTCCGTACCCTCACCTGTGCCCTAAGCATTGCCGTTCCCTAACCCTAACCCTAGCCCGGAATAGAAACCCACCACCAGCCGTACACCTTACCTTATGCCGTTGCCTACTCCTGGCCCGTACGCTGGCACTGACCCATTCGTCAGCATGTAGCCTGACCCTCCCACGTTTCCATACCCTCACCTGTGCCCTAAGCCTTGCCGTTCCCTAACCCTATCCCTAGCCCAGAACGCAAATCCACCACCAGCCCTACACTTTATCCTACTCCGTTGCCTACTCCTGGCCCGTACGCTGGCACTGACCCGTGCGTCAGCACGTAGCCCGACCCTCCCACGTTTCCGTACCGTCACCTGTGCCCTAAGCCTTGCCGTTCCCTAACCCTATCCCTAGCCTGGAACAGAAATCAACCACAAGCCCTACACCTTACCATACGCCGTACCCTACTCCTGGCCCGTACGCTGGCACTGACCCGTGTGTCAGCACGTAGCCTGACCCTCCCACGTTTCCGTACCCTCACCTGTGCCCTAAGCCTTGCCGTTCCCTAACCCTAACCCTAGCCCGGAACGGATACCCAACATCAGCCCTACACCTTACCTTACGCCGTACCCTATTTCTGGCCCGTATTCTGGCACTGAACCGTGCGTCAGCACGTAGCCTGACCCTCCCACGTTTCCGTACCCTCACCTGTGCCCTAAGCCTTGCCGTTCCCTAACCCTAACCCTAGCCCGGAACGCAATTCCACCACCAGCCCTACACCTTACCTTACGCCGTGCCCTAATCCTGACCCGTACGCTGGCAATGACACTTGCGTCAGCACGTAGCCTGACCCTCCCACGTTTCCGTACCCTCACCTGTGCCCTAAGCCTTGTCGTTCCCTAACCCTAACCCTAGCCCGGAACGCAATTCCACCACCAGCCCTACACCTTACCTTACGCCGTACCCTAATCCTGACGCGTACGCTCGCACTGACCCGTGCGTCAGCACGTAGCCTGACCCTCCCACGTTTCCGTACCCTCACCTGTGCCCTAAGCCTTGCCGTTCCCTAACCCTAACCCTACCCGGCACGGAAATCCACCACCAGCCCTACACTTTATCCTACGCCGTTGCCTACTCCTGGCCCTTACGCTGGCACTGACCCGTGCGTCAGCACGTAGCCCGACCCTCCCAAGTTTCCGTACCCTCACCTGTGCCCTAAGCCTTGCCCTTCCCTAACCCTAACCCTAGCCTGGAACGGAAACCAACCACCAGCCCTACACCTTACCTTACGCCGTTGCCTACTCCTGGCCCGTACGCTGGCACTGACCCATGCATCACCACGTAGCCTGACCCTCCCAGGTTTCTGAACACTCACCTGTGCCCTAAGCCTTGCCGTTCCCTAACCCTAACCCTAGCCCGGAACGGAAACCCACCACCAGCCCTACACCTTACCTTACGCCGTACCCTATTCCTGGCCCGTAAGCTGGCACTGAACCGTGCGTCAGCACGTAGCCCGACCCTCCCACGTTCACGTACCCTCACCTGTGCCCTAAGCCTTGCCGTTCCCTAACCCTAACCCTAGCCCGGAATAGAAACCCACCACCAGCCCTACACCTTACCTTACGCCGTACCCTACTCCTGACCCATACGCTGCCACTGACCCATGCGTCAGCACGTAGCCTGAACCTCCCACGTTTCCGTACCCTCACCTGTGCCCTAAGCCTTGCCGTTCCCTAACCCAAACCCTAGCCCGGAACGCAAATCCACCACCAGCCCTACACTTTGTCCTATGCCGTTGCCTACTCCTGGCCCGTACGCTGGCACTGACCCGTGCGTCAGCACGTAGCCTGACCCTCCCACGTTTCCGTACCCTCACCTGTGCCCTAAGCCTTGCCGTTCCCTAACCCTAACCCTAGCCCAGAACGCAAATCCACCACCAGCCCTACACTTTATCCTACGCCGTTGGCTACTCCTGGCCTGTACGCTAGCACTGACCCGTGCATCAGCACGTAGCCCGACCCTCCCACGTTTCCGTACCCTAACCTGTGCCCTAAGCCTTGCCGTTCCCTAACCCTAACCCTAGCCTGGAACGGAAACCCACCACCAGCCCTACACCTTACCCTACGCCACTGCCTATTCCTGGCCCGTACCCTGGCACTGACCCGTGCGTAAGCACGAAGCCTGACCCTCGCACGTTTCCGTACCCTCACCTGTGCCCTAAGCCTTGCCGTTCCCTAACCCTAACCCTAGCCCGGAACGGAAACCCACCACCAGCCCTACACCTTACCCTACGCCGCTGCCTACTCCTGGCCTGTACTCTGGCACTGACCGGTCCGTCACCACGTAGCCTTACCCTCCCGCGTTTCCGTACCCTGACCTGTGCCCTAAGCCTTGCAATTCCCTAACCCTAACCCTAGCCCGGAACACAAATCCACCCACAGCCCTACACTTTATACTACGCCGTTGCCTACTCCTGGCACGTACACTGGCACTGACCCGTGCGTCAGCACGTAGCCCGACCCTCCCACGTTTCTGTACACTCACCTGTGCCCTAAGCCTTGCCGTTCCCTAACCCTAACCCTAGCCCGGAACGCAAATCCACCACCAGCCCTACACTTTATACTACGCCGTTGCCTACTCCTGGCCCTTACGCTGGCACTGACCCGTGTGTCAGCACGTAGCCTGACCCTCCCACGTTTCCGTACCCTCACCTGTGCCCTAAGACTTGCCGTTCCCTAACCCAAACCCTAGCCGGGAACGGAAACCCACCACCAGCCCTACACCTTACCTTACGCCATACCGTACTCCTGTCACGTACGCTGGCACTGAACCGTGCGTCAGCACGCAGTCTGACCCTCCCAGTTTTCCGTACCCTCACCTGTGCCCTAAGCCTTGCCGTTCCCTAACCCTAACCCTAGCCCGGAACGCAAATCCACCACCAGCCCTACACTTTATCGTACGCCGTTGCCTACTCCTGGCCCGTACGCTGGCACTGACCCGTGCGTCAGCACGTAGCCTGACCCTCCCACGTTTCCGTACCCTCACCTGTGCCCTAAGCCTTGCCGTTCCCTAACCCTAACCCTAGCCCGGAACGCAAATCCACCACCAGCCCTACACTTTATCCTACGCCGTTGCCTAATCCAGGCCAGTACGCTGGCACTGACCCGTGCGTCAGCACGTAGCTCGACCCTCCCTCGTTTCCGTACCCTCACATGTGCCCTAAGCCTTGCCGTTCCCTAACCCTAACCCTAGCCTGGAACGGAAAACAACCACCAGCCCTACACGTTACCTTACGCCGTTGCCTACTCCTGGCCCGTACGCAGGCACTAACCCGTGCGTCAGCACGTAGCCTGACCCTCCCACGTTTCCGTACCCTCACCTTTGCCCTAAGCCTTGCCGTTCCCTAACCCTAACCCTAGCCCGGAATAGAAACCCACCACCAGCCCTACACCTTACCCTACGGCGTTGCCTACTCCTGGCCTGTACTCTGGACCTGACCCGTGCATCAGCACGTAGCCTTACCCTCCTGCGTTTCCGTACCCTCACCTGTGCCCTAAGCCTTGCCGTTCCCTAACCCTAACCCTAGCCCACAAAGGAAATCAACCACCAGCCCTACACTTTATCCTACGCCGTTGCCTACTCCTGGCCCGTACGCTGGCACTGACCTGTGCGTCAGCACGTAGCCCGACCCTCCCACGTTTCCGTACCCTCACCTGTGCCCTAAGCCTTGCCGTTCCCTAACCCTAACACTAGCCCGGAACGGAAATCAACCACCAGCCCTACACTTTATCCTACGCCGTTGCATACTCCTGACCCGTACGCTGGCACTGACCCGTGCGTCAGCACGTAGCCCGACCGTCCCACGTTTCCGTACCCTCACCTGTGCCCTAAGCCTTGCCGTTCCCTAACCCTAACCCTAGCCCAGAATGGAAACCCACCACCAGCCCTACACCTTACCCTACGCCGTTGCCTACTCCTGGCCCGTACTCTGGCACTGACCCATGCGTCAGCACGTAGCCTGACCCTCCCACGTTTCCGTACCCTCACCTGTGCCCTAAGCCTTGCCGTTCCCTAACCCAAACCCTAGCCCAGAACGCAAATCCACCACCAGCCCTAGACTTTATCCTACGCCGTTGCCTACTCCTGGCCCGTACGATGGCACTGCCCTCTGCGTCAGCACGTAGCCCGACCCTCCCACGTTTCCGAACCCTCACCTGTGCCCTAAGCCTTGCCGTTCCCTTACCCTAACCCTAGCCCAGAACGCAAATCCACCACCAGCCGTACACTTTATCCTTCGCCGTTGCCTACTCCTGGCCCATACGCTGGCACTGACCCGTGCGTCAGCACGTAGCCCGACCCTCCCACGTTTCCATACCCTCACCTGTGCCCTAAGCCTTGCCGTTCCCTAACCCTAACCCTAGCCTGGAACGGAAACCAACCACCAGCCCTACACCTTACCTAACGCCATTGCCTAATCCTGGCCCGTACCCTGGCACTGACCCGTGCGTAAGCACGAAGCCTGACCCTCGCACGTTTCCGTACCCTCACCTGTGCCCTAAGCCTTGCCGTTCCCTAACCCTAACCCTAGCCCGGAACGGAAACCCACCACCAGCCCTACACCTTACCCTACGCCGCTGCCTACTCCTGGACTGTACTCTGGCACTGACCGGTCCGTCAGCACGTAGCCTTACCCTCCCGCGTTTCCGTACCCTGACCTGTGCCCTAAGCCTTGCAATTACCTAACCCTAACCCTAGCCCGGAACGCAAATCCACCCACAGCCCTACACTTTATCCTACGCCGTTGCCTACTCCTGGCACGTACGCTGGCACTGACCCGTGCGTCAGCACGTAGCCCGACCCTCCCACGTTTCTGTACACTCACCTGTGCCCTAAGCCTTGCCGTTCCCTAACCCTAACCCTAGCCCGGAACGCAAATCCACCACCAGCCCTACACTTTATACTACGCCGTTGCCTACTCCTGGCCCTTACGCTGGCACTGACCCGTGTGTCAGCACGTAGCCTGACCCTCCCACGTTTCCGTACCCTCACCTGTGCCCTAAGCCTTGCCGTTCCCTAACCCAAACCCTAGCCGGGAACGGAAACCCACCAGCAGCCCTACACCTTACCTTACGCCATACCGTACTCCTGTCACGTACGCTGGCACTGAACCGTGCGTCAGCACGCAGCCTGACCCTCCCAGATTTCGGTACCCTCACCTGTGCCCTAAGCCTTGCCGTTCCCTAACCCTAACCCTAGCCCGGAACGCAAATCCACCACCAGCCCTACACTTTATCGTACGCCGTTGCCTACTCCTGGCCCGTACGCTGGCACTGACCCTTGCGTCAGCACGTAGCTCGACCCTCCCTCGTTTCCGTACCCTCACCTGTGCCCTAAGCCTTGCCGTTCCCTAACCCTAACCCTAGCCTGGAACGGAAAACAACCACCAGCCCTACACGTTACCTTACGCCGTTGCCTACTCCTGGCCCGTACGCAGGCACTAACCCGTGCGTCAGCACGTAGCCTGACCCTCACACGTTTCCGTACCCTCACCTGTGCCCTAAGCCTTGCCGTTCCCTAATCCTAACCCTAGCCCGGAATGGAAACCCACCACCACCCCTACACCTTACCTTACGCCGTTGCCTACTCCTGGCCCGTACGCAGGCACTAACCCGTGCGTCAGCACGTAGCCTGACCCTCACACGTTTCCGTACCCTCACCTGTGCCCTAAACCTTGCCGTTCCCTAACCCTAACCCTAGCCCAGAACGCAAATCCACCACCAGCCCTACACTTTATCCTACGCCGTTGCCTACTCCTGGCCCGTACGCAGGCACTAACCCGTGCGTCAGCACGTAGCCTGACCCTCACACGTTTCCGGACCCTCACCTGTGCCCTAAGCCTTGCCGTTCCCTAACCCTAACCCTAGCCCGGAATAGAAACCCACCACCAGCCCTACACCTTACCTTACGCCGTTGCCTACTCCTGGCCCGTACGCTGGCACTGACGCATGCGTCAGCACGTAGCCTGACCCTCCCACGTTTCCGTACCCTCACCTGTGCCCTAAGCCTTGCCGTTCCCTAACCCAAACCCTAGCCCAGAACGCAAATCCACCACCAGCCCTAGACTTTATCCTACGCCGTTGCCTACTCCTGGCCCGTACGATGGCACTGCCCTCTGCGTCAGCACGTAGCCCGACCCTCCCACGTTTCCGAACCCTCACCTGTGCCCTAAGCCTTGCCGTTCCCTTACCCTAACCCTAGCCCAGAACGCAAATCCACAACCAGCCGTACACTTTATCCTTCGCCGTTGCCTACTCCTGGCCCATACGCTGACACTGACCCGTGCGTCAGCACGTAGCCCGACCCTCCCACGTTTCCATACCCTCACCTGTGCCCTAAGCCTTGCCGTTCCCTAACCCTAACCCTAGCCCGGAAAGGAAACCCACCACCACCCCTACACCTTACCTTACGCCGTACCCTATTCCTGGCCCGTACGCTGGCACTGAACCATGCGTCAGCACGTAGCCTGACCCTGCCACGTTTCCGTACCCTCACCTGTGCCCTAAGCCTTGCCGTTCCCTAACCCTAACCCTAGCCCGGAATAGAAACCCACCACCAGCCCTACACCTTACATTACGCCGTACCCTACTCCTGACCCGTACGCTGGCACTGACCCGTGCGTCAGCACGTAACCTGACCCTCCCACGTTTCTGTACCCTCACCTGTGCCCTAAGTGTTGCCGTTCCCTAACCCTAACCCTAGCCCGGAACGCAAAACCACCACCAGCCCTACACATTATCCTACGCCGTTGCCTACTCCTGGACAGTACGCTGGCACTGACCCGTGCGTCAGCACGTAGCCCGACCCTCCCACGTTTCCGTACCCTCACATGTGCCCTAAGCCTTGCCGTTCCCTAACCCTAACCCTAGCCTTAAACGGAAAACAACCACCAGCCCTAAACCTTACCTTACGCCGTTGCCTACTCCTGGCCCGTACGCTGGCACTGACCCGTGCGTCAGCACGTAGCCTGACCCTCGCACGTTTCCGTACCCTCACATGTGCCCTACGCCTTGCCGTTCACTAACCCTAACCCTAGCCCGGAATGGAAACGCACCACCAGCCCTACACCTTACCCTACGCCGTTGCCTACTCCTGGCCTGTACTCTAGCACTGACCCGTGCATCAGAACATAGCCTTACCCTCCCGCGATTCCGTACCCTGAGCTGTGCCCTAAGCCTTGCCGTTCCCTAACCCTAACCCTAGCCCAGAACGCAAATCCACCACCAGCCCTACACTTTATCCTATGCCGTTGCCTACTCCTGCCCGTACGCTGGCACTGACCTGTGCGTCAGCACGTAGCCCGATCCTCTCACGTTTCCGTAACCTCACCTGTGCCCTAAGCCTTGCCGTTCCCTAACCCTAACCCTAGCCCGGAACGGAAATCAACCACCAGCCCTACACTTTATCCTACGCCGTTGCAAACTCCTGGCCCGTACGCTGGCACTGACCCGTGCGTCAGCACGTAGCCCGACCCTCCCACGTTTCCGTACCCTCACCTGTGCCCTAAGCCTTGCCGTTCCCTAACCCTAACCCTAGCCCGGAATAGAAACCCACCACCAGCCCTACACCTTACCTTACGCCGTTGCCTACTCCTGGCCCGTACGCTGGCACTGACCCATGCGTCAGCACGTAGCCTGACCCTCCCACGTTTCCGTACCCTCACCTGTGCCCTAAGCCTTGCCGTTCCCTAACCCTAACCCTAGCCCGGAACGCAAATCCACCACCAGCCCTACACTTTATCCTACGCCGTTGCCTACTCCTGGCCCGTACGCTGGCACTGACCTCTGCGTCAGCACGTAGCCCGACCCTCCCACGTTTCTGTTCCCTCAACTGTGCCCTAAGCCTTGCCGTTCCCTAACCCTAACCCAAGCCTGGAACGGAAACCAACCACCAGCCCTACACCTTACCTTACGCCGTACCCTATTCCTGGCCCGTACGCTGGCACGGACCCATGCGTCAGCTCGTAGCCCGACCCTCCCACGTTTCCGTACCCTCACATGTGCCCTAAGCCTTGCCGTTCCCTAACCCTAACGCTAGCCCGGAACGGAAAACAACCACCAGCCCTACACCTTACCTTACGCCGTTGCCTATTCCTGGCCCGTACGCTGGCACTGACCCGTGCGTCAGCACGTAGCTCGACCCTCCCACGTTTCCGTACCCTCACCTGTGCCCTAAGCCTTGCCGTTCCCTAACCCTAACCCTAGCCCGGAATGGTAACCCACCACCAGCCCTACACCTTACCCTACGGCGTTGCCTACTCCTGGCCTGTACTTTGGCACTGACACGTGCATAAGAACGTAGCCTTACCCTCCCGCGTTTCCGTACCCTGACGTGTGCCCTAAGCCTTGCCGTTCCCTAACCCTTACCCTAGCCCAGAACGCAAATCCACCACCAGCCCTACACTTTATCCTACGCCGTTGCCTACTCCTGGCCCGTACGCTGGCACTGACCTGTGCGTCAGCACGTAGCCTGACCCTCCCACGTTTCCGTACCCTCACCTATGCCCTAAGCCTTGCCGTTCCCTAACCCTAACCGTAGCCCGGAACGCAAATCCACCACCAGCCCTACACTTTATCCTACGCCGTTGCCTACTCCTGTCCCGTACGCTGGCACTGACCTCTGCGTCAGCACGTAGCCCGACCCTCCCACGTTTTCGTACCCTCACCTGTGCCCTAAGCCTTGCCGTTCCCTAACCGTAACCCTAGCCTGGAACGGAAACCAACCACCAGCCCTACACCTTACCTTACGCCGTATCCTACTCCTGACCCGTACGCTGGCACTGACCCGTGCGTCAGCACGTAGCCCGACCCTCCCACGTTTCCGTACCCTCACATGTGCCCTAAGCCTTGCCGTTCCCTAACCCTAACCCTAGCCTTAAACGGAAAACAACCACCAGCCCTAAACCTTACCTTACGCCGTTGCCTACTCCTGGCCCGTACGCTGGCACTGACCCGTGCGTCAGCACGTAGCCTGACCCTCGCACGTTTCCGTACCCTCACCTGTGCCCTACGCCTTGCCGTTCACTAACCCTAACCCTAGCCCGGAATGGAAACGCACCACCAGCCCTACACCTTACCCTACGCCGTTGCCTACTCCTGGCCTGTACTCTAGCACTGACCCGTGCATCAGAACATAGCCTTACCCTCCCGCGATTCCGTACCCTGAGCTGTGCCCTAAGCCTTGCCGTTCCCTAACCCTAACCCTAGCCCAGAACGCAAATCCACCACCAGCCCTACACTTTATCCTACGCCGTTGCCTACTCCTGGCCCGTACGCTGGCACTGACCCGTGCGTCAGCACGTAGCCTGACCCTCCCACGTTTCCGTACCCTCACCTGTGCCCTAAGCCTTGCCGTTCCCTAACCCTAACCCTAGCCCGGAACGCAAATCCACCACCAGCCCTACACTTTACCCTACGCCGTTGCCTACTCCAGGCCAGTACGCTGGCACTGACCCGTGCGTCAGCACGTAGCTCGACCCTCCCTCGTTTCCGTACCCTCACATGTGCCCTAAGCCTTGCCATTCCCTAACCCTAACCCTAGCCTGGAACGGAAAACAACCACCAGCCCTACACGTTACCTTACGCCGTTGCCTACTCCTGGCCCGTACGCAGGCACTAACCCATGCGTCAGCACGTAGCCTGACCCTCCCACGTTTCCGTACCCTCACCTGTGCCCTAAGCCTTTCCGTTCCCTAACCCTAACCCTAGCCCGGAATGGAAACCCACCACCACCCCTACACCTTACCCTACGCCGTTGCCTACTCCTGGCCTGTACTCTGGCACTGACCCGTGCATCAGAAGGTAGCCTTACCCTCCCACGGTTTCGTACCGTGACCTGTGCCCTAAGCCTTGCCGTTCCCTAACCCTAACCCTAGCCCAGAACGCAAATCCACCACCAGCCCTACACTTTATCCTACGCCGTTGCCTACTCCTGTCCTGTACGCTGGCACTGACCCGTGCATCAGCACGTAGCCCGACCCTCCCACGTTTCCGTACCCTCACCTGTGCCCTAAGCCTTGCCGTTCCCTAACCCTAACCCTAGCCTGGAACGGAAACCAACCACCAGCCCTACACCTTACCTTACGCCATTGCCTAATCCTGGCCCGTACCCTGGCACTGACCCGTGCGTAAGCACGAAGCCTGACCCTCGCACGTTTCCGTACCCTCACCTGTGCCCTAAGCCTTGCCGTTCCCTAACCCTAACCCTAGCCCGGAACGGAAACCCACCACCAGCCCTACACCTTACCCTACGCCGCTGCCTACTCCTGGACTGTTCTCTGGCACTGACCAGTCCGTCAGCACGTAGCCTTACCCTCCCGCGTTTCCGTACCCTGACCTGTGCCCTAAGCCTTGCAATTCCCTAACCCTAACCCTAGCCCGGAACGCAAATCCACCCACAGACCTACACTTTATCCTACGCCATTGCCTACTCCTGGCACGTACGCTGGCACTGACCCGTGCGTCAGCACGTAGCCCGACCCTCCCACGTTTCTGTACACTCACCTGTGCCCTAAGCCTTGCCGTTCCCTAACCCTAACCCTAGCCCGGAACGCAAATCCACCACCAGCCCTACACTTTATACTACGCCGTTGCCTACTCCTGGCCCTTACGCTGGCACTGACCCGTGTGTCAGCACGTAGCCTGACCCTCCCACGTTTCCGTACCCTCACCTGTGCCCTAAGCCTTGCCGTTCCCTAACCCAAACCCTAGCCGGGAACGGAAACCCACCACCAGCCCTACCCCTTACCTTACGCCATACCGTACTCCTGTCACGTACGCTGGCACTGAACCGTGCGTCAGCACGCAGCCTGACCCTCCCAGTTTTCCGTACCCTCACCTGTGCCCTAAGCCTTGCCGTTCCCTAACCCTAACCCTAGCCCGGAACGCAAATCCACCACCAGCCCTACACTTTATCGTACGCCGTTGCCTACTCCTGGCCCGTACGCTGGCACTGACCCGTGCGTCAGCACGTAGCTCGACCCTCCCTCGTTTCCGTACCCTCACCTGTGCCCTAAGCCTTGCCATTCCCTAACCCTAACCCTAGCCCGGAACGCAAATCCACCACCAGCCCTACACTTTATCCTACGCCGTTGCCTACTCCAGGCCAGTACGCTGGCACTGACCCGTGCGTCAGCACGTAGCTCGACCCTCCCTCGTTTCCGTACCCTCACATGTGCCCTAAGCCTTGCCGTTCCCTAACCCTAACCCTAGCCTGGAACGGAAACCAACCACCAGCCTTACACCTTACATTACACCGTTGCCCACTCCTGGCCCGTACGCTGGCACGGACCCGTGCGTCAGCACGTAGCCTGTCCCTCCCACGTTTCCGTACCCTCACCTTTGCCCTAAGCCTTGCCGTTCCCTAACCCTAACCCTAGCCCGGAACGGAAACCCACCACCAGACCTACACCTTACCTTACGCCGTACCCTATTCCTGGCCCGTACGCTGGCACTGAACCGTGCGTCAGCACGTAGCCTGACCCTCCCACGTTTCCGTACCCTCACCTGTGCCCTAAGCCTTGCCGTTCCCTATCCCTAACCCTAGCCCGGTATAGAAACCCACCACCAGCCCTACACCTTACCTTAAGCCGTACCCTACTCCTGGCCAGTACGCTGGCACTGACCCGTGCGTCAGCACGTAGCCCGACCCTCCCACGTTTCCGTACCCTCACATGTGCCCTAAGCCTTGCCGTTCCCTAACCCTAACCCTAGCCTGGAACGGAAAACAACCACCAGCCCTACAACTTACCTTACGCCGTTGCCTACTCCTGGCCCGTACGCTGGCACTGACCCGTGGGTCAGCACGTAGCCTGACCCTCCCACGTTTCCGTACCCTCACCTGTGCCCTAAGCCTTGCCGTTCCCTAACCCTAACCCTAGCCCGGAATGGTAACCCACCACCAGCCCTACACCTTACCCTACGGCGATGCCTACTCCTGGCCTGTAGTCTGGCACTGACCCGTGCATCAGAACGTAGCCTTACCCTCCCGCGTTTCCGTACCCTGACCTGTGCCCTAAGCCTTGCCGTTCCATAACCCTAACCCTAGCCCAGAACGCAAATCCACCACCAGCCCTACACTTTATCCTACGCCGTTGCCTACTCCTGGCCCGTACGCTGGCACTGACCTGTGCGTCAGCACGTAGCACGACCCTCCCACGTTTCCGTAACCTCACCTGTGCCCTATGCCTTGCCGTTCCCTAACCCTAACCCTAGCCCGGAACGTAAATCAACCACCAGCCCTACACTTTATCCTACGCCGTTGCATACTCCTGGCCCGTACGCTGGCAGTGACCCGTGCGTCAGCACGCAGCCCGACCCTCCCACGTTTCCGTACCCTCACATGTGCCCTAAGCATTGCCGTTCCCTAACCCTAACCCTAGCCCGGAATAGAAACCCACCACCAGCCCTACACCTTACCTTATGCCGTTGCCTACTCCTGGCCCGCACGCTGGCACTGACCCATTCGTCAGCATGTAGCCTGACCCTCCCACGTTTCCATACCCTCACCTGTGCCCTAAGCCTTGCCGTTCCCTAACCCTATCCCTAGCCCAGAACGCAAATCCACCACCAGCCCTACACTTTATCCTACTCCGTTGCCTACTCCTGGCCCGTACGCTGGCACTGACCCGTGCGTCAGCACGTAGCCCGACCCTCCCACGTTTCCGTACCCTCACCTGTGCCCTAAGCCTTGCCGTTCCCTAACCCTATCCCTAGCCTGGAACAGAAATCAACCACAAGCCCTACACCTTACCATACGCCGTACCCTACTCCTGGCCCGTACGCTGGCACTGACCCGTGTGTCAGCACGTATCCTGACCCTCCCACGTTTCCGTACCCTCACCTGTGCCCTAAGCCTTGCCGTTCCCTAACCCTAACCCTAGCCCGGAACGGATACCCAACATCAGCCCTACACCTTACCTTACGCCGTACCCTATTTCTGGCCCGTATTCTGGCACTGAACCGTGCGTCAGCACGTAGCCTGACCCTCCCACGTTTCCGTACCCTCACCTGTGCCCTAAGCCTTGCCGTTCCCTAACCCTAACCCTAGCCCGGAACGCAATTCCACCACCAGCCCTACACCTTACCTTACGCCGTGCCCTAATCCTGACCCGTACGCTGGCAATGACACTTGCGTCAGCACGTAGCCTGACCCTCCCACGTTTCTGTACCCTCACCTGTGCCCTAAGCCTTGTCGTTCCCTAACCCTAACCCTAGCCCGGAACGCAATTCCACCACCAGCCCTACACCTTACCTTACGCCGTACCGTAATCCTGAACCGTACGCTCGCACTGACCCGTGCGTCAGCACGTAGCCTGACCCTCCCACGTTTCCGTACCCTCACCTGTGCCCTAAGCCTTGCCGTTCCCTAACCCTAACCCTACCCGGCACGGAAATCCACCACCAGCCCTACACTTTATCCTACGCCGTTGCCTACTCCTGGCCCTTATGCTGGCACTGACCCGTGCGTCAGCACGTAGCCCGACCCTCCCAAGTTTCCGTACCCTCACCTGTGCCCTAAGCCTTGCCCTTCCCTAACCCTAACCCTAGCCTGGAACGGAAACCAACCACCAGACCTACACCTTACCTTACGCCGTTGCCTACTCCTGGCCCGTACGCTGGCACTGACCCATGCGTCAACACGTAGGCTGACCCTCCCATGTTTCTGAACACTCACCTGTGCCTTAAGCCTTGCCGTTCCCTAACCCTAACCTTAGCCCGGAACGGAAACCCACCAACAGCCCTACACCTTACCTTACGCCGTACCCTATTCCTGGCCCGTAAGCTGGCACTGAACCGTGCGTCAGCACGTAGCCCGACCCTCCCACGTTCACGTACCCTCACCTGTGCCCTAAGCCTTGCCGTTCCCTACCCCTAACCCTAGCCCGGAATAGAAACCCACCACCAGCCCTTCACCTTACCCTACGGCGTTGCCTACTCCTGGCCTGTACTCTGGACCTGAACCGTGCATCAGCACGTAGCCTTACCCTCCCGCGTTTCCGTACCCTCACCTGTGCCCTAAGCCTTGCCGTTCCCTAACCCTAACCCTAGCCCGCAAAGGAAATCAACCACCAGCCCTACACTTTATCCTACGCCGTTGCCTACTCCTGGCCCGTACGCTGGAACTGACCTGTGCGTCAGCACGTAGCCCGACCCTCCCACGTTTCCGTAACCTCACCTGTGCCCTAAGCCTTGCCGTTCCCTAACCCTAACCCTAGCCCGGAACGGAAATCAACCACCAGCCCTACACTTTATCCTACGCCGTTGCATACTCCTGGCCCGTACGCTGGCACTGACCCGTGCGTCAGCACGTAGCCCGACTGTCCCACGTTTCCGTACCCTCACCTGTGCCCTAAGCCTTGCCGTTCCCTAACCCAAACCCTAGCCCAGAATGGAAACCCACCACCAGCCCTACACCTTACCCTACGCCGTTGCCTACTCCTGGCCCGTACTCTGGCACTGACCCATGCGTCAGCACGTAGCCTGACCGTCCCACGTTTCCGTACCCTCACCTGTGCCCTAAGCCTTGCCGTTCCCTAACCCAAACCCTAGCCCAGAACGCAACTCCACCACCAGCCCTAGACTTTATCCTACGCCGTTGCCTACTTCTGGCCCGTACGATGGCACTGCCCTCTGCGTCAGCACGTAGCCCGACCCTCCCACGTTTCCGAACCCTCACCTGTGCCCTAAGCCTTGCCGTTCCCTTACCCTAAGCCTAGCCCAGAACGCAAATCCACCACCAGCCGTACACTTTATCCTTCGCCGTTGCCTACTCCTGGCCCATACGCTGGCACTGACCCGTGCGTCAGCACGTAGCCCGACCCTCCCACGTTTCCATACCCTCACCTGTGCCCTAAGCCTTGCCGTTCCCTAACCCTAACCCTAGCCCGGAACGCAAATCCACCACCAACCCTACACTTTGTCCTACGCCGTTGCCTACTCCTGGCCCGTACGCTTGCACTGACCCGTGCGTCAGCACGTAGCCTGACCCTCCCAAGTTTCCGTACACTCACCTGTGCCCTAAGCCTTGCCGTTCCCTAACCCTAACCCTAGCCCAGAACGCAAATACACCACCAGCCCTACACTTTATCCTACGCCGTTGGCTACTCCTGGCTTGTACGCTAGCACTGACCCGTGCATCAGCACGTAGCCCGACCCTCCCACGTTTCCGTACCCTCACCTGTGCCCTAAGCCTTGCCGTTCCCTAACCCTAACCCTAGCCTGGAACGGAAACCAACCACCAGCCCTACACCTTACCTTACGCCATTGCCTAATCCTGGCCCGTACCCTGGCACTGACCCGTGCGTAAGCACGAAGCCTGACCCTCGCACGTTTCCGTACCCTCACCTGTGCCCTAAGCCTTGCCGTTCCCTAACCCTAACCCTAGCCCGGAACGGAAACCCACCACCAGCCCTACACCTTACCCTACGCCGCTGCCTACTCCTGGACTGTACTCTGGCACTGACCGGTCCGTCAGCACGTAGCCTTACCCTCCCGCGTTTCCGTACCCCGACCTGTGCCCTAAGCCTTGCAATTCCCTAACCCTAACCCTAGCCCGGAACGCAAATCCACCCACAGCCCTACACTTTATCCTACGCCGTTGCCTACTCCTGGCACGTACGCTGGCACTGACCCGTGCGTCAGCACGTAGCCCGACCCTCCCACGTTTCTGTACACTCACCTGTGCCCTAAGCCTTGCCGTTCCCTAACCCTAACCCTAGCCCGGAACGCAAATCCACCACCAGCCCTACACTTTATACTACGCCGTTGCCTACTCCTGGCCCTTACGCTGGCACTGACCCGTGCGTCAGCACGTAGCATGACCCTCCCACGTTTCCGTACCCTCACCTGTGCCCTAAGCCTTGCCGTTCCCTAACCCAAACCCTAGCCGGGAACGGAAACCCACCACCAGCCCTACACCTTACCTTACGCCATACCGTACTCCTGTCACGAACGCTGGCACTGAACCGTGCGTCAGCACGCAGCCTGACCCTCCCAGTTTTCCGTACCCTCACCTGTGCCCTAAGCCTTGCCGTTCCCTAACCCTAACCCTAGCCCGGAACGCAAATCCACCACCAGCCCTACACTTTATACTACGCCGTTGCCTACTCCTGGCCCTTACGCTGGCACTGACCCGTGTGTCAGCACGTAGCCTGACCCTCCCACGTTTCCGTACCCTCACCTGTGCCCTAAGCCTTGCCGTTCCCTAACCCAAACCCTAGCCGGGAACGGAAACCCACCACCAGCCCTACACCTTACCTTACGCCATACCGTACTCCTGTCACGTACGCTGGCACTGAACAGTGCGTCAGCACGCAGCCTGACCCTCCCAGTTTTCCGTACCCTCACCTGTGCCCTAAGCCTTGCCATTCCCTAACCCTAACCCTAGCCCGGAACGCACATCCACCACCAGCCCTACACTTTATCGTACGCCGTTGCATACTCCTGGCCCGTACGCTGGCACTGACCCGTGCGTCAGCACGTAGCTCGACCCTCCCTCGTTTCTGTACCCTCACCTGTGCCCTAAGCCTTGCCGTTCCCTAACCCTAACCCTAGCCCGGAACGCAAATCCACCACCAGCCCTACACTTTATCCTACGCCGTTGCCTACTCCAGGCCAGTACGCTGGCACTGACCCGTGCGTCAGCACGTAGCTCGACCCTCCCTCGTTTCCGTACCCTCACATGTGCCCTAAGCCTTGCCGTTCCCTAACCCTAACCCTAGCCTGGAACGGAAACCAACCACCAGCCTTACACCTTACATTACACCGTTGCCCACTCCTGGCCCGTACGCTGGCACGGACCCGTGCGTCAGCACGTAGCCTGTCCCTCCCACGTTTCCGTACCCTCACCTGTGCCCTAAGCCTTGCCGTTCCCTAACCCTAACCCTAGCCCGGAACGGAAACCCACCACCAGCCCTACACCTTACCTTACGCCGTACCCTATTCCTGGCCCGTACGCTGGCACTGAACCGTGCGTCAGCACGTAGCCTGACCCTCCCACGTTTCCGTACCCTCACCTGTGCCCTAAGCCTTGCCGTTCCCTAACCCTAACCCTAGCCCGGTATAGAAACCCACCACCAGCCCTACACCTTACCTTAAGCCGTACCCTACTCCTGGCCAGTACGCTGGCACTGACCCGTGCGTCAGCACGTAGCCCGACCCTCCCACGTTTCCGTACCCTCACATGTGACCTAAGCCTTGCCGTTCCCTAACCCTAACCCTAGCCTGGAACGGAAAACAACCACCAGCCCTACAACTTACCTTACGCCGTTGCCTACTCCTGGCCCGTACGCTGGCACCGACCCGTGCGTCAGCACGTAGCCTGACCCTCCCACGTTTCCGTACCCTCACCTGTGCCCTAAGCCTTGCCGTTCCCTAACCCTAACCCTAGCCCGGAATGGTAACCCACCACCAGCCCTACACCTTACCCTACGGCGTTGCCTACTCCTGGCCTGTAGTCTGGCACTGACCCGTGCATCAGAACGTAGCCTTACCCTCCCGCGTTTCCGTACCCTGACCTGTGCCCTAAGCCTTGCCGTTCCATAACCCTAACCCTAGCCCAGAACGCAAATCCACCACCAGCCCTACACTTTATCCTACGCCGTTGCCTACTCCTGGCCCGTACGCTGGCACTGACCTGTGCGTCAGCACGTAGCACGACTCTCCCACGTTTCCGTAACCTCACCTGTGCCCTATGCCTTGCCGTTCCCTAACCCTAACCCTAGCCCGGAACGTAAATCAACCACCAGCCCTACACTTTATCCTACGCCGTTGCATACTCCTGGCCCGTACGCTGGCAGTGACCCGTGCGTCAGCACGCAGCCCGACCCTCCCACGTTTCCGTACCCTCACCTGTGCCCTAAGCATTGCCGTTCCCTAAACCTAACCCTAGCCCGGAATAGAAACCCACCACCAGCCCTACACCTTACCTTACGCCGTTGCCTACTCCTGGCCCGTACGCTGGCACTGACCCGTGCGTCAGCACGTAACCTGACCCTCCCACGTTTCTGTACCCTCACCTGTGCCCTAAGTGTTGCCGTTCCCTAACCCTAACCCTAGCCCGGAACGCAAAACCACCACCAGCCCTACACATTATCCTACGCCGTTGCCTACTCCTGGACAGTACGCTGGCACTGACCCGTGCGTCAGCACGTAGCCCGACCCTCCCACGTTTCCGTACCCTCACATGTGCCCTAAGCCTTGCCGTTCCCTAACCCTAACCCTAGCCTTAAACGGAAAACAACCACCAGCCCTAAACCTTACCTTACGCCGTTGCCTACTCCTGGCCCGTACGCTGGCACTGACCCGTGCGTCAGCACGTAGCCTGACCCTCGCACGTTTCCGTACCCTCACATGTGCCCTACGCCTTGCCGTTCACTAACCCTAACCCTAGCCCGGAATGGAAACGCACCACCAGCCCTACACCTTACCCTACGCCGTTGCCTACTCCTGGCCTGTACTCTAGCACTGACCCGTGCATCAGAACATAGCCTTACCCTCCCGCGATTCCGTACCCTGAGCTGTGCCCTAAGCCTTGCCGTTCCCTAACCCTAACCCTAGCCCAGAACGCAAATCCACCACCAGCCCTACACTTTATCCTATGCCGTTGCCTACTCCTGCCCGTACGCTGGCACTGACCTGTGCGTCAGCACGTAGCCCGATCCTCTCACGTTTCCGTAACCTCACCTGTGCCCTAAGCCTTGCCGTTCCCTAACCCTAACCCTAGCCCGGAACGGAAATCAACCACCAGCCCTACACTTTATCCTACGCCGTTGCATACTCCTGGCCCGTACGCTGGCACTGACCCGTGCGTCAGCACGTAGCCCGACCCTCCCACGTTTCCGTACCCTCACCTGTGCCCTAAGCCTTGCCGTTCCCTAACCCTAACCCTAGCCCGGAATAGAAACCCACCACCAGCCCTACACCTTACCTTACGCCGTTGCCTACTCCTGGCCCGTACGCTGGCACTGACCCATGCGTCAGCACGTAGCCTGACCCTCCCACGTTTCCGTACCCTCACCTGTGCCCTAAGCCTTGCCGTTCCCTAACCCTAACCCTAGCCCGGAACGCAAATCCACCACCAGCCCTACACTTTATCCTACGCCGTTGCCTACTCCTGGCCCGTACGCTGGCACTGACCTCTGCGTCAGCACGTAGCCCGACCCTCCCACGTTTCTGTTCCCTCAACTGTGCCCTAAGCCTTGCCGTTCCCTAACCCTAACCCAAGCCTGGAACGGAAACCAACCACCAGCCCTACACCTTACCTTACGCCGTACCCTATTCCTGGCCCGTACGCTGGCACGGACCCATGCGTCAGCTCGTAGCCCGACCCTCCCACGTTTCCGTACCCTCACATGTGCCCTAAGCCTTGCCGTTCCCTAACCCTAACGCTAGCCCGGAACGGAAAACAACCACCAGCCCTACACCTTACCTTACGCCGTTGCCTATTCCTGGCCCGTACGCTGGCACTGACCCGTGCGTCAGCACGTAGCTCGACCCTCCCACGTTTCCGTACCCTCACCTGTGCCCTAAGCCTTGCCGTTCCCTAACCCTAACCCTAGCCCGGAATGGTAACCCACCACCAGCCCTACACCTTACCCTACGGCGTTGCCTACTCCTGGCCTGTACTTTGGCACTGACACGTGCATAAGAACGTAGCCTTACCCTCCCGCGTTTCCGTACCCTGACGTGTGCCCTAAGCCTTGCCGTTCCCTAACCCTTACCCTAGCCCAGAACGCAAATCCACCACCAGCCCTACACTTTATCCTACGCCGTTGCCTACTCCTGGCCCGTACGCTGGCACTGACCTGTGCGTCAGCACGTAGCCTGACCCTCCCACGTTTCCGTACCCTCACCTATGCCCTAAGCCTTGCCGTTCCCTAACCCTAACCGTAGCCCGGAACGCAAATCCACCACCAGCCCTACACTTTATCCTACGCCGTTGCCTACTCCTGTCCCGTACGCTGGCACTGACCTCTGCGTCAGCACGTAGCCCGACCCTCCCACGTTTTCGTACCCTCACCTGTGCCCTAAGCCTTGCCGTTCCCTAACCGTAACCCTAGCCTGGAACGGAAACCAACCACCAGCCCTACACCTTACCTTACGCCGTACCCTACTCCTGACCCGTACGCTGGCACTGACCCGTGCGTCAGCACGTAGCCCGACCCTCCCACGTTTCCGTACCCTCACATGTGCCCTAAGCCTTGCCGTTCCCTAACCCTAACCCTAGCCTTAAACGGAAAACAACCACCAGCCCTAAACCTTACCTTACGCCGTTGCCTACTCCTGGCCCGTACGCTGGCACTGACCCGTGCGTCAGCACGTAGCCTGACCCTCGCACGTTTCCGTACCCTCACCTGTGCCCTACGCCTTGCCGTTCACTAACCCTAACCCTAGCCCGGAATGGAAACGCACCACCAGCCCTACACCTTACCCTACGCCGTTGCCTACTCCTGGCCTGTACTCTAGCACTGACCCGTGCATCAGAACATAGCCTTACCCTCCCGCGATTCCGTACCCTGAGCTGTGCCCTAAGCCTTGCCGTTCCCTAACCCTAACCCTAGCCCAGAACGCAAATCCACCACCAGCCCTACACTTTATCCTACGCCGTTGCCTACTCCTGGCCCGTACGCTGGCACTGACCCGTGCGTCAGCACGTAGCCTGACCCTCCCACGTTTCCGTACCCTCACCTGTGCCCTAAGCCTTGCCGTTCCCTAACCCTAACCCTAGCCCGGAACGCAAATCCACCACCAGCCCTACACTTTACCCTACGCCGTTGCCTACTCCAGGCCAGTACGCTGGCACTGACCCGTGCGTCAGCACGTAGCTCGACCCTCCCTCGTTTCCGTACCCTCACATGTGCCCTAAGCCTTGCCATTCCCTAACCCTAACCCTAGCCTGGAACGGAAAACAACCACCAGCCCTACACGTTACCTTACGCCGTTGCCTACTCCTGGCCCGTACGCAGGCACTAACCCATGCGTCAGCACGTAGCCTGACCCTCCCACGTTTCCGTACCCTCACCTGTGCCCTAAGCCTTTCCGTTCCCTAACCCTAACCCTAGCCCGGAATGGAAACCCACCACCACCCCTACACCTTACCCTACGCCGTTGCCTACTCCTGGCCTGTACTCTGGCACTGACCCGTGCATCAGAACGTAGCCTTACCCTCCCACGGTTTCGTACCGTGACCTGTGCCCTAAGCCTTGCTGTTCCCTAACCCTAACCCTAGCCCAGAACGCAAATCCACCACCAGCCCTACACTTTATCCTACGCCGTTGCCTACTCCTGTCCTGTACGCTGGCACTGACCCGTGCATCAGCACGTAGCCCGACCCTCCCACGTTTCCGTACCCTCACCTGTGCCCTAAGCCTTGCCGTTCCCTAACCCTAACCCTAGCCTGGAACGGAAACCAACCACCAGCCCTACACCTTACCTTACGCCATTGCCTAATCCTGGCCCGTACCCTGGCACTGACCCGTGCGTAAGCACGAAGCCTGACCCTCGCACGTTTCCGTACCCTCACCTGTGCCCTAAGCCTTGCCGTTCCCTAACCCTAACCCTAGCCCGGAACGGAAAACCACCACCAGCCCTACACCTTACCCTACGCCGCTGCCTACTCCTGGACTGTTCTCTGGCACTGACCAGTCCGTCAGCACGTAGCCTTACCCTCCCGCGTTTCCGTACCCTGACCTGTGCCCTAAGCCTTGCAATTCCCTAACCCTAACCCTAGCCCGGAACGCAAATCCACCCACAGCCCTACACTTTATCCTACGCCATTGCCTACTCCTGGCACGTACGCTGGCACTGACCCGTGCGTCAGCACGTAGCCCGACCCTCCCACGTTTCTGTACACTCACCTGTGCCCTAAGCCTTGCCGTTCCCTAACCCTAACCCTAGCCCGGAACGCAAATCCACCACCAGCCCTACACTTTATACTACGCCGTTGCCTACTCCTGGCCCTTACGCTGGCACTGACCCGTGTGTCAGCACGTAGCCTGACCCTCCCACGTTTCCGTACCCTCACCTGTGCCCTAAGCCTTGCCGTTCCCTAACCCAAACCCTAGCCGGGAACGGAAACCTACCACCAGCCCTACCCCTTACCTTACGCCATACCGTACTCCTGTCACGTACGCTGGCACTGAACCGTGCGTCAGCACGCAGCCTGACCCTCCCAGTTTTCCGTACCCTCACCTGTGCCCTAAGCCTTGCCGTTCCCTAACCCTAACCCTAGCCCGGAACGCAAATCCACCACCAGCCCTACACTTTATCGTACGCCGTTGCCTACTCCTGGCCCGTACGCTGGCACTGACCCGTGCGTCAGCACGTAGCTCGACCCTCCCTCGTTTCCGTACCCTCACCTGTGCCCTAAGCCTTGCCATTCCCTAACCCTAACCCTAGCCCGGAACGCAAATCCACCACCAGCCCTACACTTTATCCTACGCCGTTGCCTACTCCAGGCCAGTACGCTGGCACTGACCCGTGCGTCAGCACGTAGCTCGACCCTCCCTCGTTTCCGTACCCTCACATGTGCCCTAAGCCTTGCCGTTCCCTAACCCTAACCCTAGCCTGGAACGGAAACCAACCACCAGCCTTACACCTTACATTACACCGTTGCCCACTCCTGGCCCGTACGCTGGCACGGACCCGTGCGTCAGCACGTAGCCTGTCCCTCCCACGTTTCCGTACCCTCACCTTTGCCCTAAGCCTTGCCGTTCCCTAACCCTAACCCTAGCCCGGAACGGAAACCCACCACCAGACCTACACCTTACCTTACGCCGTACCCTATTCCTGGCCCGTACGCTGGCACTGAACCGTGCGTCAGCACGTAGCCTGACCCTCCCACGTTTCCGTACCCTCACCTGTGCCCTAAGCCTTGCCGTTCCCTATCCCTAACCATAGCCCGGTATAGAAACCCACCACCAGCCCTACACCTTACCTTAAGCCGTACCCTACTCCTGGCCAGTACGCTGGCACTGACCCGTGCGTCAGCACGTAGCCCGACCCTCCCACGTTTCCGTACCCTCACATGTGCCCTAAGCCTTGCCGTTCCCTAACCCTAACCCTAGCCTGGAACGGAAAACAACCACCAGCCCTACAACTTACCTTACGCCGTTGCCTACTCCTGGCCCGTACGCTGGCACTGACCCGTGGGTCAGCACGTAGCCTGACCCTCCCACGTTTCCGTACCCTCACCTGTGCCCTAAGCCTTGCCGTTCCCTAACCCTAACCCTAGCCCGGAATGGTAACCCACCACCAGCCCTACACCTTACCCTACGGCGATGCCTACTCCTGGCCTGTAGTCTGGCACTGACCCGTGCATCAGAACGTAGCCTTACCCTCCCGCGTTTCCGTACCCTGACCTGTGCCCTAAGCCTTGCCGTTCCATAACCCTAACCCTAGCCCAGAACGCAAATCCACCACCAGCCCTACACTTTATCCTACGCCGTTGCCTACTCCTGGCCCGTACGCTGGCACTGACCTGTGCGTCAGCACGTAGCACGACCCTCCCACGTTTCCGTAACCTCACCTGTGCCCTATGCCTTGCCGTTCCCTAACCCTAACCCTAGCCCGGAACGTAAATCAACCACCAGCCCTACACTTTATCCTACGCCGTTGCATACTCCTGGCCCGTACGCTGGCAGTGACCCGTGCGTCAGCACGCAGCCCGACCCTCCCACGTTTCCGTACCCTCACCTGTGCCCTAAGCATTGCCGTTCCCTAACCCTAACCCTAGCCCGGAATAGAAACCCACCACCAGCCCTACACCTTACCTTATGCCGTTGCCTACTCCTGGCCCGCACGCTGGCACTGACCCATTCGTCAGCATGTAGCCTGACCCTCCCACGTTTCCATACCCTCACCTGTGCCCTAAGCCTTGCCGTTCCCTAACCCTATCCCTAGCCCAGAACGCAAATCCACCACCAGCCCTACACTTTATCCTACTCCGTTGCCTACTCCTGGCCCGTACGCTGGCACTGACCCGTGCGTCAGCACGTAGCCCGACCCTCCCACGTTTCCGTACCCTCACCTGTGCCCTAAGCCTTGCCGTTCCCTAACCCTATCCCTAGCCTGGAACAGAAATCAACCACAAGCCCTACACCTTACCATACGCCGTACCCTACTCCTGGCCCGTACGCTGGCACTGACCCGTGTGTCAGCACGTATCCTGACCCTCCCACGTTTCCGTACCCTCACCTGTGCCCTAAGCCTTGCCGTTCCCTAACCCTAACCCTAGCCCGGAACGGATACCCAACATCAGCCCTACACCTTACCTTACGCCGTACCCTATTTCTGGCCCGTATTCTGGCACTGAACCGTGCGTCAGCACGTAGCCTGACCCTCCCACGTTTCCGTACCCTCACCTGTGCCCTAAGCCTTGCCGTTCCCTAACCCTAACCCTAGCCCGGAACGCAATTCCACCACCAGCCCTACACCTTACCTTACGCCGTGCCCTAATCCTGACCCGTACGCTGGCAATGACACTTGCGTCAGCACGTAGCCTGACCCTCCCACGTTTCTGTACCCTCACCTGTGCCCTAAGCCTTGTCGTTCCCTAACCCTAACCCTAGCCCGGAACGCAATTCCACCACCAGCCCTACACCTTACCTTACGCCGTACCGTAATCCTGAACCGTACGCTCGCACTGACCCGTGCGTCAGCACGTAGCCTGACCCTCCCACGTTTCCGTACCCTCACCTGTGCCCTAAGCCTTGCCGTTCCCTAACCCTAACCCTACCCGGCACGGAAATCCACCACCAGCCCTACACTTTATCCTACGCCGTTGCCTACTCCTGGCCCTTATGCTGGCACTGACCCGTGCGTCAGCACGTAGCCCGACCCTCCCAAGTTTCCGTACCCTCACCTGTGCCCTAAGCCTTGCCCTTCCCTAACCCTAACCCTAGCCTGGAACGGAAACCAACCACCAGCCCTACACCTTACCTTACGCCGTTGCCTACTCCTGGCCCGTACGCTGGCACTGACCCATGCGTCAACACGTAGGCTGACCCTCCCATGTTTCTGAACACTCACCTGTGCCTTAAGCCTTGCCGTTCCCTAACCCTAACCCTAGCCCGGAACGGAAACCCACCAACAGCCCTACACCTTACCTTACGCCGTACCCTATTCCTGGCCCGTAAGCTGGCACTGAACCGTGCGTCAGCACGTAGCCCGACCCTCCCACGTTCACGTACCCTCACCTGTGCCCTAAGCCTTGCCGTTCCCTACCCCTAACCCTAGCCCGGAATAGAAACCCACCACCAGCCCTTCACCTTACCCTACGGCGTTGCCTACTCCTGGCCTGTACTCTGGACCTGAACCGTGCATCAGCACGTAGCCTTACCCTCCCGCGTTTCCGTACCCTCACCTGTGCCCTAAGCCTTGCCGTTCCCTAACCCTAACCCTAGCCCGCAAAGGAAATCAACCACCAGCCCTACACTTTATCCTACGCCGTTGCCTACTCCT
Source organism: Mesoplodon bidens (assembly GCF_964165515.1). Taxonomy (NCBI): domain Eukaryota; kingdom Metazoa; phylum Chordata; class Mammalia; order Artiodactyla; family Ziphiidae; genus Mesoplodon; species Mesoplodon bidens. The sequence continues at coordinate 141,250 of NW_027671196.1, forward strand.
GGCCCGTACGCTGGCACTGACCTGTGCGTCAGCACGTAGCCCGACCCTCCCACGTTTCCGTAACCTCACCTGTGCCCTAAGCCTTGCCGTTCCCTAACCCTAACCCTAGCCCGGAACGGAAATCAACCACCAGCCCTACACTTTATCCTACGCCGTTGCATACTCCTGGCCCGTACGCTGGCACTGACCCGTGCGTCAGCACGTAGCCCGACTGTCCCACGTTTCCGTACCCTCACCTGTGCCCTAAGCCTTGCCGTTCCCTAACCCAAACCCTAGCCCAGAATGGAAACCCACCACCAGCCCTACACCTTACCCTACGCCGTTGCCTACTCCTGGCCCGTACTCTGGCACTGACCCATGCGTCAGCACGTAGCCTGACCGTCCCACGTTTCCGTACCCTCACCTGTGCCCTAAGCCTTGCCGTTCCCTAACCCAAACCCTAGCCCAGAACGCAACTCCACCACCAGCCCTAGACTTTATCCTACGCCGTTGCCTACTTCTGGCCCGTACGATGGCACTGCCCTCTGCGTCAGCACGTAGCCCGACCCTCCCACGTTTCCGAACCCTCACCTGTGCCCTAAGCCTTGCCGTTCCCTTACCCTAAGCCTAGCCCAGAACGCAAATCCACCACCAGCCGTACACTTTATCCTTCGCCGTTGCCTACTCCTGGCCCATACGCTGGCACTGACCCGTGCGTCAGCACGTAGCCCGACCCTCCCACGTTTCCATACCCTCACCTGTGCCCTAAGCCTTGCCGTTCCCTAACCCTAACCCTAGCCCGGAACGCAAATCCACCACCAACCCTACACTTTGTCCTACGCCGTTGCCTACTCCTGGCCCGTACGCTTGCACTGACCCGTGCGTCAGCACGTAGCCTGACCCTCCCAAGTTTCCGTACACTCACCTGTGCCCTAAGCCTTGCCGTTCCCTAACCCTAACCCTAGCCCAGAACGCAAATACACCACCAGCCCTACACTTTATCCTACGCCGTTGGCTACTCCTGGCCTGTACGCTAGCACTGACCCGTGCATCAGCACGTAGCCCGACCCTCCCACGTTTCCGTACCCTCACCTGTGCCCTAAGCCTTGCCGTTCCCTAACCCTAACCCTAGCCTGGAACGGAAACCAACCACCAGCCCTACACCTTACCTTACGCCATTGCCTAATCCTGGCCCGTACCCTGGCACTGACCCGTGCGTAAGCACGAAGCCTGACCCTCGCACGTTTCCGTACCCTCACCTGTGCCCTAAGCCTTGCCGTTCCCTAACCCTAACCCTAGCCCGGAACGGAAACCCACCACCAGCCCTACACCTTACCCTACGCCGCTGCCTACTCCTGGACTGTACTCTGGCACTGACCGGTCCGTCAGCACGTAGCCTTACCCTCCCGCGTTTCCGTACCCCGACCTGTGCCCTAAGCCTTGCAATTCCCTAACCCTAACCCTAGCCCGGAACGCAAATCCACCCACAGCCCTACACTTTATCCTACGCCGTTGCCTACTCCTGGCACGTACGCTGGCACTGACCCGTGCATCAGCACGTAGCCCGACCCTCCCACGTTTCTGTACACTCACCTGTGCCCTAAGCCTTGCCGTTCCCTAACCCTAACCCTAGCCCGGAACGCAAATCCACCACCAGCCCTACACTTTATACTACGCCGTTGCCTACTCCTGGCCCTTACGCTGGCACTGACCCGTGCGTCAGCACGTAGCCTGACCCTCCCACGTTTCCGTACCCTCACCTGTGCCCTAAGCCTTGCCGTTCCCTAACCCAAACCCTAGCCGGGAACGGAAACCCACCACCAGCCCTACACCTTACCTTACGCCATACCGTACTCCTGTCACGAACGCTGGCACTGAACCGTGCGTCAGCACGCAGCCTGACCCTCCCAGTTTTCCGTACCCTCACCTGTGCCCTAAGCCTTGCCGTTCCCTAACCCTAACCCTAGCCCGGAACGCAAATCCACCACCAGCCCTACACTTTATACTACGCCGTTGCCTACTCCTGGCCCTTACGCTGGCACTGACCCGTGTGTCAGCACGTAGCCTGACCCTCCCACGTTTCCGTACCCTCACCTGTGCCCTAAGCCTTGCCGTTCCCTAACCCAAACCCTAGCCGGGAACGGAAACCCACCACCAGCCCTACACCTTACCTTACGCCATACCGTACTCCTGTCACGTACGCTGGCACTGAACAGTGCGTCAGCACGCAGCCTGACCCTCCCAGTTTTCCGTACCCTCACCTGTGCCCTAAGCCTTGCCATTCCCTAACCCTAACCCTAGCCCGGAACGCACATCCACCACCAGCCCTACACTTTATCGTACGCCGTTGCATACTCCTGGCCCGTACGCTGGCACTGACCCGTGCGTCAGCACGTAGCTCGACCCTCCCTCGTTTCTGTACCCTCACCTGTGCCCTAAGCCTTGCCGTTCCCTAACCCTAACCCTAGCCCGGAACGCAAATCCACCACCAGCCCTACACTTTATCCTACGCCGTTGCCTACTCCAGGCCAGTACGCTGGCACTGACCCGTGCGTCAGCACGTAGCTCGACCCTCCCTCGTTTCCGTACCCTCACATGTGCCCTAAGCCTTGCCGTTCCCTAACCCTAACCCTAGCCTGGAACGGAAACCAACCACCAGCCTTACACCTTACATTACACCGTTGCCCACTCCTGGCCCGTACGCTGGCACGGACCCGTGCGTCAGCACGTAGCCTGTCCCTCCCACGTTTCCGTACCCTCACCTTTGCCCTAAGCCTTGCCGTTCCCTAACCCTAACCCTAGCCCGGAACGGAAACCCACCACCAGCCCTACACCTTACCTTACGCCGTACCCTATTCCTGGCCCGTACGCTGGCACTGAACCGTGCGTCAGCACGTAGCCTGACCCTCCCACGTTTCCGTACCCTCACCTGTGCCCTAAGCCTTGCCGTTCCCTAACCCTAACCCTAGCCCGGTATAGAAACCCACCACCAGCCCTACACCTTACCTTACGCCGTACCCTATTCCTGGCCCGTAAGCTGGCACTGAACCGTGCGTCAGCACGTAGCCCGACCCTCCCACGTTCACGTACCCTCACCTGTGCCCTAAGCCTTGCCGTTCCCTACCCCTAACCCTAGCCCGGAATAGAAACCCACCACCAGCCCTTCACCTTACCCTACGGCGTTGCCTACTCCTGGCCTGTACTCTGGACCTGAACCGTGCATCAGCACGTAGCCTTACCCTCCCGCGTTTCCGTACCCTCACCTGTGCCCTAAGCCTTGCCGTTCCCTAACCCTAACCCTAGCCCGCAAAGGAAATCAACCACCAGCCCTACACTTTATCCTACGCCGTTGCCTACTCCTGGCCCGTACGCTGGCACTGACCTGTGCGTCAGCACGTAGCCCGACCCTCCCACGTTTCCGTAACCTCACCTGTGCCCTAAGCCTTGCCGTTCCCTAACCCTAACCCTAGCCCGGAACGGAAATCAACCACCAGCCCTACACTTTATCCTACGCCGTTGCATACTCCTGGCCCGTACGCTGGCACTGACCCGTGCGTCAGCACGTAGCCCGACTGTCCCACGTTTCCGTACCCTCACCTGTGCCCTAAGCCTTGCCGTTCCCTAACCCAAACCCTAGCCCAGAATGGAAACCCACCACCAGCCCTACACCTTACCCTACGCCGTTGCCTACTCCTGGCCCGTACTCTGGCACTGACCCATGCGTCAGCACGTAGCCTGACCGTCCCACGTTTCCGTACCCTCACCTGTGCCCTAAGCCTTGCCGTTCCCTAACCCAAACCCTAGCCCAGAACGCAACTCCACCACCAGCCCTAGACTTTATCCTACGCCGTTGCCTACTTCTGGCCCGTACGATGGCACTGCCCTCTGCGTCAGCACGTAGCCCGACCCTCCCACGTTTCCGAACCCTCACCTGTGCCCTAAGCCTTGCCGTTCCCTTACCCTAAGCCTAGCCCAGAACGCAAATCCACCACCAGCCGTACACTTTATCCTTCGCCGTTGCCTACTCCTGGCCCATACGCTGGCACTGACCCGTGCGTCAGCACGTAGCCCGACCCTCCCACGTTTCCATACCCTCACCTGTGCCCTAAGCCTTGCCGTTCCCTAACCCTAACCCTAGCCCGGAACGCAAATCCACCACCAACCCTACACTTTGTCCTACGCCGTTGCCTACTCCTGGCCCGTACGCTTGCACTGACCCGTGCGTCAGCACGTAGCCTGACCCTCCCAAGTTTCCGTACACTCACCTGTGCCCTAAGCCTTGCCGTTCCCTAACCCTAACCCTAGCCCAGAACGCAAATACACCACCAGCCCTACACTTTATCCTACGCCGTTGGCTACTCCTGGCCTGTACGCTAGCACTGACCCGTGCATCAGCACGTAGCCCGACCCTCCCACGTTTCCGTACCCTCACCTGTGCCCTAAGCCTTGCCGTTCCCTAACCCTAACCCTAGCCTGGAACGGAAACCAACCACCAGCCCTACACCTTACCTTACGCCATTGCCTAATCCTGGCCCGTACCCTGGCACTGACCCGTGCGTAAGCACGAAGCCTGACCCTCGCACGTTTCCGTACCCTCACCTGTGCCCTAAGCCTTGCCGTTCCCTAACCCTAACCCTAGCCCGGAACGGAAACCCACCACCAGCCCTACACCTTACCCTACGCCGCTGCCTACTCCTGGACTGTACTCTGGCACTGACCGGTCCGTCAGCACGTAGCCTTACCCTCCCGCGTTTCCGTACCCCGACCTGTGCCCTAAGCCTTGCAATTCCCTAACCCTAACCCTAGCCCGGAACGCAAATCCACCCACAGCCCTACACTTTATCCTACGCCGTTGCCTACTCCTGGCACGTACGCTGGCACTGACCCGTGCATCAGCACGTAGCCCGACCCTCCCACGTTTCTGTACACTCACCTGTGCCCTAAGCCTTGCCGTTCCCTAACCCTAACCCTAGCCCGGAACGCAAATCCACCACCAGCCCTACACTTTATACTACGCCGTTGCCTACTCCTGGCCCTTACGCTGGCACTGACCCGTGCGTCAGCACGTAGCCTGACCCTCCCACGTTTCCGTACCCTCACCTGTGCCCTAAGCCTTGCCGTTCCCTAACCCAAACCCTAGCCGGGAACGGAAACCCACCACCAGCCCTACACCTTACCTTACGCCATACCGTACTCCTGTCACGAACGCTGGCACTGAACCGTGCGTCAGCACGCAGCCTGACCCTCCCAGTTTTCCGTACCCTCACCTGTGCCCTAAGCCTTGCCGTTCCCTAACCCTAACCCTAGCCCGGAACGCAAATCCACCACCAGCCCTACACTTTATACTACGCCGTTGCCTACTCCTGGCCCTTACGCTGGCACTGACCCGTGTGTCAGCACGTAGCCTGACCCTCCCACGTTTCCGTACCCTCACCTGTGCCCTAAGCCTTGCCGTTCCCTAACCCAAACCCTAGCCGGGAACGGAAACCCACCACCAGCCCTACACCTTACCTTACGCCATACCGTACTCCTGTCACGTACGCTGGCACTGAACAGTGCGTCAGCACGCAGCCTGACCCTCCCAGTTTTCCGTACCCTCACCTGTGCCCTAAGCCTTGCCATTCCCTAACCCTAACCCTAGCCCGGAACGCACATCCACCACCAGCCCTACACTTTATCGTACGCCGTTGCATACTCCTGGCCCGTACGCTGGCACTGACCCGTGCGTCAGCACGTAGCTCGACCCTCCCTCGTTTCTGTACCCTCACCTGTGCCCTAAGCCTTGCCGTTCCCTAACCCTAACCCTAGCCCGGAACGCAAATCCACCACCAGCCCTACACTTTATCCTACGCCGTTGCCTACTCCAGGCCAGTACGCTGGCACTGACCCGTGCGTCAGCACGTAGCTCGACCCTCCCTCGTTTCCGTACCCTCACATGTGCCCTAAGCCTTGCCGTTCCCTAACCCTAACCCTAGCCTGGAACGGAAACCAACCACCAGCCTTACACCTTACATTACACCGTTGCCCACTCCTGGCCCGTACGCTGGCACGGACCCGTGCGTCAGCACGTAGCCTGTCCCTCCCACGTTTCCGTACCCTCACCTTTGCCCTAAGCCTTGCCGTTCCCTAACCCTAACCCTAGCCCGGAACGGAAACCCACCACCAGCCCTACACCTTACCTTACGCCGTACCCTATTCCTGGCCCGTACGCTGGCACTGAACCGTGCGTCAGCACGTAGCCTGACCCTCCCACGTTTCCGTACCCTCACCTGTGCCCTAAGCCTTGCCGTTCCCTAACCCTAACCCTAGCCCGGTATAGAAACCCACCACCAGCCCTACACCTTACCTTAAGCCGTACCCTACTCCTGGCCAGTACGCTGGCACTGACCCGTGCGTCAGCACGTAGCCCGACCCTCCCACGTTTCCGTACCCTCACATGTGACCTAAGCCTTGCCGTTCCCTAACCCTAACCCTAGCCTGGAACGGAAAACAACCACCAGCCCTACAACTTACCTTACGCCGTTGCCTACTCCTGGCCCGTACGCTGGCAACGACCCGTGCGTCAGCACGTAGCCTGACCCTCCCACGTTTCCGTACCCTCACCTGTGCCCTAAGCCTTGCCGTTCCCTAACCCTAACCCTAGCCCGGAATGGTAACCCACCACCAGCCCTACACCTTACCCTACGGCGTTGCCTACTCCTGGCCTGTAGTCTGGCACTGACCCGTGCATCAGAACGTAGCCTTACCCTCCCGCGTTTCCGTACCCTGACCTGTGCCCTAAGCCTTCCCGTTCCATAACCCTAACCCTAGCCCAGAACGCAAATCCACCACCAGCCCTACACTTTATCCTACGCCGTTGCCTACTCCTGGCCCGTACGCTGGCACTGACCTGTGCGTCAGCACGTAGCACGACTCTCCCACGTTTCCGTAACCTCACCTGTGCCCTATGCCTTGCCGTTCCCTAACCCTAACCCTAGCCCGGAACGTAAATCAACCACCAGCCCTACACTTTATCCTACGCCGTTGCATACTCCTGGCCCGTACGCTGGCAGTGACCCGTGCGTCAGCACGCAGCCCGACCCTCCCACGTTTCCGTACCCTCACCTGTGCCCTAAGCATTGCCGTTCCCTAAACCTAACCCTAGCCCGGAATAGAAACCCACCACCAGCCGTACACCTTACCTTATGCCGTTGCCTACTCCTGGCCCGTACGCTGGCACTGACCCATTCATCAGCATGTAGCCTAACCCTCCCACGTTTCCATACCCTCACCTGTGCCCTAAGCCTTGCCGTTCCCTAACCCTATCCCTAGCCCAGAACGCAAATCCACCACCAGCCCTACACATTATCCTACTCCGTTGCCTACTCCTGGCCCGTACGCTGGCACTGACCCGTGCGTCAGCACGTAGCCCGACCCTCCCACGTTTCCGTACCGTCACCTGTGCCCTAAGCCTTGCCGTTCCCTAACCCTATCCCTAGCCTGGAACAGAAATCAACCACAAGCCCTACACCTTACCATACGCCGTACCCTACTCCTGGCCCGTACGCTGGCACTGACCCGTGTGTCAGCACGTAGCCTGACCCTCCCACGTTTCCGTACCCTCACCTGTGCCCTAAGCCTTGCCGTTCCCTAACCCTAACCCTAGCCCGGAACGGATACCCAACATCAGCCCTACACCTTACCTTACGCCATACCCTATTTCTGGCCCGTATTCTGGCACTTAACCGTGCGTCAGCACGTAGCCTGACCCTCCCACGTTTCCGTACCCTCACCTGTGCCCTAAGCCTTGCCGTTCCCTAACCCTAACCCTAGCCCGGAACGCAATTCCACCACCAGCCCTACACCTTACCTTACGCCGTGCCCTAATCCTGACCCGTACGCTGGCAATGACACTTGCGTTAGCACGTAGCCTGACCCTCCCACGTTTCCGTACCCTCACCTGTGCCCTAAGCCTTGTCGTTCCCTAACCCTAACCCTAGCCCGGAACGCAATTCCACCACCAGCCCTACACCTTACCTTACGCCGTACCCTAATCCTGACGCGTACGCTCGCACTGACCCGTGCGTCAGCACGTAGCCTGACCCTCCCACGTTTCCGTACCCTCACCTGTGCCCTAAGCCTTGCCGTTCCCTAACCCTAACCCTACCCGGCACGGAAATCCACCACCAGCCCTACACTTTATCCTACGCCGTTGCCTACTCCTGGCCCTTACGCTGGCACTGACCCGTGCGTCAGCACGTAGCCCGACCCTCCCAAGTTTCCGTACCCTCACCTGTGCCCTAAGCCTTGCCCTTCCCTAACCCTACCCCTAGCCTGGAATGGAAACCAACCACCAGCCCTACACCTTACCTTACGCCGTTGCCTACTCCTGGCCCGTACGCTGGCACTGACCCATGCATCACCACGTAGCCTGACCCTCCCAGGTTTCTGAACACTCACCTGTGCCCTAAGCCTTGCCGTTCCCTAACCCTAACCCTAGCCCGGAACGGAAACCCACCACCAGCCCTACACCTTACCTTACGCCGTACCCTATTCCTGGCCCGTAAGCTGGCACTGAACCGTGCGTCAGCACGTAGCCCGACCCTCCCACGTTCACGTACCCTTACCTGTGCCCTAAGCCTTGCCGTTCCCTAACCCTAACCCTAGCCCGGAATAGAAACCCACCACCAGCCCTACACCTTACCTTACGCCGTACCCTACTCCTGACCCATACGCTGCCACTGACCCATGCGTCAGCACGTAGCCTGAACCTCCCACGTTTCCGTACCCTCACCTGTGCCCTAAGCCTTGCCGTTCCCTAACCCAAACCCTAGCCCGGAACGCAAATCCACCACCAGCCCTACACTTTGTCCTATGCCGTTGCCTACTCCTGGCCCGTACGCTGGCACTGACCCGTGCGTCAGCACGTAGCCTGACCCTCCCACGTTTCCGTACCCTCACCTGTGCCCTAAGCCTTGCCGTTCCCTAACCCTAACCCTAGCCCAGAACGCAAATCCACCACCAGCCCTACACTTTATCCTACGCCGTTGGCTACTCCTGGCCTGTACGCTAGCACTGACCCGTGCATCAGCACGTAGCCCGACCCTCCCACGTTTCCGTACCCTAACCTGTGCCCTAAGCCTTGCCGTTCCCTAACCCTAACCCTAGCCTGGAACGGAAACCCACCACCAGCCCTACACCTTACCCTACGCCACTGCCTATTCCTGGCCCGTACCCTGGCACTGACCCGTGCGTAAGCACGAAGCCTGACCCTCGCACGTTTCCGTACCCTCACCTGTGCCCTAAGCCTTGCCGTTCCCTAACCCTAACTCTAGCCCGGAACGGAAACCCACCACCAGCCCTAAACCTTACCCTACGCCGCTGCCTACTCCTGGCCTGTACTCTGGCACTGACCGGTCCGTCACCACGTAGCCTTACCCTCCCGCGTTTCCGTACCCTGACCTGTGCCCTAAGCCTTGCAATTCCCTAACCCTAACCCTAGCCCGGAACACAAATCCACCCACAGCCCTACACTTTATACTACGCCGTTGCCTACTCCTGGCACGTACACTGGCACTGACCCGTGCGTCAGCACGTAGCCCGACCCTCCCACGTTTCTGTACACTCACCTGTGCCCTAAGCCTTGCCGTTCCCTAACCCTAACCCTACCCCGGAACGCAAATCCACCACCAGCCCTACACTTTATACTACGCCGTTGCCTACTCCTGGCCCTTACGCTGGCACTGACCCGTGCGTCAGCACGTAGCCTGACCCTCCCACGTTTCCGTACCCTCACCTGTGCCCTAAGACTTGCCGTTCCCTAACCCAAACCCTAGCCGGGAATGGAAACCCACCACCAGCCCTACACCTTACCTTACGCCATACCGTACTCCTGTCACGTACGCTGGCACTGAACCGTGCGTCAGCACGCAGCCTGACCCTCCCAGTTTTCCGTACCCTCACCTGTGCCCTAAGCCTTGCCGTTCCCTAACCCTAACCCTAGCCCGGAACGCAAATCCACCACCAGCCCTACACTTTATCGTACGCCGTTGCCTACTCCTGGCCCGTACGCTGGCACTGACCCGTGCGTCAGCACGTAGCCTGACCCTCCCACGTTTCCGTACCCTCACCTGTGCCCTAAGCCTTGCCGTTCCCTAACCCTAACCCTAGCCCGGAACGCAAATCCACCACCAGCCCTACACTTTACCCTACGCCGTTGCCTACTCCAGGCCAGTACGCTGGCACTGACCCGTGCGTCAGCACGTAGCTCGACCCTCCCTCGTTTCCGTACCCTCACATGTGCCCTAAGCCTTGCCATTCCCTAACCCTAACCCTAGCCTGGAACGGAAAACAACCACCAGCCCTACACGTTACCTTACGCCGTTGCCTACTCCTGGCCCGTACGCAGGCACTAACCCATGCGTCAGCACGTAGCCTGACCCTCCCACGTTTCCGTACCCTCACCTGTGCCCTAAGCCTTTCCGTTCCCTAACCCTAACCCTAGCCCGGAATGGAAACCCACCACCACCCCTACACCTTACCCTACGCCGTTGCCTACTCCTGGCCTGTACTCTGGCACTGACCCGTGCATCAGAAGGTAGCCTTACCCTCCCACGGTTTCGTACCGTGACCTGTGCCCTAAGCCTTGCCGTTCCCTAACCCTAACCCTAGCCCAGAACGCAAATCCACCACCAGCCCTACACTTTATCCTACGCCGTTGCCTACTCCTGTCCTGTACGCTGGCACTGACCCGTGCATCAGCACGTAGCCCGACCCTCCCACGTTTCCGTACCCTCACCTGTGCCCTAAGCCTTGCCGTTCCCTAACCCTAACCCTAGCCTGGAACGGAAACCAACCACCAGCCCTACACCTTACCTTACGCCATTGCCTAATCCTGGCCCGTACCCTGGCACTGACCCGTGCGTAAGCACGAAGCCTGACCCTCGCACGTTTCCGTACCCTCACCTGTGCCCTAAGCCTTGCCGTTCCCTAACCCTAACCCTAGCCCGGAACGGAAACCCACCACCAGCCCTACACCTTACCCTACGCCGCTGCCTACTCCTGGACTGTTCTCTGGCACTGACCAGTCCGTCAGCACGTAGCCTTACCCTCCCGCGTTTCCGTACCCTGACCTGTGCCCTAAGCCTTGCAATTCCCTAACCCTAACCCTAGCCCGGAACGCAAATCCACCCACAGACCTACACTTTATCCTACGCCATTGCCTACTCCTGGCACGTACGCTGGCACTGACCCGTGCGTCAGCACGTAGCCCGACCCTCCCACGTTTCTGTACACTCACCTGTGCCCTAAGCCTTGCCGTTCCCTAACCCTAACCCTAGCCCGGAACGCAAATCCACCACCAGCCCTACACTTTATACTACGCCGTTGCCTACTCCTGGCCCTTACGCTGGCACTGACCCGTGTGTCAGCACGTAGCCTGACCCTCCCACGTTTCCGTACCCTCACCTGTGCCCTAAGCCTTGCCGTTCCCTAACCCAAACCCTAGCCGGGAACGGAAACCCACCACCAGCCCTACCCCTTACCTTACGCCATACCGTACTCCTGTCACGTACGCTGGCACTGAACCGTGCGTCAGCACGCAGCCTGACCCTCCCAGTTTTCCGTACCCTCACCTGTGCCCTAAGCCTTGCCGTTCCCTAACCCTAACCCTAGCCCGGAACGCAAATCCACCACCAGCCCTACACTTTATCGTACGCCGTTGCCTACTCCTGGCCCGTACGCTGGCACTGACCCGTGCGTCAGCACGTAGCTCGACCCTCCCTCGTTTCCGTACCCTCACCTGTGCCCTAAGCCTTGCCATTCCCTAACCCTAACCCTAGCCCGGAACGCAAATCCACCACCAGCCCTACACTTTATCCTACGCCGTTGCCTACTCCAGGCCAGTACGCTGGCACTGACCCGTGCGTCAGCACGTAGCTCGACCCTCCCTCGTTTCCGTACCCTCACATGTGCCCTAAGCCTTGCCGTTCCCTAACCCTAACCCTAGCCTGGAACGGAAACCAACCACCAGCCTTACACCTTACATTACACCGTTGCCCACTCCTGGCCCGTACGCTGGCACGGACCCGTGCGTCAGCACGTAGCCTGTCCCTCCCACGTTTCCGTACCCTCACCTTTGCCCTAAGCCTTGCCGTTCCCTAACCCTAACCCTAGCCCGGAACGGAAACCCACCACCAGACCTACACCTTACCTTACGCCGTACCCTATTCCTGGCCCGTACGCTGGCACTGAACCGTGCGTCAGCACGTAGCCTGACCCTCCCACGTTTCCGTACCCTCACCTGTGCCCTAAGCCTTGCCGTTCCCTATCCCTAACCCTAGCCCGGTATAGAAACCCACCACCAGCCCTACACCTTACCTTAAGCCGTACCCTACTCCTGGCCAGTACGCTGGCACTGACCCGTGCGTCAGCACGTAGCCCGACCCTCCCACGTTTCCGTACCCTCACATGTGCCCTAAGCCTTGCCGTTCCCTAACCCTAACCCTAGCCTGGAACGGAAAACAACCACCAGCCCTACAACTTACCTTACGCCGTTGCCTACTCCTGGCCCGTACGCTGGCACTGACCCGTGGGTCAGCACGTAGCCTGACCCTCCCACGTTTCCGTACCCTCACCTGTGCCCTAAGCCTTGCCGTTCCCTAACCCTAACCCTAGCCCGGAATGGTAACCCACCACCAGCCCTACACCTTACCCTACGGCGATGCCTACTCCTGGCCTGTAGTCTGGCACTGACCCGTGCATCAGAACGTAGCCTTACCCTCCCGCGTTTCCGTACCCTGACCTGTGCCCTAAGCCTTGCCGTTCCATAACCCTAACCCTAGCCCAGAACGCAAATCCACCACCAGCCCTACACTTTATCCTACGCCGTTGCCTACTCCTGGCCCGTACGCTGGCACTGACCTGTGCGTCAGCACGTAGCACGACCCTCCCACGTTTCCGTAACCTCACCTGTGCCCTATGCCTTGCCGTTCCCTAACCCTAACCCTAGCCCGGAACGTAAATCAACCACCAGCCCTACACTTTATCCTACGCCGTTGCATACTCCTGGCCCGTACGCTGGCAGTGACCCGTGCGTCAGCACGCAGCCCGACCCTCCCACGTTTCCGTACCCTCACATGTGCCCTAAGCATTGCCGTTCCCTAACCCTAACCCTAGCCCGGAATAGAAACCCACCACCAGCCCTACACCTTACCTTATGCCGTTGCCTACTCCTGGCCCGCACGCTGGCACTGACCCATTCGTCAGCATGTAGCCTGACCCTCCCACGTTTCCATACCCTCACCTGTGCCCTAAGCCTTGCCGTTCCCTAACCCTATCCCTAGCCCAGAACGCAAATCCACCACCAGCCCTACACTTTATCCTACTCCGTTGCCTACTCCTGGCCCGTACGCTGGCACTGACCCGTGCGTCAGCACGTAGCCCGACCCTCCCACGTTTCCGTACCCTCACCTGTGCCCTAAGCCTTGCCGTTCCCTAACCCTATCCCTAGCCTGGAACAGAAATCAACCACAAGCCCTACACCTTACCATACGCCGTACCCTACTCCTGGCCCGTACGCTGGCACTGACCCGTGTGTCAGCACGTATCCTGACCCTCCCACGTTTCCGTACCCTCACCTGTGCCCTAAGCCTTGCCGTTCCCTAACCCTAACCCTAGCCCGGAACGGATACCCAACATCAGCCCTACACCTTACCTTACGCCGTACCCTATTTCTGGCCCGTATTCTGGCACTGAACCGTGCGTCAGCACGTAGCCTGACCCTCCCACGTTTCCGTACCCTCACCTGTGCCCTAAGCCTTGCCGTTCCCTAACCCTAACCCTAGCCCGGAACGCAATTCCACCACCAGCCCTACACCTTACCTTACGCCGTGCCCTAATCCTGACCCGTACGCTGGCAATGACACTTGCGTCAGCACGTAGCCTGACCCTCCCACGTTTCTGTACCCTCACCTGTGCCCTAAGCCTTGTCGTTCCCTAACCCTAACCCTAGCCCGGAACGCAATTCCACCACCAGCCCTACACCTTACCTTACGCCGTACCGTAATCCTGAACCGTACGCTCGCACTGACCCGTGCGTCAGCACGTAGCCTGACCCTCCCACGTTTCCGTACCCTCACCTGTGCCCTAAGCCTTGCCGTTCCCTAACCCTAACCCTACCCGGCACGGAAATCCACCACCAGCCCTACACTTTATCCTACGCCGTTGCCTACTCCTGGCCCTTATGCTGGCACTGACCCGTGCGTCAGCACGTAGCCCGACCCTCCCAAGTTTCCGTACCCTCACCTGTGCCCTAAGCCTTGCCCTTCCCTAACCCTAACCCTAGCCTGGAACGGAAACCAACCACCAGACCTACACCTTACCTTACGCCGTTGCCTACTCCTGGCCCGTACGCTGGCACTGACCCATGCGTCAACACGTAGGCTGACCCTCCCATGTTTCTGAACACTCACCTGTGCCTTAAGCCTTGCCGTTCCCTAACCCTAACCTTAGCCCGGAACGGAAACCCACCAACAGCCCTACACCTTACCTTACGCCGTACCCTATTCCTGGCCCGTAAGCTGGCACTGAACCGTGCGTCAGCACGTAGCCCGACCCTCCCACGTTCACGTACCCTCACCTGTGCCCTAAGCCTTGCCGTTCCCTACCCCTAACCCTAGCCCGGAATAGAAACCCACCACCAGCCCTTCACCTTACCCTACGGCGTTGCCTACTCCTGGCCTGTACTCTGGACCTGAACCGTGCATCAGCACGTAGCCTTACCCTCCCGCGTTTCCGTACCCTCACCTGTGCCCTAAGCCTTGCCGTTCCCTAACCCTAACCCTAGCCCGCAAAGGAAATCAACCACCAGCCCTACACTTTATCCTACGCCGTTGCCTACTCCTGGCCCGTACGCTGGCACTGACCTGTGCGTCAGCACGTAGCCCGACCCTCCCACGTTTCCGTAACCTCACCTGTGCCCTAAGCCTTGCCGTTCCCTAACCCTAACCCTAGCCCGGAACGGAAATCAACCACCAGCCCTACACTTTATCCTACGCCGTTGCATACTCCTGGCCCGTACGCTGGCACTGACCCGTGCGTCAGCACGTAGCCCGACTGTCCCACGTTTCCGTACCCTCACCTGTGCCCTAAGCCTTGCCGTTCCCTAACCCAAACCCTAGCCCAGAATGGAAACCCACCACCAGCCCTACACCTTACCCTACGCCGTTGCCTACTCCTGGCCCGTACTCTGGCACTGACCCATGCGTCAGCACGTAGCCTGACCGTCCCACGTTTCCGTACCCTCACCTGTGCCCTAAGCCTTGCCGTTCCCTAACCCAAACCCTAGCCCAGAACGCAACTCCACCACCAGCCCTAGACTTTATCCTACGCCGTTGCCTACTTCTGGCCCGTACGATGGCACTGCCCTCTGCGTCAGCACGTAGCCCGACCCTCCCACGTTTCCGAACCCTCACCTGTGCCCTAAGCCTTGCCGTTCCCTTACCCTAAGCCTAGCCCAGAACGCAAATCCACCACCAGCCGTACACTTTATCCTTCGCCGTTGCCTACTCCTGGCCCATACGCTGGCACTGACCCGTGCGTCAGCACGTAGCCCGACCCTCCCACGTTTCCATACCCTCACCTGTGCCCTAAGCCTTGCCGTTCCCTAACCCTAACCCTAGCCCGGAACGCAAATCCACCACCAACCCTACACTTTGTCCTACGCCGTTGCCTACTCCTGGCCCGTACGCTTGCACTGACCCGTGCGTCAGCACGTAGCCTGACCCTCCCAAGTTTCCGTACACTCACCTGTGCCCTAAGCCTTGCCGTTCCCTAACCCTAACCCTAGCCCAGAACGCAAATACACCACCAGCCCTACACTTTATCCTACGCCGTTGGCTACTCCTGGCCTGTACGCTAGCACTGACCCGTGCATCAGCACGTAGCCCGACCCTCCCACGTTTCCGTACCCTCACCTGTGCCCTAAGCCTTGCCGTTCCCTAACCCTAACCCTAGCCTGGAACGGAAACCAACCACCAGCCCTACACCTTACCTTACGCCATTGCCTAATCCTGGCCCGTACCCTGGCACTGACCCGTGCGTAAGCACGAAGCCTGACCCTCGCACGTTTCCGTACCCTCACCTGTGCCCTAAGCCTTGCCGTTCCCTAACCCTAACCCTAGCCCGGAACGGAAACCCACCACCAGCCCTACACCTTACCCTACGCCGCTGCCTACTCCTGGACTGTACTCTGGCACTGACCGGTCCGTCAGCACGTAGCCTTACCCTCCCGCGTTTCCGTACCCCGACCTGTGCCCTAAGCCTTGCAATTCCCTAACCCTAACCCTAGCCCGGAACGCAAATCCACCCACAGCCCTACACTTTATCCTACGCCGTTGCCTACTCCTGGCACGTACGCTGGCACTGACCCGTGCGTCAGCACGTAGCCCGACCCTCCCACGTTTCTGTACACTCACCTGTGCCCTAAGCCTTGCCGTTCCCTAACCCTAACCCTAGCCCGGAACGCAAATCCACCACCAGCCCTACACTTTATACTACGCCGTTGCCTACTCCTGGCCCTTACGCTGGCACTGACCCGTGCGTCAGCACGTAGCATGACCCTCCCACGTTTCCGTACCCTCACCTGTGCCCTAAGCCTTGCCGTTCCCTAACCCAAACCCTAGCCGGGAACGGAAACCCACCACCAGCCCTACACCTTACCTTACGCCATACCGTACTCCTGTCACGAACGCTGGCACTGAACCGTGCGTCAGCACGCAGCCTGACCCTCCCAGTTTTCCGTACCCTCACCTGTGCCCTAAGCCTTGCCGTTCCCTAACCCTAACCCTAGCCCGGAACGGATACCCAACATCAGCCCTACACCTTACCTTACGCCGTACCCTATTTCTGGCCCGTATTCTGGCACTGAACCGTGCGTCAGCACGTAGCCTGACCCTCCCACGTTTCCGTACCCTCACCTGTGCCCTAAGCCTTGCCGTTCCCTAACCCTAACCCTAGCCCGGAACGCAATTCCACCACCAGCCCTACACCTTACCTTACGCCGTGCCCTAATCCTGACCCGTACGCTGGCAATGACACTTGCGTCAGCACGTAGCCTGACCCTCCCACGTTTCTGTACCCTCACCTGTGCCCTAAGCCTTGTCGTTCCCTAACCCTAACCCTAGCCCGGAACGCAATTCCACCACCAGCCCTACACCTTACCTTACGCCGTACCGTAATCCTGAACCGTACGCTCGCACTGACCCGTGCGTCAGCACGTAGCCTGACCCTCCCACGTTTCCGTACCCTCACCTGTGCCCTAAGCCTTGCCGTTCCCTAACCCTAACCCTACCCGGCACGGAAATCCACCACCAGCCCTACACTTTATCCTACGCCGTTGCCTACTCCTGGCCCTTATGCTGGCACTGACCCGTGCGTCAGCACGTAGCCCGACCCTCCCAAGTTTCCGTACCCTCACCTGTGCCCTAAGCCTTGCCCTTCCCTAACCCTAACCCTAGCCTGGAACGGAAACCAACCACCAGACCTACACCTTACCTTACGCCGTTGCCTACTCCTGGCCCGTACGCTGGCACTGACCCATGCGTCAACACGTAGGCTGACCCTCCCATGTTTCTGAACACTCACCTGTGCCTTAAGCCTTGCCGTTCCCTAACCCTAACCTTAGCCCGGAACGGAAACCCACCAACAGCCCTACACCTTACCTTACGCCGTACCCTATTCCTGGCCCGTAAGCTGGCACTGAACCGTGCGTCAGCACGTAGCCCGACCCTCCCACGTTCACGTACCCTCACCTGTGCCCTAAGCCTTGCCGTTCCCTACCCCTAACCCTAGCCCGGAATAGAAACCCACCACCAGCCCTTCACCTTACCCTACGGCGTTGCCTACTCCTGGCCTGTACTCTGGACCTGAACCGTGCATCAGCACGTAGCCTTACCCTCCCGCGTTTCCGTACCCTCACCTGTGCCCTAAGCCTTGCCGTTCCCTAACCCTAACCCTAGCCCGCAAAGGAAATCAACCACCAGCCCTACACTTTATCCTACGCCGTTGCCTACTCCTGGCCCGTACGCTGGCACTGACCTGTGCGTCAGCACGTAGCCCGACCCTCCCACGTTTCCGTAACCTCACCTGTGCCCTAAGCCTTGCCGTTCCCTAACCCTAACCCTAGCCCGGAACGGAAATCAACCACCAGCCCTACACTTTATCCTACGCCGTTGCATACTCCTGGCCCGTACGCTGGCACTGACCCGTGCGTCAGCACGTAGCCCGACTGTCCCACGTTTCCGTACCCTCACCTGTGCCCTAAGCCTTGCCGTTCCCTAACCCAAACCCTAGCCCAGAATGGAAACCCACCACCAGCCCTACACCTTACCCTACGCCGTTGCCTACTCCTGGCCCGTACTCTGGCACTGACCCATGCGTCAGCACGTAGCCTGACCGTCCCACGTTTCCGTACCCTCACCTGTGCCCTAAGCCTTGCCGTTCCCTAACCCAAACCCTAGCCCAGAACGCAACTCCACCACCAGCCCTAGACTTTATCCTACGCCGTTGCCTACTTCTGGCCCGTACGATGGCACTGCCCTCTGCGTCAGCACGTAGCCCGACCCTCCCACGTTTCCGAACCCTCACCTGTGCCCTAAGCCTTGCCGTTCCCTTACCCTAAGCCTAGCCCAGAACGCAAATCCACCACCAGCCGTACACTTTATCCTTCGCCGTTGCCTACTCCTGGCCCATACGCTGGCACTGACCCGTGCGTCAGCACGTAGCCCGACCCTCCCACGTTTCCATACCCTCACCTGTGCCCTAAGCCTTGCCGTTCCCTAACCCTAACCCTAGCCCGGAACGCAAATCCACCACCAACCCTACACTTTGTCCTACGCCGTTGCCTACTCCTGGCCCGTACGCTTGCACTGACCCGTGCGTCAGCACGTAGCCTGACCCTCCCAAGTTTCCGTACACTCACCTGTGCCCTAAGCCTTGCCGTTCCCTAACCCTAACCCTAGCCCAGAACGCAAATACACCACCAGCCCTACACTTTATCCTACGCCGTTGGCTACTCCTGGCCTGTACGCTAGCACTGACCCGTGCATCAGCACGTAGCCCGACCCTCCCACGTTTCCGTACCCTCACCTGTGCCCTAAGCCTTGCCGTTCCCTAACCCTAACCCTAGCCTGGAACGGAAACCAACCACCAGCCCTACACCTTACCTTACGCCATTGCCTAATCCTGGCCCGTACCCTGGCACTGACCCGTGCGTAAGCACGAAGCCTGACCCTCGCACGTTTCCGTACCCTCACCTGTGCCCTAAGCCTTGCCGTTCCCTAACCCTAACCCTAGCCCGGAACGGAAACCCACCACCAGCCCTACACCTTACCCTACGCCGCTGCCTACTCCTGGACTGTACTCTGGCACTGACCGGTCCGTCAGCACGTAGCCTTACCCTCCCGCGTTTCCGTACCCCGACCTGTGCCCTAAGCCTTGCAATTCCCTAACCCTAACCCTAGCCCGGAACGCAAATCCACCCACAGCCCTACACTTTATCCTACGCCGTTGCCTACTCCTGGCACGTACGCTGGCACTGACCCGTGCGTCAGCACGTAGCCCGACCCTCCCACGTTTCTGTACACTCACCTGTGCCCTAAGCCTTGCCGTTCCCTAACCCTAACCCTAGCCCGGAACGCAAATCCACCACCAGCCCTACACTTTATACTACGCCGTTGCCTACTCCTGGCCCTTACGCTGGCACTGACCCGTGCGTCAGCACGTAGCATGACCCTCCCACGTTTCCGTACCCTCACCTGTGCCCTAAGCCTTGCCGTTCCCTAACCCAAACCCTAGCCGGGAACGGAAACCCACCACCAGCCCTACACCTTACCTTACGCCATACCGTACTCCTGTCACGAACGCTGGCACTGAACCGTGCGTCAGCACGCAGCCTGACCCTCCCAGTTTTCCGTACCCTCACCTGTGCCCTAAGCCTTGCCGTTCCCTAACCCTAACCCTAGCCCGGAACGCAAATCCACCACCAGCCCTACACTTTATACTACGCCGTTGCCTACTCCTGGCCCTTACGCTGGCACTGACCCGTGTGTCAGCACGTAGCCTGACCCTCCCACGTTTCCGTACCCTCACCTGTGCCCTAAGCCTTGCCGTTCCCTAACCCAAACCCTAGCCGGGAACGGAAACCCACCACCAGCCCTACACCTTACCTTACGCCATACCGTACTCCTGTCACGTACGCTGGCACTGAACAGTGCGTCAGCACGCAGCCTGACCCTCCCAGTTTTCCGTACCCTCACCTGTGCCCTAAGCCTTGCCATTCCCTAACCCTAACCCTAGCCCGGAACGCACATCCACCACCAGCCCTACACTTTATCGTACGCCGTTGCATACTCCTGGCCCGTACGCTGGCACTGACCCGTGCGTCAGCACGTAGCTCGACCCTCCCTCGTTTCTGTACCCTCACCTGTGCCCTAAGCCTTGCCGTTCCCTAACCCTAACCCTAGCCCGGAACGCAAATCCACCACCAGCCCTACACTTTATCCTACGCCGTTGCCTACTCCAGGCCAGTACGCTGGCACTGACCCGTGCGTCAGCACGTAGCTCGACCCTCCCTCGTTTCCGTACCCTCACATGTGCCCTAAGCCTTGCCGTTCCCTAACCCTAACCCTAGCCTGGAACGGAAACCAACCACCAGCCTTACACCTTACATTACACCGTTGCCCACTCCTGGCCCGTACGCTGGCACGGACCCGTGCGTCAGCACGTAGCCTGTCCCTCCCACGTTTCCGTACCCTCACCTGTGCCCTAAGCCTTGCCGTTCCCTAACCCTAACCCTAGCCCGGAACGGAAACCCACCACCAGCCCTACACCTTACCTTACGCCGTACCCTATTCCTGGCCCGTACGCTGGCACTGAACCGTGCGTCAGCACGTAGCCTGACCCTCCCACGTTTCCGTACCCTCACCTGTGCCCTAAGCCTTGCCGTTCCCTAACCCTAACCCTAGCCCGGTATAGAAACCCACCACCAGCCCTACACCTTACCTTAAGCCGTACCCTACTCCTGGCCAGTACGCTGGCACTGACCCGTGCGTCAGCACGTAGCCCGACCCTCCCACGTTTCCGTACCCTCACATGTGACCTAAGCCTTGCCGTTCCCTAACCCTAACCCTAGCCTGGAACGGAAAACAACCACCAGCCCTACAACTTACCTTACGCCGTTGCCTACTCCTGGCCCGTACGCTGGCACCGACCCGTGCGTCAGCACGTAGCCTGACCCTCCCACGTTTCCGTACCCTCACCTGTGCCCTAAGCCTTGCCGTTCCCTAACCCTAACCCTAGCCCGGAATGGTAACCCACCACCAGCCCTACACCTTACCCTACGGCGTTGCCTACTCCTGGCCTGTAGTCTGGCACTGACCCGTGCATCAGAACGTAGCCTTACCCTCCCGCGTTTCCGTACCCTGACCTGTGCCCTAAGCCTTGCCGTTCCATAACCCTAACCCTAGCCCAGAACGCAAATCCACCACCAGCCCTACACTTTATCCTACGCCGTTGCCTACTCCTGGCCCGTACGCTGGCACTGACCTGTGCGTCAGCACGTAGCACGACTCTCCCACGTTTCCGTAACCTCACCTGTGCCCTATGCCTTGCCGTTCCCTAACCCTAACCCTAGCCCGGAACGTAAATCAACCACCAGCCCTACACTTTATCCTACGCCGTTGCATACTCCTGGCCCGTACGCTGGCAGTGACCCGTGCGTCAGCACGCAGCCCGACCCTCCCACGTTTCCGTACCCTCACCTGTGCCCTAAGCATTGCCGTTCCCTAAACCTAACCCTAGCCCGGAATAGAAACCCACCACCAGCCCTACACCTTACCTTACGCCGTTGCCTACTCCTGGCCCGTACGCTGGCACTGACCCGTGCGTCAGCACGTAACCTGACCCTCCCACGTTTCTGTACCCTCACCTGTGCCCTAAGTGTTGCCGTTCCCTAACCCTAACCCTAGCCCGGAACGCAAAACCACCACCAGCCCTACACATTATCCTACGCCGTTGCCTACTCCTGGACAGTACGCTGGCACTGACCCGTGCGTCAGCACGTAGCCCGACCCTCCCACGTTTCCGTACCCTCACATGTGCCCTAAGCCTTGCCGTTCCCTAACCCTAACCCTAGCCTTAAACGGAAAACAACCACCAGCCCTAAACCTTACCTTACGCCGTTGCCTACTCCTGGCCCGTACGCTGGCACTGACCCGTGCGTCAGCACGTAGCCTGACCCTCGCACGTTTCCGTACCCTCACATGTGCCCTACGCCTTGCCGTTCACTAACCCTAACCCTAGCCCGGAATGGAAACGCACCACCAGCCCTACACCTTACCCTACGCCGTTGCCTACTCCTGGCCTGTACTCTAGCACTGACCCGTGCATCAGAACATAGCCTTACCCTCCCGCGATTCCGTACCCTGAGCTGTGCCCTAAGCCTTGCCGTTCCCTAACCCTAACCCTAGCCCAGAACGCAAATCCACCACCAGCCCTACACTTTATCCTATGCCGTTGCCTACTCCTGCCCGTACGCTGGCACTGACCTGTGCGTCAGCACGTAGCCCGATCCTCTCACGTTTCCGTAACCTCACCTGTGCCCTAAGCCTTGCCGTTCCCTAACCCTAACCCTAGCCCGGAACGGAAATCAACCACCAGCCCTACACTTTATCCTACGCCGTTGCATACTCCTGGCCCGTACGCTGGCACTGACCCGTGCGTCAGCACGTAGCCCGACCCTCCCACGTTTCCGTACCCTCACCTGTGCCCTAAGCCTTGCCGTTCCCTAACCCTAACCCTAGCCCGGAATAGAAACCCACCACCAGCCCTACACCTTACCTTACGCCGTTGCCTACTCCTGGCCCGTACGCTGGCACTGACCCATGCGTCAGCACGTAGCCTGACCCTCCCACGTTTCCGTACCCTCACCTGTGCCCTAAGCCTTGCCGTTCCCTAACCCTAACCCTAGCCCGGAACGCAAATCCACCACCAGCCCTACACTTTATCCTACGCCGTTGCCTACTCCTGGCCCGTACGCTGGCACTGACCTCTGCGTCAGCACGTAGCCCGACCCTCCCACGTTTCTGTTCCCTCAACTGTGCCCTAAGCCTTGCCGTTCCCTAACCCTAACCCAAGCCTGGAACGGAAACCAACCACCAGCCCTACACCTTACCTTACGCCGTACCCTATTCCTGGCCCGTACGCTGGCACGGACCCATGCGTCAGCTCGTAGCCCGACCCTCCCACGTTTCCGTACCCTCACATGTGCCCTAAGCCTTGCCGTTCCCTAACCCTAACGCTAGCCCGGAACGGAAAACAACCACCAGCCCTACACCTTACCTTACGCCGTTGCCTATTCCTGGCCCGTACGCTGGCACTGACCCGTGCGTCAGCACGTAGCTCGACCCTCCCACGTTTCCGTACCCTCACCTGTGCCCTAAGCCTTGCCGTTCCCTAACCCTAACCCTAGCCCGGAATGGTAACCCACCACCAGCCCTACACCTTACCCTACGGCGTTGCCTACTCCTGGCCTGTACTTTGGCACTGACACGTGCATAAGAACGTAGCCTTACCCTCCCGCGTTTCCGTACCCTGACGTGTGCCCTAAGCCTTGCCGTTCCCTAACCCTTACCCTAGCCCAGAACGCAAATCCACCACCAGCCCTACACTTTATCCTACGCCGTTGCCTACTCCTGGCCCGTACGCTGGCACTGACCTGTGCGTCAGCACGTAGCCTGACCCTCCCACGTTTCCGTACCCTCACCTATGCCCTAAGCCTTGCCGTTCCCTAACCCTAACCGTAGCCCGGAACGCAAATCCACCACCAGCCCTACACTTTATCCTACGCCGTTGCCTACTCCTGTCCCGTACGCTGGCACTGACCTCTGCGTCAGCACGTAGCCCGACCCTCCCACGTTTTCGTACCCTCACCTGTGCCCTAAGCCTTGCCGTTCCCTAACCGTAACCCTAGCCTGGAACGGAAACCAACCACCAGCCCTACACCTTACCTTACGCCGTACCCTACTCCTGACCCGTACGCTGGCACTGACCCGTGCGTCAGCACGTAGCCCGACCCTCCCACGTTTCCGTACCCTCACATGTGCCCTAAGCCTTGCCGTTCCCTAACCCTAACCCTAGCCTTAAACGGAAAACAACCACCAGCCCTAAACCTTACCTTACGCCGTTGCCTACTCCTGGCCCGTACGCTGGCACTGACCCGTGCGTCAGCACGTAGCCTGACCCTCGCACGTTTCCGTACCCTCACCTGTGCCCTACGCCTTGCCGTTCACTAACCCTAACCCTAGCCCGGAATGGAAACGCACCACCAGCCCTACACCTTACCCTACGCCGTTGCCTACTCCTGGCCTGTACTCTAGCACTGACCCGTGCATCAGAACATAGCCTTACCCTCCCGCGATTCCGTACCCTGAGCTGTGCCCTAAGCCTTGCCGTTCCCTAACCCTAACCCTAGCCCAGAACGCAAATCCACCACCAGCCCTACACTTTATCCTACGCCGTTGCCTACTCCTGGCCCGTACGCTGGCACTGACCCGTGCGTCAGCACGTAGCCTGACCCTCCCACGTTTCCGTACCCTCACCTGTGCCCTAAGCCTTGCCGTTCCCTAACCCTAACCCTAGCCCGGAACGCAAATCCACCACCAGCCCTACACTTTACCCTACGCCGTTGCCTACTCCAGGCCAGTACGCTGGCACTGACCCGTGCGTCAGCACGTAGCTCGACCCTCCCTCGTTTCCGTACCCTCACATGTGCCCTAAGCCTTGCCATTCCCTAACCCTAACCCTAGCCTGGAACGGAAAACAACCACCAGCCCTACACGTTACCTTACGCCGTTGCCTACTCCTGGCCCGTACGCAGGCACTAACCCATGCGTCAGCACGTAGCCTGACCCTCCCACGTTTCCGTACCCTCACCTGTGCCCTAAGCCTTTCCGTTCCCTAACCCTAACCCTAGCCCGGAATGGAAACCCACCACCACCCCTACACCTTACCCTACGCCGTTGCCTACTCCTGGCCTGTACTCTGGCACTGACCCGTGCATCAGAACGTAGCCTTACCCTCCCACGGTTTCGTACCGTGACCTGTGCCCTAAGCCTTGCCGTTCCCTAACCCTAACCCTAGCCCAGAACGCAAATCCACCACCAGCCCTACACTTTATCCTACGCCGTTGCCTACTCCTGTCCTGTACGCTGGCACTGACCCGTGCATCAGCACGTAGCCCGACCCTCCCACGTTTCCGTACCCTCACCTGTGCCCTAAGCCTTGCCGTTCCCTAACCCTAACCCTAGCCTGGAACGGAAACCAACCACCAGCCCTACACCTTACCTTACGCCATTGCCTAATCCTGGCCCGTACCCTGGCACTGACCCGTGCGTAAGCACGAAGCCTGACCCTCGCACGTTTCCGTACCCTCACCTGTGCCCTAAGCCTTGCCGTTCCCTAACCCTAACCCTAGCCCGGAACGGAAAACCACCACCAGCCCTACACCTTACCCTACGCCGCTGCCTACTCCTGGACTGTTCTCTGGCACTGACCAGTCCGTCAGCACGTAGCCTTACCCTCCCGCGTTTCCGTACCCTGACCTGTGCCCTAAGCCTTGCAATTCCCTAACCCTAACCCTAGCCCGGAACGCAAATCCACCCACAGCCCTACACTTTATCCTACGCCATTGCCTACTCCTGGCACGTACGCTGGCACTGACCCGTGCGTCAGCACGTAGCCCGACCCTCCCACGTTTCTGTACACTCACCTGTGCCCTAAGCCTTGCCGTTCCCTAACCCTAACCCTAGCCCGGAACGCAAATCCACCACCAGCCCTACACTTTATACTACGCCGTTGCCTACTCCTGGCCCTTACGCTGGCACTGACCCGTGTGTCAGCACGTAGCCTGACCCTCCCACGTTTCCGTACCCTCACCTGTGCCCTAAGCCTTGCCGTTCCCTAACCCAAACCCTAGCCGGGAACGGAAACCCACCACCAGCCCTACCCCTTACCTTACGCCATACCGTACTCCTGTCACGTACGCTGGCACTGAACCGTGCGTCAGCACGCAGCCTGACCCTCCCAGTTTTCCGTACCCTCACCTGTGCCCTAAGCCTTGCCGTTCCCTAACCCTAACCCTAGCCCGGAACGCAAATCCACCACCAGCCCTACACTTTATCGTACGCCGTTGCCTACTCCTGGCCCGTACGCTGGCACTGACCCGTGCGTCAGCACGTAGCTCGACCCTCCCTCGTTTCCGTACCCTCACCTGTGCCCTAAGCCTTGCCATTCCCTAACCCTAACCCTAGCCCGGAACGCAAATCCACCACCAGCCCTACACTTTATCCTACGCCGTTGCCTACTCCAGGCCAGTACGCTGGCACTGACCCGTGCGTCAGCACGTAGCTCGACCCTCCCTCGTTTCCGTACCCTCACATGTGCCCTAAGCCTTGCCGTTCCCTAACCCTAACCCTAGCCTGGAACGGAAACCAACCACCAGCCTTACACCTTACATTACACCGTTGCCCACTCCTGGCCCGTACGCTGGCACGGACCCGTGCGTCAGCACGTAGCCTGTCCCTCCCACGTTTCCGTACCCTCACCTTTGCCCTAAGCCTTGCCGTTCCCTAACCCTAACCCTAGCCCGGAACGGAAACCCACCACCAGACCTACACCTTACCTTACGCCGTACCCTATTCCTGGCCCGTACGCTGGCACTGAACCGTGCGTCAGCACGTAGCCTGACCCTCCCACGTTTCCGTACCCTCACCTGTGCCCTAAGCCTTGCCGTTCCCTATCCCTAACCATAGCCCGGTATAGAAACCCACCACCAGCCCTACACCTTACCTTAAGCCGTACCCTACTCCTGGCCAGTACGCTGGCACTGACCCGTGCGTCAGCACGTAGCCCGACCCTCCCACGTTTCCGTACCCTCACATGTGCCCTAAGCCTTGCCGTTCCCTAACCCTAACCCTAGCCTGGAACGGAAAACAACCACCAGCCCTACAACTTACCTTACGCCGTTGCCTACTCCTGGCCCGTACGCTGGCACTGACCCGTGGGTCAGCACGTAGCCTGACCCTCCCACGTTTCCGTACCCTCACCTGTGCCCTAAGCCTTGCCGTTCCCTAACCCTAACCCTAGCCCGGAATGGTAACCCACCACCAGCCCTACACCTTACCCTACGGCGATGCCTACTCCTGGCCTGTAGTCTGGCACTGACCCGTGCATCAGAACGTAGCCTTACCCTCCCGCGTTTCCGTACCCTGACCTGTGCCCTAAGCCTTGCCGTTCCATAACCCTAACCCTAGCCCAGAACGCAAATCCACCACCAGCCCTACACTTTATCCTACGCCGTTGCCTACTCCTGGCCCGTACGCTGGCACTGACCTGTGCGTCAGCACGTAGCACGACCCTCCCACGTTTCCGTAACCTCACCTGTGCCCTATGCCTTGCCGTTCCCTAACCCTAACCCTAGCCCGGAACGTAAATCAACCACCAGCCCTACACTTTATCCTACGCCGTTGCATACTCCTGGCCCGTACGCTGGCAGTGACCCGTGCGTCAGCACGCAGCCCGACCCTCCCACGTTTCCGTACCCTCACCTGTGCCCTAAGCATTGCCGTTCCCTAACCCTAACCCTAGCCCGGAATAGAAACCCACCACCAGCCCTACACCTTACCTTATGCCGTTGCCTACTCCTGGCCCGCACGCTGGCACTGACCCATTCGTCAGCATGTAGCCTGACCCTCCCACGTTTCCATACCCTCACCTGTGCCCTAAGCCTTGCCGTTCCCTAACCCTATCCCTAGCCCAGAACGCAAATCCACCACCAGCCCTACACTTTATCCTACTCCGTTGCCTACTCCTGGCCCGTACGCTGGCACTGACCCGTGCGTCAGCACGTAGCCCGACCCTCCCACGTTTCCGTACCCTCACCTGTGCCCTAAGCCTTGCCGTTCCCTAACCCTATCCCTAGCCTGGAACAGAAATCAACCACAAGCCCTACACCTTACCATACGCCGTACCCTACTCCTGGCCCGTACGCTGGCACTGACCCGTGTGTCAGCACGTATCCTGACCCTCCCACGTTTCCGTACCCTCACCTGTGCCCTAAGCCTTGCCGTTCCCTAACCCTAACCCTAGCCCGGAACGGATACCCAACATCAGCCCTACACCTTACCTTACGCCGTACCCTATTTCTGGCCCGTATTCTGGCACTGAACCGTGCGTCAGCACGTAGCCTGACCCTCCCACGTTTCCGTACCCTCACCTGTGCCCTAAGCCTTGCCGTTCCCTAACCCTAACCCTAGCCCGGAACGCAATTCCACCACCAGCCCTACACCTTACCTTACGCCGTGCCCTAATCCTGACCCGTACGCTGGCAATGACACTTGCGTCAGCACGTAGCCTGACCCTCCCACGTTTCTGTACCCTCACCTGTGCCCTAAGCCTTGTCGTTCCCTAACCCTAACCCTAGCCCGGAACGCAATTCCACCACCAGCCCTACACCTTACCTTACGCCGTACCGTAATCCTGAACCGTACGCTCGCACTGACCCGTGCGTCAGCACGTAGCCTGACCCTCCCACGTTTCCGTACCCTCACCTGTGCCCTAAGCCTTGCCGTTCCCTAACCCTAACCCTACCCGGCACGGAAATCCACCACCAGCCCTACACTTTATCCTACGCCGTTGCCTACTCCTGGCCCTTATGCTGGCACTGACCCGTGCGTCAGCACGTAGCCCGACCCTCCCAAGTTTCCGTACCCTCACCTGTGCCCTAAGCCTTGCCCTTCCCTAACCCTAACCCTAGCCTGGAACGGAAACCAACCACCAGCCCTACACCTTACCTTACGCCGTTGCCTACTCCTGGCCCGTACGCTGGCACTGACCCATGCGTCAACACGTAGGCTGACCCTCCCATGTTTCTGAACACTCACCTGTGCCTTAAGCCTTGCCGTTCCCTAACCCTAACCCTAGCCCGGAACGGAAACCCACCAACAGCCCTACACCTTACCTTACGCCGTACCCTATTCCTGGCCCGTAAGCTGGCACTGAACCGTGCGTCAGCACGTAGCCCGACCCTCCCACGTTCACGTACCCTCACCTGTGCCCTAAGCCTTGCCGTTCCCTACCCCTAACCCTAGCCCGGAATAGAAACCCACCACCAGCCCTTCACCTTACCCTACGGCGTTGCCTACTCCTGGCCTGTACTCTGGACCTGAACCGTGCATCAGCACGTAGCCTTACCCTCCCGCGTTTCCGTACCCTCACCTGTGCCCTAAGCCTTGCCGTTCCCTAACCCTAACCCTAGCCCGCAAAGGAAATCAACCACCAGCCCTACACTTTATCCTACGCCGTTGCCTACTCCTGGCCCGTACGCTGGCACTGACCTGTGCGTCAGCACGTAGCCCGACCCTCCCACGTTTCCGTAACCTCACCTGTGCCCTAAGCCTTGCCGTTCCCTAACCCTAACCCTAGCCCGGAACGGAAATCAACCACCAGCCCTACACTTTATCCTACGCCGTTGCATACTCCTGGCCCGTACGCTGGCACTGACCCGTGCGTCAGCACGTAGCCCGACTGTCCCACGTTTCCGTACCCTCAC
Source organism: Mesoplodon bidens (assembly GCF_964165515.1). Taxonomy (NCBI): domain Eukaryota; kingdom Metazoa; phylum Chordata; class Mammalia; order Artiodactyla; family Ziphiidae; genus Mesoplodon; species Mesoplodon bidens. Next base: position 170,873 of record NW_027671196.1, read on the forward strand.
CTGTGCCCTAAGCCTTGCCGTTCCCTAACCCAAACCCTAGCCCAGAATGGAAACCCACCACCAGCCCTACACCTTACCCTACGCCGTTGCCTACTCCTGGCCCGTACTCTGGCACTGACCCATGCGTCAGCACGTAGCCTGACCGTCCCACGTTTCCGTACCCTCACCTGTGCCCTAAGCCTTGCCGTTCCCTAACCCAAACCCTAGCCCAGAACGCAACTCCACCACCAGCCCTAGACTTTATCCTACGCCGTTGCCTACTTCTGGCCCGTACGATGGCACTGCCCTCTGCGTCAGCACGTAGCCCGACCCTCCCACGTTTCCGAACCCTCACCTGTGCCCTAAGCCTTGCCGTTCCCTTACCCTAAGCCTAGCCCAGAACGCAAATCCACCACCAGCCGTACACTTTATCCTTCGCCGTTGCCTACTCCTGGCCCATACGCTGGCACTGACCCGTGCGTCAGCACGTAGCCCGACCCTCCCACGTTTCCATACCCTCACCTGTGCCCTAAGCCTTGCCGTTCCCTAACCCTAACCCTAGCCCGGAACGCAAATCCACCACCAACCCTACACTTTGTCCTACGCCGTTGCCTACTCCTGGCCCGTACGCTTGCACTGACCCGTGCGTCAGCACGTAGCCTGACCCTCCCAAGTTTCCGTACACTCACCTGTGCCCTAAGCCTTGCCGTTCCCTAACCCTAACCCTAGCCCAGAACGCAAATACACCACCAGCCCTACACTTTATCCTACGCCGTTGGCTACTCCTGGCCTGTACGCTAGCACTGACCCGTGCATCAGCACGTAGCCCGACCCTCCCACGTTTCCGTACCCTCACCTGTGCCCTAAGCCTTGCCGTTCCCTAACCCTAACCCTAGCCTGGAACGGAAACCAACCACCAGCCCTACACCTTACCTTACGCCATTGCCTAATCCTGGCCCGTACCCTGGCACTGACCCGTGCGTAAGCACGAAGCCTGACCCTCGCACGTTTCCGTACCCTCACCTGTGCCCTAAGCCTTGCCGTTCCCTAACCCTAACCCTAGCCCGGAACGGAAACCCACCACCAGCCCTACACCTTACCCTACGCCGCTGCCTACTCCTGGACTGTACTCTGGCACTGACCGGTCCGTCAGCACGTAGCCTTACCCTCCCGCGTTTCCGTACCCCGACCTGTGCCCTAAGCCTTGCAATTCCCTAACCCTAACCCTAGCCCGGAACGCAAATCCACCCACAGCCCTACACTTTATCCTACGCCGTTGCCTACTCCTGGCACGTACGCTGGCACTGACCCGTGCATCAGCACGTAGCCCGACCCTCCCACGTTTCTGTACACTCACCTGTGCCCTAAGCCTTGCCGTTCCCTAACCCTAACCCTAGCCCGGAACGCAAATCCACCACCAGCCCTACACTTTATACTACGCCGTTGCCTACTCCTGGCCCTTACGCTGGCACTGACCCGTGCGTCAGCACGTAGCCTGACCCTCCCACGTTTCCGTACCCTCACCTGTGCCCTAAGCCTTGCCGTTCCCTAACCCAAACCCTAGCCGGGAACGGAAACCCACCACCAGCCCTACACCTTACCTTACGCCATACCGTACTCCTGTCACGAACGCTGGCACTGAACCGTGCGTCAGCACGCAGCCTGACCCTCCCAGTTTTCCGTACCCTCACCTGTGCCCTAAGCCTTGCCGTTCCCTAACCCTAACCCTAGCCCGGAACGCAAATCCACCACCAGCCCTACACTTTATACTACGCCGTTGCCTACTCCTGGCCCTTACGCTGGCACTGACCCGTGTGTCAGCACGTAGCCTGACCCTCCCACGTTTCCGTACCCTCACCTGTGCCCTAAGCCTTGCCGTTCCCTAACCCAAACCCTAGCCGGGAACGGAAACCCACCACCAGCCCTACACCTTACCTTACGCCATACCGTACTCCTGTCACGTACGCTGGCACTGAACAGTGCGTCAGCACGCAGCCTGACCCTCCCAGTTTTCCGTACCCTCACCTGTGCCCTAAGCCTTGCCATTCCCTAACCCTAACCCTAGCCCGGAACGCACATCCACCACCAGCCCTACACTTTATCGTACGCCGTTGCATACTCCTGGCCCGTACGCTGGCACTGACCCGTGCGTCAGCACGTAGCTCGACCCTCCCTCGTTTCTGTACCCTCACCTGTGCCCTAAGCCTTGCCGTTCCCTAACCCTAACCCTAGCCCGGAACGCAAATCCACCACCAGCCCTACACTTTATCCTACGCCGTTGCCTACTCCAGGCCAGTACGCTGGCACTGACCCGTGCGTCAGCACGTAGCTCGACCCTCCCTCGTTTCCGTACCCTCACATGTGCCCTAAGCCTTGCCGTTCCCTAACCCTAACCCTAGCCTGGAACGGAAACCAACCACCAGCCTTACACCTTACATTACACCGTTGCCCACTCCTGGCCCGTACGCTGGCACGGACCCGTGCGTCAGCACGTAGCCTGTCCCTCCCACGTTTCCGTACCCTCACCTTTGCCCTAAGCCTTGCCGTTCCCTAACCCTAACCCTAGCCCGGAACGGAAACCCACCACCAGCCCTACACCTTACCTTACGCCGTACCCTATTCCTGGCCCGTACGCTGGCACTGAACCGTGCGTCAGCACGTAGCCTGACCCTCCCACGTTTCCGTACCCTCACCTGTGCCCTAAGCCTTGCCGTTCCCTAACCCTAACCCTAGCCCGGTATAGAAACCCACCACCAGCCCTACACCTTACCTTAAGCCGTACCCTACTCCTGGCCAGTACGCTGGCACTGACCCGTGCGTCAGCACGTAGCCCGACCCTCCCACGTTTCCGTACCCTCACATGTGACCTAAGCCTTGCCGTTCCCTAACCCTAACCCTAGCCTGGAACGGAAAACAACCACCAGCCCTACAACTTACCTTACGCCGTTGCCTACTCCTGGCCCGTACGCTGGCACCGACCCGTGCGTCAGCACGTAGCCTGACCCTCCCACGTTTCCGTACCCTCACCTGTGCCCTAAGCCTTGCCGTTCCCTAACCCTAACCCTAGCCCGGAATGGTAACCCACCACCAGCCCTACACCTTACCCTACGGCGTTGCCTACTCCTGGCCTGTAGTCTGGCACTGACCCGTGCATCAGAACGTAGCCTTACCCTCCCGCGTTTCCGTACCCTGACCTGTGCCCTAAGCCTTCCCGTTCCATAACCCTAACCCTAGCCCAGAACGCAAATCCACCACCAGCCCTACACTTTATCCTACGCCGTTGCCTACTCCTGGCCCGTACGCTGGCACTGACCTGTGCGTCAGCACGTAGCACGACTCTCCCACGTTTCCGTAACCTCACCTGTGCCCTATGCCTTGCCGTTCCCTAACCCTAACCCTAGCCCGGAACGTAAATCAACCACCAGCCCTACACTTTATCCTACGCCGTTGCATACTCCTGGCCCGTACGCTGGCAGTGACCCGTGCGTCAGCACGCAGCCCGACCCTCCCACGTTTCCGTACCCTCACCTGTGCCCTAAGCATTGCCGTTCCCTAAACCTAACCCTAGCCCGGAATAGAAACCCACCACCAGCCGTACACCTTACCTTATGCCGTTGCCTACTCCTGGCCCGTACGCTGGCACTGACCCATTCATCAGCATGTAGCCTAACCCTCCCACGTTTCCATACCCTCACCTGTGCCCTAAGCCTTGCCGTTCCCTAACCCTATCCCTAGCCCAGAACGCAAATCCACCACCAGCCCTACACATTATCCTACTCCGTTGCCTACTCCTGGCCCGTACGCTGGCACTGACCCGTGCGTCAGCACGTAGCCCGACCCTCCCACGTTTCCGTACCGTCACCTGTGCCCTAAGCCTTGCCGTTCCCTAACCCTATCCCTAGCCTGGAACAGAAATCAACCACAAGCCCTACACCTTACCATACGCCGTACCCTACTCCTGGCCCGTACGCTGGCACTGACCCGTGTGTCAGCACGTAGCCTGACCCTCCCACGTTTCCGTACCCTCACCTGTGCCCTAAGCCTTGCCGTTCCCTAACCCTAACCCTAGCCCGGAACGGATACCCAACATCAGCCCTACACCTTACCTTACGCCATACCCTATTTCTGGCCCGTATTCTGGCACTTAACCGTGCGTCAGCACGTAGCCTGACCCTCCCACGTTTCCGTACCCTCACCTGTGCCCTAAGCCTTGCCGTTCCCTAACCCTAACCCTAGCCCGGAACGCAATTCCACCACCAGCCCTACACCTTACCTTACGCCGTGCCCTAATCCTGACCCGTACGCTGGCAATGACACTTGCGTTAGCACGTAGCCTGACCCTCCCACGTTTCCGTACCCTCACCTGTGCCCTAAGCCTTGTCGTTCCCTAACCCTAACCCTAGCCCGGAACGCAATTCCACCACCAGCCCTACACCTTACCTTACGCCGTACCCTAATCCTGACGCGTACGCTCGCACTGACCCGTGCGTCAGCACGTAGCCTGACCCTCCCACGTTTCCGTACCCTCACCTGTGCCCTAAGCCTTGCCGTTCCCTAACCCTAACCCTACCCGGCACGGAAATCCACCACCAGCCCTACACTTTATCCTACGCCGTTGCCTACTCCTGGCCCTTACGCTGGCACTGACCCGTGCGTCAGCACGTAGCCCGACCCTCCCAAGTTTCCGTACCCTCACCTGTGCCCTAAGCCTTGCCCTTCCCTAACCCTACCCCTAGCCTGGAATGGAAACCAACCACCAGCCCTACACCTTACCTTACGCCGTTGCCTACTCCTGGCCCGTACGCTGGCACTGACCCATGCATCACCACGTAGCCTGACCCTCCCAGGTTTCTGAACACTCACCTGTGCCCTAAGCCTTGCCGTTCCCTAACCCTAACCCTAGCCCGGAACGGAAACCCACCACCAGCCCTACACCTTACCTTACGCCGTACCCTATTCCTGGCCCGTAAGCTGGCACTGAACCGTGCGTCAGCACGTAGCCCGACCCTCCCACGTTCACGTACCCTTACCTGTGCCCTAAGCCTTGCCGTTCCCTAACCCTAACCCTAGCCCGGAATAGAAACCCACCACCAGCCCTACACCTTACCTTACGCCGTACCCTACTCCTGACCCATACGCTGCCACTGACCCATGCGTCAGCACGTAGCCTGAACCTCCCACGTTTCCGTACCCTCACCTGTGCCCTAAGCCTTGCCGTTCCCTAACCCAAACCCTAGCCCGGAACGCAAATCCACCACCAGCCCTACACTTTGTCCTATGCCGTTGCCTACTCCTGGCCCGTACGCTGGCACTGACCCGTGCGTCAGCACGTAGCCTGACCCTCCCACGTTTCCGTACCCTCACCTGTGCCCTAAGCCTTGCCGTTCCCTAACCCTAACCCTAGCCCAGAACGCAAATCCACCACCAGCCCTACACTTTATCCTACGCCGTTGGCTACTCCTGGCCTGTACGCTAGCACTGACCCGTGCATCAGCACGTAGCCCGACCCTCCCACGTTTCCGTACCCTAACCTGTGCCCTAAGCCTTGCCGTTCCCTAACCCTAACCCTAGCCTGGAACGGAAACCCACCACCAGCCCTACACCTTACCCTACGCCACTGCCTATTCCTGGCCCGTACCCTGGCACTGACCCGTGCGTAAGCACGAAGCCTGACCCTCGCACGTTTCCGTACCCTCACCTGTGCCCTAAGCCTTGCCGTTCCCTAACCCTAACTCTAGCCCGGAACGGAAACCCACCACCAGCCCTAAACCTTACCCTACGCCGCTGCCTACTCCTGGCCTGTACTCTGGCACTGACCGGTCCGTCACCACGTAGCCTTACCCTCCCGCGTTTCCGTACCCTGACCTGTGCCCTAAGCCTTGCAATTCCCTAACCCTAACCCTAGCCCGGAACACAAATCCACCCACAGCCCTACACTTTATACTACGCCGTTGCCTACTCCTGGCACGTACACTGGCACTGACCCGTGCGTCAGCACGTAGCCCGACCCTCCCACGTTTCTGTACACTCACCTGTGCCCTAAGCCTTGCCGTTCCCTAACCCTAACCCTACCCCGGAACGCAAATCCACCACCAGCCCTACACTTTATACTACGCCGTTGCCTACTCCTGGCCCTTACGCTGGCACTGACCCGTGCGTCAGCACGTAGCCTGACCCTCCCACGTTTCCGTACCCTCACCTGTGCCCTAAGACTTGCCGTTCCCTAACCCAAACCCTAGCCGGGAATGGAAACCCACCACCAGCCCTACACCTTACCTTACGCCATACCGTACTCCTGTCACGTACGCTGGCACTGAACCGTGCGTCAGCACGCAGCCTGACCCTCCCAGTTTTCCGTACCCTCACCTGTGCCCTAAGCCTTGCCGTTCCCTAACCCTAACCCTAGCCCGGAACGCAAATCCACCACCAGCCCTACACTTTATCGTACGCCGTTGCCTACTCCTGGCCCGTACGCTGGCACTGACCCGTGCGTCAGCACGTAGCCTGACCCTCCCACGTTTCCGTACCCTCACCTGTGCCCTAAGCCTTGCCGTTCCCTAACCCTAACCCTAGCCCGGAACGCAAATCCACCACCAGCCCTACACTTTATCCTACGCCGTTGCCTACTCCAGGCCAGTACGCTGGCACTGACCCGTGCGTCAGCACGTAGCTCGACCCTCCCTCGTTTCCGTACCCTCACATGTGCCCTAAGCCTTGCCGTTCCCTAACCCTAACCCTAGCCTGGAACGGAAAACAACCACCAGCCCTACACGTTACCTTACGCCGTTGCCTACTCCTGGCCCGTACGCTGGCACTGACCCATTCGTCAGCATGTAGCCTGACCCTCCCACGTTTCCATACCCTCACCTGTGCCCTAAGCCTTGCCGTTCCCTAACGCTATCCCTAGCCCAGAACGCAAATCCACCACCAGCCCTACACTTTATCCTACTCCGTTGCCTACTCCTGGCCCGTACGCTGGCACTGACCCGTGCGTCAGCACGTAGCCCGACCCTCCCACGTTTCCGTACCGTCACCTGTGCCCTAAGCCTTGCCGTTCCCTAACCCTATCCCTAGCCTGGAACAGAAATCAACCACAAGCCCTACACCTTACCATACGCCGTACCCTACTCCTGGCCCGTACGCTGGCACTGACCCGTGTGTCAGCACGTAGCCTGACCCTCCCACGTTTCCGTACCCTCACCTGTGCCCTAAGCCTTGCCGTTCCCTAACCCTAACCCTAGCCCGGAACGGATACCCAACATCAGCCCTACACCTTACCTTACGCCATACCCTATTTCTGGCCCGTATTCTGGCACTGAACCGTGCGTCAGCACGTAGCCTGACCCTCCCACGTTTCCGTACCCTCACCTGTGCCCTAAGCCTTGCCGTTCCCTAACCCTAACCCTAGCCCGGAACGCAATTCCACCACCAGCCCTACACCTTACCTTACGCCGTGCCCTAATCCTGACCCGTACGCTGGCAATGACACTTGCGTTAGCACGTAGCCTGACCCTCCCACGTTTCCGTACCCTCACCTGTGCCCTAAGCCTTGTCGTTCCCTAACCCTAACCCTAGCCCGGAACGCAATTCCACCACCAGCCCTACACCTTACCTTACGCCGTACCCTAATCCTGACGCGTACGCTCGCACTGACCCGTGCGTCAGCACGTAGCCTGACCCTCCCACGTTTCCGTACCCTCACCTGTGCCCTAAGCCTTGCCGTTCCCTAACCCTAACCCTACCCGGCACGGAAATCCACCACCAGCCCTACACTTTATCCTACGCCGTTGCCTACTCCTGGCCCTTACGCTGGCACTGACCCGTGCGTCAGCACGTAGCCCGACCCTCCCAAGTTTCCGTACCCTCACCTGTGCCCTAAGCCTTGCCCTTCCCTAACCCTAACCCTAGCCTGGAATGGAAACCAACCACCAGCCCTACACCTTACCTTACGCCGTTGCCTACTCCTGGCCCGTACGCTGGCACTGACCCATGCATCACCACGTAGCCTGACCCTCCCAGGTTTCTGAACACTCACCTGTGCCCTAAGCCTTGCCGTTCCCTAACCCTAACCCTAGCCCGGAACGGAAACCCACCACCAGCCCTACACCTTACCTTACGCCGTACCCTATTCCTGGCCCGTAAGCTGGCACTGAACCGTGCGTCAGCACGTAGCCCGACCCTCCCACGTTCACGTACCCTCACCTGTGCCCTAAGCCTTGCCGTTCCCTAACCCTAACCCTAGCCCGGAATAGAAACCCACCACCAGCCCTACACCTTACCTTACGCTGTACCCTACTCCTGACCCATACGCTGCCACTGACCCATGCGTCAGCACGTAGCCTGAACCTCCCACGTTTCCGTACCCTCACCTGTGCCCTAAGCCTTGCCGTTCCCTAACCCAAACCCTAGCCCGGAACGCAAATCCACCACCACCCCTACACTTTGTCCTATGCCGTTGCCTACTCCTGGCCCGTACGCTGGCACTGACCCGTGCGTCAGCACGTAGCCTGACCCTCCCACGTTTCCGTACCCTCACCTGTGCCCTAAGCCTTGCCGTTCCCTAACCCTAACCCTAGCCCAGAACGCAAATCCACCACCAGCCCTACACTTTATCCTACGCCGTTGGCTACTCCTGGCCTGTACGCTAGCACTGACCCGTGCATCAGCACGTAGCCCGACCCTCCCACGTTTCCGTACCCTAACCTGTGCCCTAAGCCTTGCCGTTCCCTAACCCTAACCCTAGCCTGGAACGGAAACCCACCACCAGCCCTACACCTTACCCTACGCCACTGCCTATTCCTGGCCCGTACCCTGGCACTGACCCGTGCGTAAGCACGAAGCCTGACCCTCGCACGTTTCCGTACCCTCACCTGTGCCCTAAGCCTTGCCGTTCCCTAACCCTAACTCTAGCCCGGAACGGAAACCCACCACCAGCCCTAAACCTTACCCTACGCCGCTGCCTACTCCTGGCCTGTACTCTGGCACTGACCGGTCCGTCACCACGTAGCCTTACCCTCCCGCGTTTCCGTACCCTGACCTGTGCCCTAAGCCTTGCAATTCCCTAACCCTAACCCTAGCCCGGAACACAAATCCACCCACAGCCCTACACTTTATACTACGCCGTTGCCTACTCCTGGCACGTACACTGGCACTGACCCGTGCGTCAGCACGTAGCCCGACCCTCCCACGTTTCTGTACACTCACCTGTGCCCTAAGCCTTGCCGTTCCCTAACCCTAACCCTAGCCCGGAACGCAAATCCACCACCAGCCCTACACTTTATACTACGCCGTTGCCTACTCCTGGCCCTTACGCTGGCACTGACCCGTGCGTCAGCACGTAGCCTGACCCTCCCACGTTTCCGTACCCTCACCTGTGCCCTAAGACTTGCCGTTCCCTAACCCAAACCCTAGCCGGGAATGGAAACCCACCACCAGCCCTACACCTTACCTTACGCCATACCGTACTCCTGTCACGTACGCTGGCACTGAACCGTGCGTCAGCACGCAGCCTGACCCTCCCAGTTTTCCGTACCCTCACCTGTGCCCTAAGCCTTGCCGTTCCCTAACCCTAACCCTAGCCCGGAACGCAAATCCACCACCAGCCCTACACTTTATCGTACGCCGTTGCCTACTCCTGGCCCGTACGCTGGCACTGACCCGTGCGTCAGCACGTAGCCTGACCCTCCCACGTTTCCGTACCCTCACCTGTGCCCTAAGCCTTGCCGTTCCCTAACCCTAACCCTAGCCCGGAACGCAAATCCACCACCAGCCCTACACTTTATCCTACGCCGTTGCCTACTCCAGGCCAGTACGCTGGCACTGACCCGTGCGTCAGCACGTAGCTCGACCCTCCCTCGTTTCCGTACCCTCACATGTGCCCTAAGCCTTGCCGTTCCCTAACCCTAACCCTAGCCTGGAACGGAAAACAACCACCAGCCCTACACGTTACCTTACGCCGTTGCCTACTCCTGGCCCGTACGCAGGCACTAACCCGTGCGTCAGCACGTAGCCTGACCCTCCCACGTTTCCGTACCCTCACCTTTGCCCTAAGCCTTGCCGTTCCCTAACCCTAACCCTAGCCCGGAATAGAAACCCACCACCAGCCCTACACCTTACCCTACGGCGTTGCCTACTCCTGGCCTGTACTCTGGACCTGACCCGTGCATCAGCACGTAGCCTTACCCTCCTGCGTTTCCGTACTCTCACCTGTGCCCTAAGCCTTGCCGTTCCCTAACCCTAACCCTAGCCCACAAAGGAAATCAACCACCAGCCCTACACTTTATCCTACGCCGTTGCCTACTCCTGGCCCGTACGCTGGCACTGACCTGTGCGTCAGCACGTAGCCCGACCCTCCCACGTTTCCGTACCCTCACCTGTGCCCTAAGCCTTGCCGTTCCCTAACCCTAACCCTAGCCCGGAACGGAAATCAACCACCAGCCCTACACTTTATCCTACGCCGTTGCATACTCCTGACCCGTACGCTGGCACTGACCCGTGCGTCAGCACGTAGCCCGACCGTCCCACGTTTCCGTACCCTCACCTGTGCCCTAAGCCTTGCCGTTCCCTAACCCTAACCCTAGCCCAGAATGGAAACCCACCACCAGCCCTACACCTTACCCTACGCCGTTGCCTACTCCTGGCCCGTACTCTGGCACTGACCCATGCGTCAGCACGTAGCCTGACCGTCCCACGTTTCCGTACCCTCACCTGTGCCCTAAGCCTTGCCGTTCCCTAACCCAAACCCTAGCCCAGAACGCAAATCCACCACCAGCCCTAGACTTTATCCTACGCCGTTGCCTACTCCTGGCCCGTACGATGGCACTGCCCTCTGCGTCAGCACGTAGCCCGACCCTCCCACGTTTCCGAACCCTCACCTGTGCCCTAAGCCTTGCCGTTCCCTAACCCTAACCCTAGCCCGGAACGGAAACCCACCACCAGCCCTACACCTTACCCTACGCCGCTGCCTACTCCTGGACTGTACTCTGGCACTGACCGGTCCGTCAGCACGTAGCCTTACCCTCCCGCGTTTCCGTACCCTGACCTGTGCCCTAAGCCTTGCAATTACCTAACCCTAACCCTAGCCCGGAACGCAAATCCACCCACAGCCCTACACTTTATCCTACGCCGTTGCCTACTCCTGGCACGTACGCTGGCACTGACCCGTGCGTCAGCACGTAGCCCGACCCTCCCACGTTTCTGTACACTCACCTGTGCCCTAAGCCTTGCCGTTCCCTAACCCTAACCCTAGCCCGGAACGCAAATCCACCACCAGCCCTACACTTTATACTACGCCGTTGCCTACTCCTGGCCCTTACGCTGCCACTGACCCGTGTGTCAGCACGTAGCCTGACCCTCCCACGTTTCCGTACCCTCACCTGTGCCCTAAGCCTTGCCGTTCCCTAACCCAAACCCTAGCCGGGAACGGAAACCCACCACCAGCCCTACACCTTACCTTACGCCATACCGTACTCCTGTCACGTACGCTGGCACTGAACCGTGCGTCAGCACGCAGCCTGACCCTCCCAGATTTCGGTACCCTCACCTGTGCCCTAAGCCTTGCCGTTCCCTAACCCTAACCCTAGCCCGGAACGCAAATCCACCACCAGCCCTACACTTTATCGTACGCCGTTGCCTACTCCTGGCCCGTACGCTGGCACTGACCTTGCGTCAGCACGTAGCTCGACCCTCCCTCGTTTCCGTACCCTCACCTGTGCCCTAAGCCTTGCCGTTCCCTAACCCTAACCCTAGCCTGGAACGGAAAACAACCACCAGCCCTACACGTTACCTTACGCCGTTGCCTACTCCTGGCCCGTACGCAGGCACTAACCCGTGCGTCAGCACGTAGCCTGACCCTCACACGTTTCCGTACCCTCACCTGTGCCCTAAGCCTTGCCGTTCCCTAATCCTAACCCTAGCCCGGAATGGAAACCCACCACCACCCCTACACCTTACCCTACGCCGTTGCCTACTCCTGGCCTGTACTCTGGCACTGACCCGTGCATTAGAACGTAGCCTTACCCTCCCGCGGTTTCGTACCGTGACCTGTGCCCTAAACCTTGCCGTTCCCTAACCCTAACCCTAGCCCAGAACGCAAATCCACCACCAGCCCTACACTTTATCCTACGCCGTTGCCTACTCCTGGCCCGTACGCAAGCACTAACCCGTGCGTCAGCACGTAGCCTGACCCTCACACGTTTCCGTACCCTCACCTGTGCCCTAAGCCTTGCCGTTCCCTAACCCTAACCCTAGCCCGGAATAGAAACCCACCACCAGCCCTACACCTTACCTTACGCCGTTGCCTACTCCTGGCCCGTACGCTGGCACTGACCCATGCGTCAGCACGTAGCCTGACCCTCCCACGTTTCCGTACCCTCACCTGTGCCCTAAGCCTTGCCGTTCCCTAACCCAAACCCTAGCCCAGAACGCAAATCCACCACCAGCCCTAGACTTTATCCTACGCCGTTGCCTACTCCTGGCCCGTACGATGGCACTGCCCTCTGCGTCAGCACGTAGCCCGACCCTCCCACGTTTCCGAACCCTCACCTGTGCCCTAAGCCTTGCCGTTCCCTTACCCTAACCCTAGCCCAGAACGCAAATCCACCACCAGCCGTACACTTTATCCTTCGCCGTTGCCTACTCCTGGCCCATACGCTGACACTGACCCGTGCGTCAGCACGTAGCCCGACCCTCCCACGTTTCCATACCCTCACCTGTGCCCTAAGCCTTGCCGTTCCCTAACCCTAACCCTAGCCCGGAAAGGAAACCCACCACCACCCCTACACCTTACCTTACGCCGTACCCTATTCCTGGCCCGTACGCTGGCACTGAACCATGCGTCAGCACGTAGCCTGACCCTGCCACGTTTCCGTACCCTCACCTGTGCCCTAAGCCTTGCCGTTCCCTAACCCTAACCCTAGCCCGGAATAGAAACCCACCACCAGCCCTACACCTTACATTACGCCGTACCCTACTCCTGACCCGTACGCTGGCACTGACCCGTGCGTCAGCACGTAACCTGACCCTCCCACGTTTCTGTACCCTCACCTGTGCCCTAAGTGTTGCCGTTCCCTAACCCTAACCCTAGCCCGGAACGCAAAACCACCACCAGCCCTACACATTATCCTACGCCGTTGCCTACTCCTGGACAGTACGCTGGCACTGACCCGTGCGTCAGCACGTAGCCTGACGCTCCCACGTTTCCGTACCCTCACATGTGCCCTAAGCCTTGCCGTTCCCTAACCCTAACCCTAGCCTTAAACGGAAAACAACCACCAGCCCTAAACCTTACCTTACGCCGTTGCCTACTCCTGGCCCGTACGCTGGCACTGACCCGTGCGTCAGCACGTAGCCTGACCCTCGCACGTTTCCGTACCCTCACATGTGCCCTACGCCTTGCCGTTCACTAACCCTAACCCTTGCCCGGAATGGAAACGCACCACCAGCCCTACACCTTACCCTACGCCGTTGCCTACTCCTGGCCTGTACTCTAGCACTGACCCGTGCATCAGAACATAGCCTTACCCTCCCGCGATTCCGTACCCTGAGCTGTGCCCTAAGCCTTGCCGTTCCCTAACCCTAACCCTAGCCCAGAACGCAAATCCACCACCAGCCCTACACTTTATCCTACGCCGTTGCCTACTACTGCCCGTACGCTGGCACTGACCTGTGCGTCAGCACGTAGCCCGATCCTCTCACGTTTCCGTAACCTCACCTGTGCCCTAAGCCTTGCCGTTCCCTAACCCTAACCCTAGCCCGGAACGGAAATCAACCACCAGCCCTACACTTTATCCTACGCCGTTGCATACTCCTGGCCCGTACGCTGGCACTGACCCGTGCGTCAGCACGTAGCCCGACCCTCCCACGTTTCCGTACCCTCACCTGTGCCCTAAGCCTTGCCGTTCCCTAACCCTAACCCTAGCCCGGAATAGAAACCCACCACCAGCCCTACACCTTACCTTACGCCGTTGCCTACTCCTGGCCCGTACGCTGGCACTGACCCATGCGTCACCACGTAGCCTGACCCTCCCACGTTTCCGTACCCTCACCTGTGCCCTAAGCCTTGCCGTTCCCTAACCCTAACCCTAGCCCGGAACGCAAATCCACCACCAGCCCTACACTTTATCCTACGCCGTTGCCTACTCCTGGCCCGTACGCTGGCACTGACCTCTGCGTCAGCACGTAGCCCGACCCTCCCACGTTTCTGTTCCCTCAACTGTGCCCTAAGCCTTGCCGTTCCCTAACCCTAACCCAAGCCTGGAACGGAAACCAACCACCAGCCCTACACCTTACCTTACGCCGTACCCTATTCCTGGCCCGTACGCTGGCACGGACACATGCGTCAGCTCGTAGCCCGACCCTCCCACGTTTCCGTACCCTCACATGTGCCCTAAGCCTTGCCGTTCCCTAACCCTAACGCTAGCCCGGAACGGAAAACAACCACCAGCCCTACACCTTACCTTACGCCGTTGCCTATTCCTGGCCCGTACGCTGGCACTGACCCGTGCGTCAGCACGTAGCTCGACCCTCCCACGTTTCCGTACCCTCAACTGTGCCCTAAGCCTTGCCGTTCCCTAACCCTAACCCTAGCCCGGAATGGTAACCCACCACCAGCCCTACACCTTACCCTACGGCGTTGCCTACTCCTGGCCTGTACTTTGGCACTGACACGTGCATAAGAACGTAGCCTTACTCTCCCGCGTTTCCGTACCCTGACGTGTGCCCTAAGCCTTGCCGTTCCCTAACCCTTACCCTAGCCCAGAACGCAAATCCACCACCAGCCCTACACTTTATCCTACGCCGTTGCCTACTCCTGGCCCGTACGCTGGCACTGACCTGTGCGTCAGCACGTAGCCTGACCCTCCCACGTTTCCGTACCCTCACCTATGCCCTAAGCCTTGCCGTTCCCTAACCCTAACCGTAGCCCGGAACGCAAATCCACCACCAGCCCTACACTTTATCCTACGCCGTTGCCTACTCCTGTCCCGTACGCTGGCACTGACCTCTGCGTCAGCACGTAGCCCGACCCTCCCACGTTTTCGTACCCTCACCTGTGCCCTAAGCCTTGCCGTTCCCTAACCGTAACCCTAGCCTGGAACGGAAACCAACCACCAGCCCTACACCTTACCTTACGCCGTACCCTACTCCTGACCCGTACGCTGGCACTGACCCGTGCGTCAGCACGTAGCCCGACCCTCCCACGTTTCCGTACCCTCACATGTGCCCTAAGCCTTGCCGTTCCCTAACCCTAACCCTAGCCTTAAACGGAAAACAACCACCAGCCCTAAACCTTACCTTACGCCGTTGCCTACTCCTGGCCCGTACGCTGGCACTGACCCGTGCGTCAGCACGTAGCCTGACCCTCGCACGTTTCCGTACCCTCACCTGTGCCCTACGCCTTGCCGTTCACTAACCCTAACCCTAGCCCGGAATGGAAACGCACCACCAGCCCTACACCTTACCCTACGCCGTTGCCTACTCCTGGCCTGTACTCTAGCACTGACCCGTGCATCAGAACATAGCCTTACCCTCCCGCGATTCCGTACCCTGAGCTGTGCCCTAAGCCTTGCCGTTCCCTAACCCTAACCCTAGCCCAGAACGCAAATCCACCACCAGCCCTACACTTTATCCTACGCCGTTGCCTACTCCTGGCCCGTACGCTGGCACTGACCCGTGCGTCAGCACGTAGCCTGACCCTCCCACGTTTCCGTACCCTCACCTGTGCCCTAAGCCTTGCCGTTCCCTAACCCTAACACTAGCCCGGAACGTAAATCCACCACCAGCCCTACACTTTACCCTACGCCGTTGCCTACTCCAGGCCAGTACGCTGGCACTGACCCGTGCGTCAGCACGTAGCTCGACACTCCCTCGTATCCGTACCCTCACATGTGCCCTAAGCCTTGCCATTCCCTAACCCTAACCCTAGCCTGGAACGGAAAACAACCACCAGCCCTACACGTTACCTTACGCCGTTGCCTACTCCTGGCCCGTACGCAGGCACTAACCCATGCGTCAGCACGTAGCCCGACCCTCCCACGTTTCCGTAACCTCACCTGTGCCCTAAGCCTTGCCGTTCCCTAACCCTAACCCTAGCCCGGAACGGAAATCAACCACCAGCCCTACACTTTATCCTACGCCGTTGCATACTCCTGGCCCGTACGCTGGCACTGACCCGTGCGTCAGCACGTAGCCCGACCCTCCCACGTTTCCGTACCCTCACCTGTGCCCTAAGCCTTGCCCTTCCCTAACCCTAACCCTAGCCCGGAATAGAAACCCACCACCAGCCCTACACCTTACCTTACGCCGTTGCCTACTCCTGGCCCGTACGCTGGCACTGACCCATGCGTCAGCACGTAGCCTGACCCTCCCACGTTTCCGTACCCTCACCTGTGCCCTAAGCCTTGCCGTTCCCTAACCCTAACCCTAGCCCGGAACGCAAATCCAGCACCAGCCCTACACTTTATCCTACGCCGTTGCCTACTCCTGGCCCGTACGCTGGCACTGATCTCTGCATCAGCACGTAGCCCGAACCTCCCACGTTTCCGTACCCTCACATGTGCCCTAAGCCTTGCCGTTCCCTAACCCTAACCCTAGCCTTAAACGGAAAACAACCACCAGCCCTAAACCTTACCTTACGCCGTTGCCTACTCCTGGCCCGTACGCTGGCACTGACCCGTGCGTCAGCACGTAGCCTAACCCTCGCACGTTTCCGTACCCTCACATGTGCCCTACGCCTTGCCGTTCACTAACCCTAACCCTAGCCCGGAATGGAAACGCACCACTAGCCCTACACCTTACCCTACGCCGTTGCCTACTCCTGGCCTGTACTCTAGCACTGACCCGTGCATCAGAACATAGCCTTACCCTCCCGCGATTCCGTACCCTGAGCTGTGCCCTAAGCCTTGCCGTTCCCTAACCCTAACCCTAGCCCAGAACGCAAATCCACCACCAGCCCTACACTTTATCCTACGCCGTTGCCTACTCCTGCCCGTACGCTGGCACTGACCTGTGCGTCAGCACGTAGCCCGATCCTCTCACGTTTCCGTAACCTCACCTGTGCCCTAAGCCTTGCCGTTCCCTAACCCTAACCCTAGCCCGGAACGGAAATCAACCACCAGCCCTACACTTTATCCTACGCCGTTGCATACTCCTGGCCCGTACGCTGGCACTGACCCGTGCGTCAGCACGTAGCCCGAGCCTCCCACGTTTCCGTACCCTCACCTGTGCCCTAAGCCTTGCCGTTCCCTAACCCTAACCCTAGCCCGGAATAGAAACCCACCACCAGCCCTACACCTTACCTTACGCCGTTGCCTACTCCTGGCCCGTACGCTGGCACTGACCCATGCGTCAGCACGTAGCCTGACCCTCCCACGTTTCCGTACCCTCACCTGTGCCCTAAGCCTTGCCGTTCCCTAACTCTAACCCTAGCCCGGAACGCAAATCCACCACCAGCCCTACACTATATCCTACGCCGTTGCCTACTCCTGGCCCGTACGCTGGCACTGACCTCTGCGTCAGCACGTAGCCCGACCCTCCCACGTTTCTGTTCCCTCAACTGTGCCCTAAGCCTTGCCGTTCCCTAACCCTAACCCAAGCCTGGAACGGAAACCAACCACCAGCCCTACACCTTACCTTACGCCGTACACTATTCCTGGCCCGTACGCTGGCACGGACCCATGCGTCAGCTCGTAGCCCGACCCTCCCACGTTTCCGTACCCTCACATGTGCCCTAAGCCTTGCCGTTCCCTAACCCTAACGCTAGCCCGGAACGGAAAACAACCACCAGCCCTACACCTTACCTTACGCCGTTGCCTATTCCTGGCCCGTACGCTGGCACTGACCCGTGCGTCAGCACGTAGCTCGACCCTCCCACGTTTCCGTACCCTCAACTGTGCCCTAAGCCTTGCCGTTCCCTAACCCTAACCCTAGCCCGGAATGGTAACCCACCACCAGCCCTACACCTTACCCTACGGCGTTGCCTACTCCTGGCCTGTACTTTGGCACTGACACGTGCATAAGAACGTAGCCTTACCCTCCCGCGTTTTCGTACCCTGACGTGTGCCCTAAGCCTTGCCGTTCCCTAACCCTTACCCTAGCCCAGAACGCAAATCCACCACCAGCCGTACACTTTATCCTACGCCGTTGCCTACTCCTGGCCCGTACGCTGGCACTGACCTGTGCGTCAGCACGTAGCCTGACCCTCCCACGTTTCCGTACCCTCACCTATGCCCTAAGCCTTGCCGTTCCCTAACCCTAACCGTAGCCCGGAACGCAAATCCACCACCAGCCCTACACTTTATCCTACGCCGTTGCCTACTCCTGTCCCGTACGCTGGCACTGACCTCTGCGTCAGCACGTAGCCCGACCCTCCCACGTTTTCGTACCCTCACCTGTGCCCTAAGCCTTGCCGTTCCCTAACCGTAACCCTAGCCTGGAACGGAAACCAACCACCAGCCCTACACCTTACCTTACGCCGTACCCTACTCCTGACCCATACGCTGGCACTGACCCGTGCGTCAGCACGTAACCTGACCCTCCCACGTTTCTGTACCCTCACCTGTGCCCTAAGTGTTGCCGTTCCCTAACCCTAACCCTAGCCCGGAACGCAAAACCACCACCAGCCCTACACATTATCCTACGCCGTTGCCTACTCCTGGCCAGTACGCTGGCACTGACCCGTGCGTCAGCACGTAGCCCGACCCTCCCACGTTTCCGTACCCTCACATGTGCCCTAAGCCTTGCCGTTCCCTAACCCTAACCCTAGCCTTAAACGGAAAACAACCACCAGCCCTAAACCTTACCTTACGCCGTTGCCTACTCCTGGCCCGTACGCTGGCACTGACCCGTGCGTCAGCACGTAGCCTGACCCTCGCACGTTTCCGTACCCTCACCTGTGCCCTACGCCTTGCCGTTCACTAACCCTAACCCTAGCCCGGAATGGAAACGCACCACCAGCCCTACACCTTACCCTACGCCGTTGCCTACTCCTGGCCTGTACTCTAGCACTCACCCGTGCATCAGTACATAGCCTTACCCTCCCGCGATTCCGTACCCTGAGCTGTGCCCTAAGCCTTGCCGTTCCCTAACCCTAACCCTAGCCCAGAACGCAAATCCACCACCAGCCCTACACTTTATCCTACGCCGTTGCCTACTCCTGGCCCGTACGCTGGCACTGACCCGTGCGTCAGCACGTAGCCTGACCCTCCCACGTTTCCGTACCCTCACCTGTGCCCTAAGCCTTGCCGTTCCCTAACCCTAACCCTAGCCCGGAACGTAAATCCACCACCAGCCCTACACTTAACCCTACGCCGTTGCCTACTCCAGGCCAGTACGCTGGCACTGACCCGTGCGTCAGCACGTAGCTCGACCCTCCCTCGTTTCCGTACCCTCACATGTGCCCTAAGCCTTGCCATTCCCTAACCCTAACCCTAGCCTGGAACGGAAAACAACCACCAGCCCTACACGTTACCTTACGCCGTTGCCTACTCCTGGCCCGTACGCAGGCACTAACCCGTGCGTCAGCACGTAGCCTGACCCTCACACGTTTCCGTACCCTCACCTGTGCCCTAAGCCTTGCCGTTCCCTAACCCTAACCCTAGCCCGGAATGGAAACCCACCACCACCCCTACACCTTACCCTACGCCGTTGCCTACTCCTGGCCTGTACTCTGGCACTGACCCGTGCATCAGAACGTAGCCTTACCCTCCCACGGTTTCGTACCGTGACCTGTGCCCTAAGCCTTGCCGTTCCCTAACCCTAACCCTAGCCCAGAACGCAAATCCACCACCAGCCCTACACTTTATCCTACGCCGTTGCCTACTCCTGTCCTGTACGCTGGCACTGACCTGTGCGTCAGCACGTAGCCCGACCCTCCCACGTTTCCGTAACCTCACCTGTGCCCTAAGCCTTGCCGTTCCCTAACCCTAACCCTAGCCCGGAACGGAAATCAACCACCAGCCCTACACTTTATCCTACGCCGTTGCATACTCCTGGCCCGTACGCTGGCACTGACCCGTGCGTCAGCACGTAGCCCGACCCTCCCACGTTTCCGTACCCTCACCTGTGCCCTAAGCCTTGCCCTTCCCTAACCCTAACCCTAGCCCGGAATAGAAACCCACCACCAGCCCTACACCTTACCTTACGCCGTTGCCTACTCCTGGCCCGTACGCTGGCACTGACCCATGCGTCAGCACGTAGCCTGACCCTCCCACGTTTCCGTACCCTCACCTGTGCCCTAAGCCTTGCCGTTCCCTAACCCTAACCCTAGCCCGGAACGCAAATCCAGCACCAGCCCTACACATTATCCTACGCCGTTGCCTACTCCTGGCCCGTACGCTGGCACTGATCTCTGCATCAGCACGTAGCCCGAACCTCCCACGTTTCCGTACCCTCACATGTGCCCTAAGCCTTGCCGTTCCCTAACCCTAACCCTAGCCTGGAACGGAAACCAACCACCAGCCCTAAACCTTACCTTACGCCGTACCCTACTCCTGGCCCGTACGCTGGCACTGACCCGTGCGTCACCACGTAGCCCGACCCTCCCACGTTTCTGTACACTCACCTGTGCCCTAAGCCTTGCCGTTCCCTAACCCTAACCCTAGCCCGGAATGGAAACCCACCACCAGCCCTACACCTTACCCTACGCTGTTGCCTACTCCTGGCCTGTACTCTGGCCCTGACACGTGCATCAGCACGTAGCCTTACCCTCCCGCGTTTCCGTACCCTCACCTGTGCCCTAAGCCTTGCCATTCCCTAACCCTAACCCTAGCCCGCAAAGGAAATCAACCACCAGCCCTACACTTTATCCTACGCCGTTGCCTACTCCTGGCCCGTACGCTGGCACTGACCTGTGCGTCAGCACGTAGCCCGACCCTCCCACGTTTCCGTAACCTCACCTGTGCCCTAAGCCTTGCCGTTCCCTAACCCTAACCCTAGCCCGGAACGGAAATCAACCACCAGCCCTACACTTTATCCTACGCCGTTGCATACTCCTGGCCCGTACGCTGGCACTGACCCGTGCGTCAGCACGTAGCCCGACCGTCCCACGTTTCCGTACCCTCACCTGTGCCCTAAGTCTTGCCGTTCCCTAACCCAAACCCTAGCCCAGAACGCAAATCCACCACCAGCCCTAGACTTTATCCTACGCCGTTGCCTACTCCTGGCCCGTACAATGGCACTGCCCTCTGCGTCAGCACGTAGCCCGACCCTCCCACGTTTCCGAACCCTCACCTGTGCCCTAAGCCTTGCCGTTCCCTTACCCTAACCCTAGCCCAGAACGCAAATCCACCACCAGCCGTACACTTTATCCTTCGCCGTTGCCTACTCCTGGCCCATACGCTGACACTGACCCGTGCGTCAGCACGTAGCCCGACCCTCCCACGTTTCCATACCCTCACCTGTGCCCTAAGCCTTGCCGTTCCCTAACCCTAACCCTAGCCCGGTACGGAAATCAACCACAAGCCCTACACCTTACCTTACGCCGTTGCCCACTCCTGGCCCATACGCTGGCACGGACCCGTGCGTCAGCACGTAGCCTGACCCTCCCAAGTTTCCGTACCCTCACCTGTGCCCTAAGCCTTGCCGTTCCCTAACCCTAACCCTAGCCCGGAAAAGAAACCCACCACCACCCCTACACCTTACCTTACGCCGTACCCTATTCCTGGCCCGTACGCTGGCACTGACCTGTGCGTCAGCACGTAGCCCGACCCTCCCACGTTTCCGTAACCTCACCTGTGCCCTAAGCCTTGCCGTTCCCTAACCCTAACCCTAGCCCGGAACGGAAATCAACCACCAGCCCTACACTTTATCCTACGCCGTTGCATACTCCTGGCCCGTACGCTGGCACTGACCCGTGCGTCAGCACGTAGCCCGACCGTCCCACGTTTCCGTACCCTCACCTGTGCCCTAAGCCTTGCCGTTCCCTAACCCTAACCCTAGCCCAGAATGGAAACCCACCACCAGCCCTACACCTTACCCTACGCCGTTGCCTACTCCTGGCCCGTACTCTGGCACTGACCCATGCGTCAGCACGTAGCCTGACCGTCCCACGTTTCCGTACCCTCACCTGTGCCCTAAGCCTTGCCGTTCCCTAACCCAAACCCTAGCCCAGAACGCAAATCCACCACCAGCCCTAGACTTTATCCTACGCCGTTGCCTACTCCTGGCCCGTACGATGGCACTGCCCTCTGCGTCAGCACGTAGCCCGACCCTCCCACGTTTCCGAACCCTCACCTGTGCCCTAAGCCTTGCCGTTCCCTTACCCTAAGCCTAGCGCAGAACGCAAATCCACCACCAGCCGTACACTTTATCCTTCGCCGTTGCCTACTCCTGGCCCATACGCTGGCACTGACCCGTGCGTCAGCACGTAGCCCGACCCTCCCACGTTTCCATACCCTCACCTGTGCCCTAAGCCTTGCCGTTCCCTAACCCTAACCCTAGCCCGGAACGCAAATCCACCACCAGCCCTACACTTTGTCCTACGCCGTTGCCTACTCCTGGCCCGTACGCTGGCACTGACCCGTGCTTCAGCACGTAGCCTGACCCTCCCACGTTTCCGTACACTCACCTGTGCCCTAAGCCTTGCCGTTCCCTAACCCTAACCCTAGCCCAGAACGCAAATCCACCAGCAGCCCTACACTTTATCCTACGCCGTTGGCTACTCCTGGCCTGTACGCTAGCACTGACCCGTGCATCAGCACGTAGCCCGACCCTCCCACGTTTCCGTACCCTCACCTGTGCCCTAAGCCTTGCCGTTCCCTAACCCTAACCCTAGCCTGGAACGGAAACCAACCACCAGCCCTACACCTTACCTTACGCCATTGCCTAATCCTGGCCCGTACCCTGGCACTGACCCGTGCGTAAGCACGAAGCCTGACCCTCGCACGTATCCGTACCCTCACCTGTGCCCTAAGCCTTGCCGTTCCCTAACCCTAACCCTAGCCCGGAACGGAAACCCACCACCAGCCCTACACCTTACCCTACGCCGCTGCCTACTCCTGGACTGTACTCTGGCACTGACCGGTCCGTCAGCACGTAGCCTTACCCTCCCGCGTTTCCGTACCCTGACCTGTGCCCTAAGCCTTGCAATTCCCTAACCCTAACCCTAGCCCGGAACGCAAATCCACCCACAGCCCTACACTTTATCCTACGCCGTTGCCTACTCCTGGCACATACGCTGGCACTGACCCGTGCGTCAGCACGTAGCCCGACCCTCCCACGTTTCTGTACACTCACCTGTGCCCTAAGCCTTGCCGTTCCCTAACCCTAACCCTAGCCCGGAACGCAAATCCACCACCAGCCCTACACTTTATACTACGCCGTTGCCTACTCCTGGCCCTTACGCTGGCACTGACCCGTGTGTCAGCACGTAGCCTGACCCTCCCACGTTTCCGTACCCTCACCTGTGCCCTAAGCCTTGCCGTTCCCTAACCCAAACCCTAGCCGGGAACGGAAACCCACCACCAGCCCTACACCTTACCTTACGCCATACCGTACTCCTGTCACGTATGATGGCACTGAACCGTGCGTCAGCACGCAGCCTGACCCTCCCAGTTTTCCGTACCCTCACCTGTGCCCTAAGCCTTGCCGTTCCCTAACCCTAACCCTAGCCCGGAACGCAAATCCACCACCAGCCCTACACTTTATCGTACGCCGTTGCCTACTCCTGGCCCGTACGCTGGCACTGACCCGTGCGTCAGCACGTAGCTCGACCCTCCCTCGTTTCCGTACCCTCACCTGTGCCCTAAGCCTTGCCATTCCCTAACCCTAACCCTAGCCCGGAACGCAAATCCACCACCAGCCCTACACTTTATCCTACGCCGTTGCCTACTCCAGGCCAGTACGCTGGCACTGACCCGTGCGTCAGCACGTAGCTCGACCCTCCCTCGTTTCCGTACCCTCACATGTGCCCTAAGCCTTGCCGTTCCCTAACCCTAACCCTAGCCTGGAACGGAAAACAACCACCAGCCCTACACGTTACCTTACGCCGTTGCCTACTCCTGGCCCGTACGCAGGCACTAACCCGTGCGTCAGCACGTAGCCTGACCCTCACACGTTTCCGTACCCTCACCTGTGCCCTAAGCCTTGCCGTTCCCTAACCCTAACCCTAGCCCGGAATGGAAACCCACCACCACCCCTACACCTTACCCTACGCCGTTGCCTACTCCTGGCCTGTACTCTGGCACTGACCCGTGCATCAGAACGTAGCCTTACCCTCCCGCGGTTTCGTACCGTGACCTGTGCCCTAAACCTTGCCGTTCCCTAACCCTAACCCTAGCCCAGAACGCAAATCCACCACCAGCCCTACACTTTATCCTACGCCGTTGCCTACTCCTGGCCTGTACGCTGGCACTGACCTGTGCGTCAGCACGTAGCCCGACCCTCCCACGTTTCCGTAACCTCACCTGTGCCCTAAGCCTTGCCGTTCCCTAACACTAACCCTAGCCCGGAACGGAAATCAACCACCAGCCCTAAACTTTATCCTACGCCGTTGCATACTCCTGGCCCGTACGCTGGCACTGACCCGTGCGTCAGCACGTAGCGCGACCCTCCCACGTTTCCGTACCCTCACCTGTGCCCTAAGCCTTGCCCTTCCCTAACCCTAACCCTAGCCCGGAATAGAAACCCACCACCAGCCCTACACCTTACCTTACGCCGTTGCCTACTCCTGGCCCGTACGCTGGCACTGACCCATGCGTCAGCACGTAGCCTGACCCTCCCACGTTTCCGTACACTCACCTGTGCCCTAAGCCTTGCCGTTCCCTAACCCAAACCCTAGCCCAGAACGCAAATCCACCACCAGCCCTAGACTTTATCCTACGCCGTTGCCTACTCCTGGCCCGTACGATGGCACTGCCCTCTGCGTCAGCACGTAGCCCGACCCTCCCACGTTTCCGAACCCTCACCTGTGCCCTAAGCCTTGCCGTTCCCTTACCCTAACCCTAGCCCAGAACGCAAATCCACCACCAGCCGTACACTTTATCCTTCGCCGTTGCCTACTCCTGGCCCATACGCTGACACTGACCCGTGCGGCAGCACGTAGCCCGACCCTCCCACGTTTCCATACCCTCACCTGTGCCCTAAGCCTTGCCGTTCCCTAACCCTAACCCTAGCCCGGTACGGAAATCAACCACAAGCCCTACACCTTACCTTACGCAGTTGCCCACTCCTGGCCCATACGCTGGCACGGACCCGTGCGTCAGCACGTAGCCTGACCCTCCCACGTTTCCGTACCCTCACCTGTGCCCTAAGCCTTGCCGTTCCCTAACCCTAACCCTAGCCCGGAAAGGAAACCCACCACCACCCCTACACCTTACCTTACGCCGTACCTTATTCCTGGCCCGTACGCTGGCACTGAACCATGCGTCAGCACGTAGCCTGACCCTGCCACGTTTCCGTACCCTCACCTGTGCCCTAAGCCTTGCCGTTCCCTAACCCTAACCCTAGCCCGGAATAGAAACCCACCACCAGCCCTACACCTTACCTTACGCCATACCCTACTCCTGACCCGTACGCTGGCACTGACCCGTGCGTCAGCACGTAACCTGACCCTCCCACGTTTCTGTACCCTCACCTGTGCCCTAAGTGTTGCCGTTCCCTAACCCTAACCCTAGCCCGGAACGCAAAACCACCACCAGCCCTACACATTATCCTACGCCGTTGCCTACTCCTGGACAGTACGCTGGCACTGACCCGTGCGTCAGCACGTAGCCCGACCCTCCCACGTTTCCGTACCCTCACATGTGCCCTAAACCTTGCCGTTCCCTAACCCTAACCCTAGCCTTAAACGGAAAACAACCACCAGCCCTAAACCTTACCTTACGCCGTTGCCTACTCCTGGCCCATACGCTGGCACTGACCCGTGCGTCAGCACGTAGCCTGACCCTCGCACGTTTCCGTACCCTCACATGTGCCCTACGCCTTGCCGTTCACTAACCCTAAACCTAGCCCGGAATGGAAACGCACCACCAGCCCTACACCTTACCCTACGCCGTTGCCTACTCCTGGCCTGTACTCTAGCACTGACCCGTGCATCAGAACATAGCCTTACCCTCCCGCGATTCCGTACCCTGAGCTGTGCCCTAAGCCTTGCCGTTCCCTAACCCTAACCCTAGCACAGAACGCAAATCCACCACCAGCCCTACACTTTATCCTACGCCGTTGCCTACTCCTGCCCGTACGCTGGCACTGACCTGTGCGTCAGCACGTAGCCCGATCCTCTCACGTTTCCGTAACCTCACCTGTGCCCTAAGCCTTGCCGTTCCCTAACCCTAACCCTAGCCCGGAACGGAAATCAACCACCAGCCCTACACTTTATCCTACGCCGTTGCATACTCCTGGCCCGTACGCTGGCACTGACCCGTGCGTCAGCACGTAGCCCGACCCTCCCACGTTTCCGTACCCTCACCTGTGCCCTAAGCCTTGCCGTTCCCTAACCCTAACCCTAGCCCGGAATAGAAACCCACCACCAGCCCTACACCTTACCTTACGCCGTTGCCTACTCCTGGCCCGTACGCTGGCACTGACCCATGCGTCAGCACGTAGCCTGACCCTCCCACGTTTCCGTACCCTCACCTGTGCCCTAAGCCTTGCCGTTCCCTAACCCTAACCCTAGCCCGGAACGCAAATCCACCACCAGCCCTACACTTTATCCTACGCCGTTGCCTACTCCTGGCCCGTACGCTGGCACTGACCTCTGCGTCAGCACGTAGCCCGACCCTCCCACGTTTCTGTTCCCTCAACTGTGCCCTAAGCCTTGCCGTTCCCTAACCCTAACCCAAGCCTGGAACGGAAACCAACCACCAGCCCTACACCTTACCTTACGCCGTACCCTATTCCTGGCCCGTGCGCTGGCACGGACCCATGCGTCAGCTCGTAGCCCGACCCTCCCACGTTTCCGTACCCTCAAATGTGCCCTAAGCCTTGCCGTTCCCTAACCGTAACGCTAGCCCGGAACGGAAAACAACCACCAGCCCTACACCTTACCTTACGCCGTTGCCTATTCCTGGCCCGTACGCTGGCACTGACCCGTGCGTCAGCACGTAGCTCGACCCTCCCACGTTTCCGTACCCTCACCTGTGCCCTAAGCCTTGCCGTTCCCTAACCCTAACCCTAGCCCGGAATGGTAACCCACCACCAGCCCTACACCTTACCCTACGGCGTTGCCTACTCCTGGCCTGTACTTTGGCACTGACACGTGCATAAGAACGTAGCCTTACCCTCCCGCGTTTCCGTACCCTGACGTGTGCCCTAAGCCTTGCCGTTCCCTAACCCTTACCCTAGCCCAGAACGCAAATCCACCACCAGCCCTACACTTTATCCTACGCCGTTGCCTACTCCTGGCCCGTACGCTGGCACTGACCTGTGCGTCAGCACGTAGCCTGACCCTCCCACGTTTCCGTACCCTCACCTATGCCCTAAGCCTTGCCGTTCCCTAACCCTAACCGTAGCCAGGAACGCAAATCCACCACCAGCCCTACACTTTATCCTACGCCGTTGCCTACTCCTGTCCCGTATGCTGGCACTGACCTCTGCGTCAGCACGTAGCCCGACCCTCCCACGTTTT
This sequence comes from Mesoplodon bidens, assembly GCF_964165515.1. Classification (NCBI taxonomy): domain Eukaryota; kingdom Metazoa; phylum Chordata; class Mammalia; order Artiodactyla; family Ziphiidae; genus Mesoplodon; species Mesoplodon bidens. Next base: position 198,411 of record NW_027671196.1, read on the forward strand.
CGTACCCTCACCTGTGCCCTAAGCCTTGCCGTTCCCTAACCGTAACCCTAGCCTGGAACGGAAACCAACCACCAGCCCTACACCTTACCTTACGCCGTACCCTACTCCTGACACGTACGCTGGCACTGACCCGTGCGTCAGCACGTAACCTGACCCTCCCACGTTTCTGTACCCTCACCTGTGCCCTAAGTGTTGCCGTTCCCTAACCCTAACCCTAGCCCGGAAAGCAAAACCACCACCAGCCCTACACATTATCCTACGCCGTTGCCTACTCCTGGCCAGTACGCTGGCACTGACCCGTGCGTCAGCACGTAGCCCGACCCTCCCACGTTTCCGTACCCTCACATGTGCCCTAAGCCTTGCCGTTCCCTAACCCTAACCCTAGCCTTAAACGGAAAACAACCACCAGCCCTAAACCTTACCTTACGCCGTTGCCTACTCCTGGCCCGTACGCTGGCACTGACCCGTGCGTCAGCACGTAGCCTGACCCTCGCACGTTTCCGTACCCTCACCTGTGCCCTACGCCTTGCCGTTCACTAACCCTAACCCTAGCCCGGAATGGAAACGCACCACCAGCCCTACACCTTACCCTACGCCGTTGCCTACTCCTGGCCTGTACTCTAGCACTGACCCGTGCATCAGAACATAGCCTTACCCTCCCGCGATTCCGTACCCTGAGCTGTGCCCTAAGCCTTGCCGTTCCCTAACCCTAACCCTAGCCCAGAACGCAAATCCACCACCAGCCCTACACTTTATCCTACGCCGTTGCCTACTCCTGGCCCGTACGCTGGCACTGACCCGTGCGTCAGCACGTAGCCTGACCCTCCCACGTTTCCGTACCCTCACCTGTGCCCTAAGCCTTGCCGTTCCCTAACCCTAACCCTAGCCCGGAACGCAAATCCACCACCAGCCCTACACTTTACCCTACGCCGTTGCCTACTCCAGGCCAGTACGCTGGCACTGACCCGTACGTCAGCACGTAGCTCGACCCTCCCTCGTTTCCGTACCCTCACATGTGCCCTAAGCCTTGCCATTCCCTAACCCTAACCCTAGCCTGGAACGGAAAACAACCACCAGCCCTACACGTTACCTTACGCCGTTGCCTACTCCTGGCCCGTACGCAGGCACTAACCCGTGCGTCAGCACGTAGCCTGACCCTCCCACGTTTCCGTACCCTCACCTGTGCCCTAAGCCTTGCCGTTCCCTAACCCTAACCCTAGCCCGGAATGGAAACCCACCACCACCCCTACACCTTACCCTACGCCGTTGCCTACTCCTGGCCTGTACTCTGACACTGACCCGTGCATCAGAACGTAGCCTTACCCTCCCACGGTTTCGTACCGTGACCTGTGCCCTAAGCCTTGCCGTTCCCTAACCCTTACCCTAGCCCAGAACGCAAATCCACCACCAGCCCTAAACTTTATACTACGCCGTTGCCTACTCCTGTCCTGTACGCTGGCACTGACCTGTGCGTCAACACGTAGCCCGACCCTCCCACGTTTCCGTACCCTCACCTCTGCCCTAAGCCTTGCAGTTCCCTAACCCTAACCCTAGCCCGGAATAGAAACCCACCACCAGCCCTTCACCTTCCCTTATGCCATTGCCTACTCCTGGCCCGTACGCTGGCACTGACCCATTCGTCAGCATGTAGCCTGACCCTCCCACGTTTCCGTACCCTCACCTGTGCCCTAAGCCTTGCCGTTCCCTAACCCTAATCCTAGCCCGGAACGCAAATCCACCACCAGCCCTACACTTTATCCTACGCCGTTGCCTACTCCTGGCCGTACGCTGGCACTGACCTCTGCGTCAGCACGTAGCCCGACCCTCCCACGTTTCCGTACCCTCAACTGTGCCCTAAGCCTTGCCGTTCCCTAACCCTAACCCTAGCCTGGAACGGAAACCAACCACCAGCCCTACACATTACCTTACGCCGTTGCCTACTCCTGGCCCGTACTCTGGCACTGACCCGTGCATCAGCACGTAGCCTTACCCTCCCGCGTTTCCGTACCCTGACCTGTGCCCTAAGCCTTGCCGTTCCCTAACCCTAACCCTAGCCCGGAATGGAAACCCACCACCAGCCCTACACCTTACCTTACGCCGTACCCTACACCTGAACCGTACGCTGGCACTGACCCATGCGTCAGCACGTAGACTGACCCTCCCACGTTTCCGTACCCTCACCTGTGCGCTAAGCCTTGCCGTTCCCTAACCCTAACCCTAGCCCGGAACGCAAATCCACCACCAGCCATACACTTTATCCTACGCCGTTGCCTACTCCTGGCCCGTACGCAGGCACTGACCCGTGCGTCAGCACGTAGCCTGACACTCCCACGTTTCCATACCCTCACCTGTGCCCTAAGCCTTGCCGTTCCCTAACCCTAACCCTAGCCCGGAACGGATACCCCCCACCAGCCCTACAGCTTACCTTATGCCGTACCCTATTCCTGGCCCGTATGCTGCAACTGAACCGTACGTCAGCACGTAGCCTGACCCTCCCACGTTTCCGTACCCTCACCTGTGCCCTAAGCCTTGCCGTTTCCTAACCCTAACCCTAGCCTGGAACGGAAACCAACCACCAGCCCTACACCTTACTTTACGCCGTTGCCTTATCCTGGCCCGTACGCTGGCACTGACCCGTGCGTCAGCACGTAGCCTGACCCTCCCACGTTTCCGTACCCTCACCTGTGCCCTAAGCCTTGCCGTTCCCTAACCCTAACCCTAGCCCAGAACGGAAACCCACCACCAGCCCTATTCCTTACCCTACGCCGTTGCCTACTCCTGGCCTGTACTCTGGCACTGACCGGTCCGTCAGCACGTACCCTTACCCTCCCGCGTTTCCGTACCCTAACCTGTGCCCTAAGCCTTGCCATTCCCTAACCCTAACCCTAGCCCTGAACGCAAGTCCACCACCAGCCCTACACTTTATCCAACGCCGTTGCCTACTCCTGGCCCGTACGCTGGCACTGACCCGTGCGTCAGCACGTAGCCCGCCCCTCCCACGTTTCTGTACACTCACCTGTGCCCTAGGCCTTGCCGTTCCCTAACCCTAACCCTATCCCAGAACGCAAATCCACCACCAGCCCTACACTTTATCCTACCCCGTTGCCTACTCCTGGCCCTTACGCTGGCACTAACCCGTGCGTCAGCACGTAGCCTGACCCTGCCACGTTTCCGTACCCTCACCTGTGCCCTAAGCCTTGCCGTTCCCTAACCCTAACCCTAGCCCAGAACGCAAATCCACCACCAGCCCTACACTTTATCCTACGCCGTTGCCTACTCCTGGCCCATACGCTGGCACTGACCCGTGAGTCAGCACGTAGCCTGACCCTCCCACGTTTCCGTACCCTTACCTGTGCCCTAAGCCTTGCCGTTCCCTAACCCTAACCCTAGCCCGGAACGGATAACCACCACCAGCCCTACACCTTACCTTACGCCGTACCCTATTCCTGGCCCGTATGCTGGCACTGAACCATGCGTCAGCACGTAGCCTGACCTCCCACGTTTCCGTACCCTCACCTGTGCCCTAAGCCTTGCTGTTCCCTAACCCTAACCCTAGCCCGGAACGCAATTCCACCACCAGCCCTACACCTTAGCTTACGCCGTACCCTACTCCTGACCCGTATGCTGGCACTGACCCGTGCGTCAGCACGTAGCCCGACCCTCCCACGTTTATGTACACTCACCTGTGCCCTAAGCCTTGCCGTTCCCTAACCCTAACCCTAGCCTGGAACGCAAATCCACCACCAGCCCTACACTTTATCCTACGCCGTTGCCTACTCCTGGCCCTTACGCTGGCACTGACCCATGCGTCAGCACGTAGCCTAACCCTCCCACGTTTCCGTACCCTTACCCGTGCCCTAAGCCTTGCCGTTCCCTAACCCTCACCCTAGCCGCGAACGGAAACCCACCACCAGCCCTACACCTTACCTTACGCCGTACCCTGCTCCTTTCCCGTACGCTGGCACTGACCCGTGCGTCACCACGTAGCCCGACCCTCCCACGTTTCCGTACCCTCACCTGTGCCCTAAGCCTTGCCCTTCCCTAACACTAACCCTAGCCTGGAACGGAAACCAACCACCAGCCCTACACCTTACCTTACGCCGCTGCCTACTCCTGGCCCGTACGCTGGCGCTGACCCTTGTGTCAGCACGTAGCCCGACCCTCCCACGTTTCCGTACCCTCACCTGTGCCCTAAGCCTTGCCGTTCCCTAACCCTAACCCTAGCCTGGAACGGAAACCAACCACCAGCCCTACACCATACCATACGCCGTTGCCTAGTCCTGGCCCGTACGCTGGCACTGACCCGTGCGTCAGCACGTAGCCCGCCCCTCCCACGTTTCTGTACACTCACCTGTGCCCTAGGCCTTGCCGTTCCCTAACCCTAACCCTAGCCCAGAATGCAAATCCACCACCAGCCCTACACTTTATCCTACCCCGTTGCCTACTCCTGGCCCTTACGCTGGCACTGACCCGTGCGTCAGCACGTAGCCCGACCCTCCCACGTTTCCGTACCCTCACCTGTGCCCTAAGCCTTGCCGTTCCCTAACCCTAACCCTAGCCCGGAACGCAAATCCACCACCAGCCCTACACTATATCGTACGCCGTTGCCTACTCCTGGCCTGTACTCTGGCACTGAACCGTGCATCAGAACGTAGCCTTACCCTCCCGCGTTTCCATACCCTGACCTGTGCCCAAAGCCTTGCCGTTCCCTAACCCTAACCCTAGCCCAGAACGCAAATCCACCACCAGCCCTACACTTTATCCTACGCCGTTGCCTACTCCTGGCCCGTACGCTGGCACTGACCTGTGTGACAGCACGTAGCACGACCCTCCCACGTTTCCGTAACCTCACCTGTGCCCTATGCCTTGCCGTTCCCTAACCCTAACCCTAGCCCGGAACGGAAATCAACCACCAGCCCTACACTTTTTCCTACGCCGTTGCATATTCCTGGCCCGTACGATGGCACTGACCCGTGCGTCAGCACGTAGCCGGACCCTCCCACGTTTCCGTACCCTCACCTGTGCCCTAAGCCTTGCCGTTCCCTAATCCTAACCCTAGCCCAGAATAGAAACCCACCACCAGCCCTACACCTTATCTTATGCCGTTGCCTACTCCTGGCCCGTACGCTGCCACTGACCCATTCGTCAGCATGTAGCCTGACCCTCCCACGTTTCCGTACCCTCACCTGTGCCCTAAGCCTTGCCGTTCCCTAACCCTAATCTTAGCCCAGAACGCAAATCCACCACCAGCCCTACACTTTATCCTACGCCGTTGCCTACTCCTGGCCGTACGCTGGCACTGACCACTGCGTCAGCACGTAGCCCGACCCTCCCACGTTTCCGTACCCTCACCTGTGCCCTAAGATTTGCCGTTCCCTAACACTAACCCTAGCCTGGAACGGAAACCAACCACCAGCCCTACACATTACGTTACGCCGTTGCCTACTCCTGGCCCGTACGCTGGCACTGAGCCGTGCGTCAGCACGTCGCCTGACCCTCCCACGTTTCCGTACCCTCACCTGTGCCCTAAGCCTTGCCGTTCCCAAACCCTAACCCTTGCCCGGAATGGAAACCCACCACCAGCCCTACACCTTACCCTACGCCGTTGCCTACTCCTGGCCTGTACTCTGGCACTGACCCGTGCATCAGCACGTAGCCTTACCCACCCGCGTTTCCGTACCCTGACCTGTGCCCTAAGCCTTGCCGTTCCCTAACCCTAACCCTAGCCCAGAACGCAAATCCACCACCAGCCCTACACTTTATCCTACGCCGTTGCCTACTCCTGGCCCATACGCTGGCACTGACCTGTGCGTCAGCCCGTAGCCCGACCCTCCCACGTTTCCGTAACCTCACCTGTGCCCTAAGCCTTGCCGTTCCCTAACAGTAACCCTAGCCCGGAAAGGAAATCAACCACCAGCCCTACACTTTATCCTACTCCGTTGCCTACTCCTGGCCAGTACGCAGGCACTGACCCGTGCGTCAGCACGTAGCCCGACCCTCCCACGTTTCCGTACCCTCACATGTGCCCTAAGCCTTGCTGTACCCTAACCCTAACCCTAGCCTGGAACGGAAAACAACCACAAGCCCTACACCATACCTTACGCCGTTGCCTACTCCTGGCCCGTACGCTGGCACTGACCCGTGCGTCAGCACGTAGCATGACCCTCCCACGTTTCCGTACCCTCACCTGTGCCCTAAGACTTGCCGTTCCCTAACCCAAACACTAGCCGGGAACGGAAACCCACCACCAGCCCTACACCTTACCTTACGCCATACCGTACTCCTGTCACGTACGCTGGCACTGAACCGTGCGTCAGCACGCAGCCTGACCCTCCCAGTTTTCCGTACCCTCACCTGTGCCCTAAGCCTTGCCGTTCCCTAACCCTAACCCTAGCCCGGAACGCAAATCCACCACCAGCCCTACACTTTATCGTACGCCGTTGCCTACTCCTGACCCGTACGCTGGCACTGACCCGTGCGTCAGCACGTAGCTCGACCCTCCCACGTTTCCGTACCCTCACCTGTGCCCTAAGCCTTGCCGTTCCCTAACCCTAACCCTAGCCCGGAATGGTAACCCACCACCAGCCCTACACCTTACCCTACGGCGTTGCCTACTCCTGGCCTGTACTTTGGCACTGACACGTGCATAAGAACGTAGCCTTACCCTCCCGCGTTTCCGTACCCTGACGTGTGCCCTAAGCCTTGCCGTTCCCTAACCCTTACCCTAGCCCAGAACGCAAATCCACCACCAGCCCTACACTTTATCCTACGCCGTTGCCTACTCCTGGCCCGTACGCTGGCACTGACCTGTGCGTCAGCACGTAGCCTGACCCTCCCACGTTTCCGTACCCTCACCTATGCCCTAAGCCTTGCCGTTCCCTAACCCTAACCGTAGCCCGGAACGCAAATCCACCACCAGCCCTACACTTTATCCTACGCCGTTGCCTACTCCTGTCCCGTATGCTGGCACTGACCTCTGCGTCAGCACGTAGCCCGACCCTCCCACGTTTTCGTACCCTCACCTGTGCCCTAAGCCTTGCCGTTCCCTAACCGTAACCCTAGCCTGGAACGGAAACCAACCACCAGCCCTACACCTTACCTTACGCCGTACCCTACTCCTGACACGTACGCTGGCACTGACCCGTGCGTCAGCACGTAACCTGACCCTCCCACGTTTCTGTACCCTCACCTGTGCCCTAAGTGTTGCCGTTCCCTAACCCTAACCCTAGCCCGGAAAGCAAAACCACCACCAGCCCTACACATTATCCTACGCCGTTGCCTACTCCTGGCCAGTACGCTGGCACTGACCCGTGCGTCAGCACGTAGCCCGACCCTCCCACGTTTCCGTACCCTCACATGTGCCCTAAGCCTTGCCGTTCCCTAACCCTAACCCTAGCCTTAAACGGAAAACAACCACCAGCCCTAAACCTTACCTTACGCCGTTGCCTACTCCTGGCCCGTACGCTGGCACTGACCCGTGCGTCAGCACGTAGCCTGACCCTCGCACGTTTCCGTACCCTCACCTGTGCCCTACGCCTTGCCGTTCACTAACCCTAACCCTAGCCCGGAATGGAAACGCACCACCAGCCCTACACCTTACCCTACGCCGTTGCCTACTCCTGGCCTGTACTCTAGCACTGACCCGTGCATCAGAACATAGCCTTACCCTCCCGCGATTCCGTACCCTGAGCTGTGCCCTAAGCCTTGCCGTTCCCTAACCCTAACCCTAGCCCAGAACGCAAATCCACCACCAGCCCTACACTTTATCCTACGCCGTTGCCTACTCCTGGCCCGTACGCTGGCACTGACCCGTGCGTCAGCACGTAGCCTGACCCTCCCACGTTTCCGTACCCTCACCTGTGCCCTAAGCCTTGCCGTTCCCTAACCCTAACCCTAGCCCGGAACGCAAATCCACCACCAGCCCTACACTTTACCCTACGCCGTTGCCTACTCCAGGCCAGTACGCTGGCACTGACCCGTACGTCAGCACGTAGCTCGACCCTCCCTCGTTTCCGTACCCTCACATGTGCCCTAAGCCTTGCCATTCCCTAACCCTAACCCTAGCCTGGAACGGAAAACAACCACCAGCCCTACACGTTACCTTACGCCGTTGCCTACTCCTGGCCCGTACGCAGGCACTAACCCGTGCGTCAGCACGTAGCCTGACCCTCCCACGTTTCCGTACCCTCACCTGTGCCCTAAGCCTTGCCGTTCCCTAACCCTAACCCTAGCCCGGAATGGAAACCCACCACCACCCCTACACCTTACCCTACGCCGTTGCCTACTCCTGGCCTGTACTCTGACACTGACCCGTGCATCAGAACGTAGCCTTACCCTCCCACGGTTTCGTACCGTGACCTGTGCCCTAAGCCTTGCCGTTCCCTAACCCTAACCCTAGCCCAGAACGCAAATCCACCACCAGCCCTACACTTTATACTACGCCGTTGCCTACTCCTGTCCTGTACGCTGGCACTGACCTGTGCGTCAGCACGTAGCCCGACCCTCCCACGTTTCCGTACCCTCACCTCTGCCCTAAGCCTTGCAGTTCCCTAACCCTAACCCTAGCCCGGAATAGAAACCCACCACCAGCCCTTCACCTTCCCTTATGCCATTGCCTACTCCTGGCCCGTACGCTGGCACTGACCCATTCGTCAGCATGTAGCCTGACCCTCCCACGTTTCCGTACCCTCACCTGTGCCCTAAGCCTTGCCGTTCCCTAACCCTAATCCTAGCCCGGAACGCAAATCCACCACCAGCCCTACACTTTATCCTACGCCGTTGCCTACTCCTGGCCCATACGCTGGCACTGACCCGTGAGTCAGCACGTAGCCTGACCCTCCCACGTTTCCGTACCCTTACCTGTGCCCTAAGCCTTGCCGTTCCCTAACCCTAACCCTAGCCCGGAACGGATAACCACCACCAGCCCTACACCTTACCTTACGCCGTACCCTATTCCTGGCCCGTATGCTGGCACTGAACCATGCGTCAGCACGTAGCCTGACCTCCCACGTTTCCGTACCCTCACCTGTGCCCTAAGCCTTGCTGTTCCCTAACCCTAACCCTAGCCCGGAACGCAATTCCACCACCAGCCCTACACCTTAGCTTACGCCGTACCCTACTCCTGACCCGTATGCTGGCACTGACCCGTGCGTCAGCACGTAGCCCGACCCTCCCACGTTTATGTACACTCACCTGTGCCCTAAGCCTTGCCGTTCCCTAACCCTAACCCTAGCCTGGAACGCAAATCCACCACCAGCCCTACACTTTATCCTACGCCGTTGCCTACTCCTGGCCCTTACGCTGGCACTGACCCATGCGTCAGCACGTAGCCTAACCCTCCCACGTTTCCGTACCCTTACCCGTGCCCTAAGCCTTGCCGTTCCCTAACCCTCACCCTAGCCGCGAACGGAAACCCACCACCAGCCCTACACCTTACCTTACGCCGTACCCTGCTCCTTTCCCGTACGCTGGCACTGACCCGTGCGTCACCACGTAGCCCGACCCTCCCACGTTTCCGTACCCTCACCTGTGCCCTAAGCCTTGCCCTTCCCTAACACTAACCCTAGCCTGGAACGGAAACCAACCACCAGCCCTACACCTTACCTTACGCCGCTGCCTACTCCTGGCCCGTACGCTGGCGCTGACCCTTGTGTCAGCACGTAGCCCGACCCTCCCACGTTTCCGTACCCTCACCTGTGCCCTAAGCCTTGCCGTTCCCTAACCCTAACCCTAGCCTGGAACGGAAACCAACCACCAGCCCTACACCATACCATACGCCGTTGCCTAGTCCTGGCCCGTACGCTGGCACTGACCCGTGCGTCAGCACGTAGCCCGCCCCTCCCACGTTTCTGTACACTCACCTGTGCCCTAGGCCTTGCCGTTCCCTAACCCTAACCCTAGCCCAGAATGCAAATCCACCACCAGCCCTACACTTTATCCTACCCCGTTGCCTACTCCTGGCCCTTACGCTGGCACTGACCCGTGCGTCAGCACGTAGCCCGACCCTCCCACGTTTCCGTACCCTCACCTGTGCCCTAAGCCTTGCCGTTCCCTAACCCTAACCCTAGCCCGGAACGCAAATCCACCACCAGCCCTACACTATATCGTACGCCGTTGCCTACTCCTGGCCTGTACTCTGGCACTGAACCGTGCATCAGAACGTAGCCTTACCCTCCCGCGTTTCCATACCCTGACCTGTGCCCAAAGCCTTGCCGTTCCCTAACCCTAACCCTAGCCCAGAACGCAAATCCACCACCAGCCCTACACTTTATCCTACGCCGTTGCCTACTCCTGGCCCGTACGCTGGCACTGACCTGTGTGACAGCACGTAGCACGACCCTCCCACGTTTCCGTAACCTCACCTGTGCCCTATGCCTTGCCGTTCCCTAACCCTAACCCTAGCCCGGAACGGAAATCAACCACCAGCCCTACACTTTTTCCTACGCCGTTGCATATTCCTGGCCCGTACGATGGCACTGACCCGTGCGTCAGCACGTAGCCGGACCCTCCCACGTTTCCGTACCCTCACCTGTGCCCTAAGCCTTGCCGTTCCCTAATCCTAACCCTAGCCCAGAATAGAAACCCACCACCAGCCCTACACCTTATCTTATGCCGTTGCCTACTCCTGGCCCGTACGCTGCCACTGACCCATTCGTCAGCATGTAGCCTGACCCTCCCACGTTTCCGTACCCTCACCTGTGCCCTAAGCCTTGCCGTTCCCTAACCCTAATCCTAGCCCAGAACGCAAATCCACCACCAGCCCTACACTTTATCCTACGCCGTTGCCTACTCCTGGCCGTACGCTGGCACTGACCACTGCGTCAGCACGTAGCCCGACCCTCCCACGTTTCCGTACCCTCACCTGTGCCCTAAGATTTGCCGTTCCCTAACACTAACCCTAGCCTGGAACGGAAACCAACCACCAGCCCTACACATTACGTTACGCCGTTGCCTACTCCTGGCCCGTACGCTGGCACTGAGCCGTGCGTCAGCACGTCGCCTGACCCTCCCACGTTTCCGTACCCTCACCTGTGCCCTAAGCCTTGCCGTTCCCAAACCCTAACCCTTGCCCGGAATGGAAACCCACCACCAGCCCTACACCTTACCCTACGCCGTTGCCTACTCCTGGCCTGTACTCTGGCACTGACCCGTGCATCAGCACGTAGCCTTACCCACCCGCGTTTCCGTACCCTGACCTGTGCCCTAAGCCTTGCCGTTCCCTAACCCTAACCCTAGCCCAGAACGCAAATCCACCACCAGCCCTACACTTTATCCTACGCCGTTGCCTACTCCTGGCCCATACGCTGGCACTGACCTGTGCGTCAGCCCGTAGCCCGACCCTCCCACGTTTCCGTAACCTCACCTGTGCCCTAAGCCTTGCCGTTCCCTAACAGTAACCCTAGCCCGGAAAGGAAATCAACCACCAGCCCTACACTTTATCCTACTCCGTTGCCTACTCCTGGCCAGTACGCAGGCACTGACCCGTGCGTCAGCACGTAGCCCGACCCTCCCACGTTTCCGTACCCTCACATGTGCCCTAAGCCTTGCTGTACCCTAACCCTAACCCTAGCCTGGAACGGAAAACAACCACAAGCCCTACACCATACCTTACGCCGTTGCCTACTCCTGGCCCGTACGCTGGCACTGACCCGTGCGTCAGCACGTAGCATGACCCTCCCACGTTTCCGTACCCTCACCTGTGCCCTAAGACTTGCCGTTCCCTAACCCAAACCCTAGCCGGGAACGGAAACCCACCACCAGCCCTACACCTTACCTTACGCCATACCGTACTCCTGTCACGTACGCTGGCACTGAACCGTGCGTCAGCACGCAGCCTGACCCTCCCAGTTTTCCGTACCCTCACCTGTGCCCTAAGCCTTGCCGTTCCCTAACCCTAACCCTAGCCCGGAACGCAAATCCACCACCAGCCCTACACTTTATCGTACGCCGTTGCCTACTCCTGGCCCGTACGCTGGCACTGACCAGTGCGTCAGCACGTAGCCCGACCCTCCCACGTTTCCGTAACCTCACCTGTGCCCTAAGCCTTGCCGTTCCCTAACCCTAACCCTAGCCCGGAACGGAAATCAACCACCAGCCCTACACTTTATCCTACGCTGTTGCATACTCCTGGCCCATACGCTGGCACTGACCCGTGCGTCAGCACGTAGCCCGACCGTCCCACGTTTCCGTACCCTCACCTGTGCCCTAAGCCTTGCCGTTCCCTAACCCTAACCCTAGCCCAGAATGGAAACCCACCACCAGCCCTACACCTTACCCTACGCCGTTGCCTACTCCTGGCCCGTACTCTGGCACTGACCCATGCGTCAGCACGTAGCCTGACCGTCCCACGTTTCCGTACCCTCACCTGTGCCCTAAGCCTTGCCGTTCCCTAACCCAAACCCTAGCCCATAACGCAAATCCACCACCAGCCCTAGACTTTATCCTACGCCGTTGCCTACTCCTGGCCCGTACGATGGCACTGCCCTCTGCGTCAGCACGTAGCCCGACCCTCCCACGTTTCCGAACCCTCACCTGTGCCCTAAGCCTTGCCGTTCCCTTACCCTAACCCTAGCCCAGAACGCAAATCCACCACCAGCCGTACACTTTATCCTTCGCCGTTGCCTACTCCTGGCCCATACGCTGGCACTGACCCGTGCGTCAGCACGTAGCCCGACCCTCCCACGTTTCCATACCCTCACCTGTGCCCTAAGCCTTGCCGTTCCCTAACCCTAACCCTAGCCCGGAACGCAAATCCACCACCAGCCCTACACTTTGTCCTACGCCGTTGCCTACTCCTGGCCCGTACGCTGGCACGGACCCGTGCGTCAGCACGTGGCCTGACCCTCCCACGTTTCCGTACACTCACCTGTGCCCTAAGCCTTGCCCTTCCCTAACCCTAACCCTAGCCCAGAACGCAAATCCACCACCAGCCCTACACTTTATCCTACGCCGTTGGCTACTCCTGGCCTGTACGCTAGCACTGACCCGTGCATCAGCACGTAGCCCGACCCTCCCACGTTTCCGTACCCTCACCTGTGCCCTAAGCCTTGCCGTTCCCTAACCCTAACCCTAGCCTGGAACGGAAACCAACCACCAGCCCTACACCTTACCTTACGCCATTGCCTAATCCTGGCCCGTACCCTGGCACTGACCCGTGCGTAAGCACGAAGCCTGACCCTCGCACGTTTCCGTACCCTCACCTGTGCCCTAAGCCTTGCCGTTCCCTAACCCTAACCCTAGCCCGGAACGGAAACCCACCACCAGCCCTACACCTTACCCTACGCCGCTGCCTACTCCTGGACTGTACTCTGGCACTGACCGGTCCGTCAGCACGTAGCCTTACCCTCCCGCGTTTCCGTACCCTGACCTGTGCCCTAAGCCTTGCAATTCCCTAACCCTAACCCTAGCCCGGAACGCAAATCCACCCACAGCCCTACACTTTATCCTACGCCGTTGCCTACTCCTGGCACGTACGCTGGCACTGACCCGTGCGTCAGCACGTAGCCCGACCCTCCCACGTTTCTGTACACTCACCTGTGCCCTAAGCCTTGCCGTTCCCTAACCCTAACCCTAGCCCGGAACGCAAATCCACCACCAGCCCTACACTTTATCCTACGCCGTTGCATACCCCTGGCCCGTACGCTGGCACTGACCCGTGCGTCAGCACGTTGCCCGACCCTCCCACGTTTCCGTACCCTCACCTGTGCCCTAAGCCTTGCCCTTCCCTAACCCTAACCCTAGCCCGGAATAGAAACCCACCACCAGCCCTACACCTTACCTTACGCAGTACCCTACTCCTGACCCGTACGCTGGCACTGACCTGTGCGTCAGCACGTAGCCTGACCCTCCCACGTTTCCGTACCCTCACCTGTGCCCTAAGCCTTGCCGTTCCCTAACCCTAACCCTAGCCCGGAATAGAAACCCACCACCAGCCCTACACCTTACCCTACGGCGTTGCCTACTCCTGGCCTGTACTTTGGCACTGACACGTGCATAAGAACGTAGCCTTACCCTCCCGCGTTTCCGTACCCTGACCTGTGCCATAAGCCTTGCCGTTCCCTAACCCTTACCCTAGCCCAGAACGCAAATCCACCACCAGCCCTACACTTTATCCTACGCCGTTGCCTACTCCTGGCCCGTACGCTGGCACTGACCTCTGCGTCAGCACGGAGCCCGACCCTCCCACATTTCCGTAACCTCACCTGTGCCCTAAGCCTTGCCGTTCCCTAACCCTAACCCTAGCCCGGAAAGGAAATCAACCACCAGCCCTACACTTTATCCTACGCCGTTGCATACCCCTGGCCCGTACGCTGGCACTGACCCGTGCGTCAGCACGTAGCCCGACCCTCCCACGTTTCCGTACCCTCACCTGTGCCCTAAGCCTTGCCCTTCCCTAACCCTAACCCTAGCCCGGAATAGAAACCCACCACCAGCCCTACACCTTACCTTACGCAGTACCCTACTCCTGACCCGTACGCTGGCACTGACCTGTGCGTCAGCACGTAGCCTGACCCTCCCACGTTTCCGTACCCTCACCTGTGCCCTAAGCCTTGCCGTTCCCTAACCCTAACCCTAGCCCGGAACGCAAATCCACCACCAGCCCTACACTTTATCCTACGCCGTTGCCTACTCCTGGCCAGTACGCTGGCACAGACCCGTGCGTCAGCACGTAGCCCGACCCTCCCTCGTTTCCGTACCCTCACAAGTGCCCTAAGCCTTGCCGTTCCCTAACCCTAACCCTAGCCTGGAACGGAAAACAACCACCAGCCCTACACCTTACCTTACGCCGTTGCCTACTCCTGGCCCGTACGCTGGCACTGATCCATGCGTCAGCACGTAGCCTGACCCTCCCACGTTTCCGTACCCTCACCTGTGCCCTAAGCCTTGCCGTTCCCTAACCCTAACCCTAGCCCGGAACGGAAACCCACCACCAGCCCTACACCTTACCTTATGCCGTACCCTATTCCTGGCCCGTACGCTGGCACTGAACCGTGCGTCAGCACGTAGCCTGACCCTCCCACGTTTCCGTACCCTCACCTGTGCCCTAAGCCTTGCCGTTCCCTAACCCTAACCCTAGCCCGGAATGGAAACCCACCACCAGCCCTACACCTTACCCTACGCCGTTGCCTACTCCTGGCCTGTACTCTGGCACTGACCCATGCATCAGCACGTAGCCTTACCCTCCCGCGTTTCCGTACCCTGACCTGTGCCCTAAGCCTTGCCGTTCCCTAACCCTAACCCTAGCCCAGAACGCAAATCCACCACCAGCCCTACACTTTATCCTACGCTGTTGCCTACTCCTGGCCGGTACGCTGGCACTGACCAGTGCGTCAGCACGTAGCCCGACCCTCCCACGTTTCCGTAACCTCACCTGTGCCCTAAGCCTTGCCGTTCCCTATACCTAACCCTAGCCCGGAAAGGAAATCAACCACCAGCCCTACACTTTATCCTACGCCGTTGCATACTCCTGGCCCGTACGCTGGCACTGACCCGTGCGTCAGCACGTAGCCCGACCCTCCCACGTTTCCGTACCCTCACCTGTGCCCTAAGCCTTGCCGTTCCCTAACCCTAACCCTAGCCCCGAATAGAAACCCACCACCAGCCCTACACCTTACCTTACGCCGTACCCTATTCCTGGCCCGTACGCTGGTACTGAACCGTGCGTGAGCACGTAGCCTGACCCTCCCACGTTTCCGTACTCTCACCTGTGCCCTAAGCCTTGCCGTTCCCTAACCCTAACCCTAGCCTGGAACGGAAACCAACAACCAGCCCTACACATTACCTTACGCCGTTGCCTACTCCTGGCCCGTACGCTGGCACTGACCCGTGCGTCAGCACGTCGCCTGACCCTCCCACGTTTCCGTACCCTCACCTGTGCCCTAAGCCTTGCCGTTCCCTAACCCTAACCCTAGCCCGGAATGGAAACCCACCACCAGCCCTATACCTTACCCTACGCCGTTGCCTACTCCTGGCCTGTACTCTGGCACTGACCCGTGCATCAGCACGTAGCCTTAGCCTCCCGCGTTTCCATACCATCACCTGTGCCCTAAGCCTTGCCGTTCCCTAACCCTAACCCTAGCCCAGAACGCAAATCCACCACCAGCCCTACACTTTATCCTACGCCGTTGCCTACTCCTGGCCCGTACGCTGGCACTGACCTCTGCGTCAGCACGTAGCCCGACCCTCCCTCGTTTCCGTAACCTCACCTGTGCCCTAAGCCTTGCCGTTCCCTAACCCTAACCCTAGCCCGGAAAGGAAATCAACCACCAGCCCTACACTTTATCCTACGCCGTTGCATACTCCTGGCCCGTACGCTGGCACTGACCCGTGCGTCAGCACGTAGCCCGACCCTCCCACGTTTCCGTACCCTCACCTGTGCCCTAAGCCTTGCCGTTCCCTAACCCTAACCCTAGCCCGGAATAGAAACCCACCACCAGCCCTACACCTTACCTTACGCCGTTGCCTACTCCTGGCCCGTACGCTGGCACTGACCCATGCGTCAGCACGTAGCCTGACCCTCCCACGTTTCCGTACTCTCACCTGTGCCCTAAGCCTTGCCGTTCCCTAACCCTAACCCTAGCCCGGAACGCAAATCCACCACCAGCCCTACACTTTATCCTACGCCGTTGCCTACTCCTGGCCCGTACGCTGGCACTGACCTCTGCGTCAGCATGTAGCCCGACCCTCCCACGTTTCCGTACCCTCACCTGTGCCCTAAGCCTTGCCGTTCCCTAACCCTAACCCTAGCCTGGAACGGAAACCAACCACCAGCCCTACACCTTACCTTACGCCGTTGCCTACTCCTGGCCCATACGCTGGCACTGACCCGTGCGTCAGCACGTAGCCCGACCCTCCCACGTTTCCGTACCCTCACCTCTGCCCTAAGCCTTGCCGTTCCCTAACCGTAACCCTAGCCCGGAATAGAAACCCACCACCAGCCCTACACCTTCCCTTATGCCATTGCCTACTTCTGGCCCGTACGCTGGCACTGACCCATTCGTCAGCATGTAGCCTGACCCTCCCACGTTTCCGTACCCTCACTTGTGCCCTAAGCCTTGCCGTTCCCTAACCCTAATCCTAGCCCGGAACGCAAATCCACCACCAGCCCTACACTTTATCCTACGCCGTTGCCTACTCCTGGCCGTACGCTGGCACTGACCTCTGCGTCAGCACGTAGCCCGACCCTCCCACGTTTCCGTACCCTCAACTGTGCCCTAAGCCTTGCCGTTCCCTAACCCTAACCCTAGCCTGGAACGGAAACCAACCACCAGCCCTACACATTACCTTACGCCGTTGCCTACTCCTGGCCCGTACTCTGGCACTGACCCGTGCATCAGCACGTAGCCTTACCCTCCCGCGTTTCCGTACCCTGACCTGTGCCCTAAGCCTTGCCGTTCCCTAACCCTAACCCTAGCCCGGAATGGAAACCCACCACCAGCCCTACACCTTACCTTACGCCGTACCCTACTCCTGAACCGTACGCTGGCACTGACCCGTGCGTCAGCACGTAGACTGACCCTCCCACGTTTCCGTACCCTCACCTGTGCGCTAAGCCTTGCCGTTCCCTAAACCTAACCCTAGCCCGGAACGCAAATCCACCACCAGCCCTACACTTTATCCTACGCCGTTGCCTACTTCTGGCCCGTACGCAGGCACTGACCCGAGCGTCAGCACGTAGCCTGACACTCCCACGTTTCCGTACCCTCACCTGTGCCCTAAGCCTTGCCGTTCCCTAACCCTAACCCTAGCCCGGAACGGATACCCCCCACCAGCCCTACAGCTTACCTTATGCCGTACCCTATTCCTGTCCCGTATGCTGCAACTGAACCGTACGTCAGCACGTAGCCTGACCCTCCCACGTTTCCGTACCCTCACCTGTGCCCTAAGCCTTGCCGTTCCCTAACCCTAACCCTAGCCTGGAACGGAAACCAACCACCAGCCCTACACCTTACCTTACGCCGTTGCCTAATCCTGGCCCGTACGCTGGCACTGACCCGTGCGTCAGCACGTAGCCTAACCCTCCCACGTTTCCGTACCCTCACCTGTGCCCTAAGCCTTGCCGTTCCCTAACCCTAACCCTAGCCCAGAACGGAAACCAACCACCAGCCCTACTCCTTACCCTACGCCGTTGCCTACTCCTGGCCTGTACTCTGGCACTGACCGGTCCGTCAGCACGTAGCCTTACCCTCCCGCGTTTCCGTACCCTAACCTGTGCCCTAAGCCTTGCCATTCCCTAACCCTAACCCTAGCCCTGAACGCAAGTCCACCACCAGCCCTACACTTTATCCTACGCCGTTGCCTACTCCTGGCCCGTACGCTGGCACTGACCCGTGCGTCAGCACGTAGCCCGCCCCTCCCACGTTTCTGTACACTCACCTGTGCCCTAGGCCTTGCCGTTCCCTAACCCTAACCCTAGCCCAGAACGCAAATCCACCACCAGCCCTACACTTTATCCTACCCCGTTGCCTACTCCTGGCCCTTACGCTGGCACTGACCCGTGCGTCAGCACGTAGCCTGACCCTGCCACGTTTCCGTACCCTCACCTGTGCCCTAAGCCTTGCCGTTCCCTAACCCTAACCCTAGCCCAGAACGCAAATCCACCACCAGCCCTACACTTTATCCTACGCCGTTGCCTACTCCTGGCCCATACGCTGGCACTGACCCGTGAGTCAGCACGTAGCCTGACCCTCCCACGTTTCCGTACCCTTACCTGTGCCCTAAGCCTTGCCGTTCCCTAACCCTAACCCTAGCCCGGAACGGATATCCACCACCAGCCCTACACCTTACCTTACGCCGTACCCTATTC
The DNA here is from genome assembly GCF_964165515.1 of Mesoplodon bidens. Taxonomy (NCBI): domain Eukaryota; kingdom Metazoa; phylum Chordata; class Mammalia; order Artiodactyla; family Ziphiidae; genus Mesoplodon; species Mesoplodon bidens. The sequence continues at coordinate 217,216 of NW_027671196.1, forward strand.
CTGGCCCGTACGCTGGCACTGAACCATGCGTCAGCACGTAGCCTGACCTCCCACGTTTCCGTACCCTCACCTGTGCCCTAAGCCTTGCTGTTCCCTAACCCTAACCCTAGCCCGGAACGCAATTCCACCACCAGCCCTACACCTTACCTTACGCCGTACCCAACTCCTGACCCGTATGCTGGCACTGACCCGTGCGTCAGCACGTAACCCGACCCTCCCACGTTTATGTACACTCAACTGTGCCCTAAGCCTTGCCGCTCCCTAACCCTAACCCTAGCCTGGAACGCAAATCCACCACCAGCCCTACACTTTATCCTACGCCGTTGCCTACTCCTGGCCCTTACGCTGGCACTGACCCGTGCGTCAGCACGTAGCCTAACCCTCCCACGTTTCCGTACCCTTACCCGTGCCCTAAGCCTTGCCGTTCCCTAACCCTCACCCTAGCCGCGAACGGAAACCCACCACCAGCCCTACACCTTACCTTGCGCCGTACCCTGCTCCTTTCCCGTACGCTGGCACTGACCCGTGCATCAGCACGTAGCCCGACACTCCCACGTTTCCGTACCCTCACCTGTGCCCTAAGCCTTGCCCTTCCCTAACACTAACCCTAGCCTGGAACGGAAACCAACCACCAGCCTACACCTTACCTTACGCCGCTGCCTATTCCTGGCCCGTACGCTGGCGCTGACCCTTGTGTCAGCACGTAGCCCGACCCTCCCACGTTTCCGTACCCTCACCTGTGCCCTAAGCCTTGCCGTTCCCTAACCCTAACCCTAGCCTGGAACGGAAACCAACCACCAGCCCTACACCATACCTTACGCCGTTGCCTACTCCTGGCCCGTACGCTGGCACTGACCCGTGCGTCAGCACGTAGCCTGACCCTCCCACGTTTCCGTACCCGCACCTGTGCCCTAAGCCTTGCCGTTCCCTAACCCTAACCCTAGCCCGGAATGGAAACCCACCACCAGCCCTACACCTTACCCTAAGCCGTTGCCCACTCCTGGCCTGTACTCTGGCACTGACCCGTGCGTCAGCACGTAGCTCGACCCTCCCTCGTTTCCGTACCCTCACCTGTGCCCTAAGCCTTGCCGTTCCCTAACCCTAACCCTAGCCCAGAGCGCAAATCCACCACCAGCCCTACACTTTATCCTACGCCGTTGCCTACTCCTGGCCCGTACGCTGGCACTGACCCGTGCGTCAGCACGTAGCCCGACCCTCCCAAGTTTCTGTAACCTCACCTGTGCCCTAAGCCTTGCCGTTCCCTAACCCTAACCCTACACCGGAACGCAAATCCACAACCAGCCCTACACTTTATCCTACGCCGTTGCCTACTCCTGGCCCGTACGCTGGCACTGACACGTGCGTCAGCACGTAGCCTTACCCTCCCACGTTCACGTACCCTCACCTGTGCCCTAAGCCTTGCCGTTCCCTAACCCTAACCCTAGCCCGGAATAGAATCCCACCACCAGCCCTACACCTTACCTTACGCTGTACCCTACTCCTGACCCGTACTCTGGCACTGAACCGTGCGTCAGCACATAGCCTGACCCTCCCACGTTTCCGTACCCTCACCTGTGCCCTAAGCCTTGCCGTTCCCTAACCCTAACCCTAGCCCGGAACGCAAATCCACCACCAGCCCTACACTTTATACTACGCCATTGCCTACTCCTGGCCCGTACGCTGGCACTGACCCGTGCGTCAGCACGTAGCCTGACCCTCCCACGTTTCCGTACCCTCACCTGTGCCCTAAGCCTTGCGGTTCCCTAACCCTATCCCTAGCCCAGAACGCAAATCCACCACCAGCCCTACACTTTATCCTACGCCGTTGCCTACTCCTGGCCCGTACGCTGGCACTGACCCGTGCGTCAGCACGTAGCCTGACCCTCCCACGTTTCCGTACCCTCACCTGTGCCCTAAGCCTTGCCGTTCCCTAACCCTATCCCTAGCCAGTAACGGAAATCAACCACAAGCCCTACACCTTACCACACGCCGTACCCTACTCCTGGCCCGTACGCTGGCACTGAATCGTGCGTCAGCACGTAGCCTGACCCTCCCACGTTTCCGTACCCTCACCTGTGCCATAAGCCTTGCCGTTCCCTAACCCTAACCCTAGCCCAGAACGGATACGCACCACCAGCCCTACACCTTACCTTACGCCGTACCCTATTCTTGGCCCGTATGCTAGCACTGAACCGTGCGTCAGCACGTAGCCTGACCCTCCCACGTTTCCGTACCCTCACCTGTGCCCTAAGCCTTGCCGTTCCCTAACCCAAACCCTAGCCGGGAACGGAAACCCACCACCAGCCCTACACCTTACCTTACGCCATACCGTACTCCTGTCACGAACGCTGGCACTGAACCGTGCGTCAGTACGCAGCCTGACCCTCCCAGTTTTCCGTACCCTCACCTGTGCCCTAAGCCTTGCCGTTCCCTAACCCTAACCCTAGCCCGGAACGCAAATCCACCACCAGCCCTACACTTTATCGTACGCCGTTGCCTACTCCTGGCCCGTACGCTGGCACTGACCCGTGCGTCAGCACGTAGCCTGACCCTCCCACGTTTCCGTACCCTCACCTGTGCCCTAAGCCTTGCCGTTCCCTAACCCTAACCCTAGCCCGGAATGCAAATCCACCACCAGCCCTACACTTTATCCTACGCCGTTGCCTACTCCAGGCCAGTACGCTGGCACTGACCCGTGCGTCAGCACGTAGCTCGACGCTCCCTCGTTTCCGTACCCTCACATGTGCCCTAATCCTTGCCGTTCCCTAACCCTAACCCTAGCCTGGAACGGAAAACAACCACCAGCCCTACACGTTACCTTACGCCGTTGCCTACTCCTGGCCCGTACGCAGCACTAACCCGTGCGTCAGCACGTAGCCTGACCCTCCCACGTTTCCGTACCCTCACATGTGCCGTAAGCCTTGCCGTTCCCTAACCCTAACCCTAGCCCGGAATGGAAACCCACCACCACCCCTACACCTTACCCTACGCCGTTGCCTACTCCTGGCCTGTACTCTGGCACTGACCCGTGCATCAGAACGTAGCCTTACCCTCCCACGGTTTCGTACCGTGACCTGTGCCCTAAGCCTTGCCGTTCCCTAACCCTAACCCTAGCCCAGAACGCAAATCCACCACCAGCCCTACACTTTATCCTACGCCGTTGCCTACTCGTGTCCTGTACGCTGGCACTGACCTGTGCGTCAGCACGTAGCCCGACCCTCCCACGTTTCCGTAACCTCACCTGTGCCCTAAGCCTTGCCGTTCCCTAACCCTAACCCTAGCCCGGAACGGAAATCAACCACCAGCCCTACACTTTATCCTACGCCGTTGCATACTCCTGGCCCGTACGCTGGCACTGACACGTGCGTCAGCACGTAGCCCGACCCTCCAACGTTTCCGTACCCTCACCTGTGCCCTAAGCCTTGCCCTTCCCTAACCCTAACCCTAGCCCGGAATAGAAACCCACCACCAGCCCTACACCTTACCTTACGCCGTTGCCTACTCCTGGCCCTTACGCTGGCACTGACCCATGCGTCAGCACGTAGCCCGACCCTCCCAAGTTTCCGTACCCTCACCTGTGCCCTAAGCCTTGCCCTTCCCTAACCCTAACCCTAGCCTGGAACGGAAACCAACCACCAGCCCTACACCTTACCTTACGCCGTTGCCTACTCCTGGCCCGTACGCTGGCACTGACCCATGCGTCACCACGTAGCCTGACCCTCCCAGGTTTCTGAACACTCACCTGTGCCCTAAGCCTTGCCGTTCCCTAACCCTAACCCTAGCCCGGAACGGAAACCCACCACCAGCCCTACACCTTACCTTACGCCGTACCCTATTCCTGGCCCGTAAGCTGGCACTGAACTGTGCGTCAGCACGTAGCCCGACCCTCCCACGTTCACGTACCCTCACCTGTGCCCTAAGCCTTGCCGTTCCCTAACCCTAACCCTAGCCCGGAATAGAAACCCACCACCAGCCCTACACCTTACCTTACGCCGTACCCTACTCCTGACCCATACGCTGCCACTGACCCATGCGTCAGCACGTAGCCTGACCCTCCCACGTTTCCGTACCCTCACCTGTGCCCTAAGCCTTGCCGTTCCCTAACCCAAACCCTAGCCCGGAACGCAAATCCACCACCAGCCCTACACTTTGTCCTACGCCGTTGCCTACTCCTGGCCCGTACGCTGGCACTGACCCGTGCGTCAGCACGTAGCCTGACCCTCCCACGTTTCCGTACCCTCACCTGTGCCCTAAGCCTTGCCGTTCCCTAACACTAACCCTAGCCCAGAACACAAATCCACCACCAGCCCTACACTTTATCCTACGCCGTTGGCTACTCCTGGCCTGTACGCTAGCACTGACCCGTGCATCAGCACGTAGCCCGACCCTCCCACGTTTCCGTACCCTAACCTGTGCCCTAAGCCTTGCCGTTCCCTAACCCTAACCCTAGCCTGGAACGGAAACCCACCACCAGCCCTACACCTTACCTTACGCCGTACCCTATTCCTGGCCCGTACGCTGGCACGGACCCATGCGTCAGCTCGTAGCCCGACCCTCCCACGTTTCCGTACCCTCACATGTGCCCTAAGCCTTGCCGTTCCCTAACCCTAACGCTAGCCCGGAACGGAAAACAACCAACAGCCCTACACCTTACCTTACGCCGTTGCCTATTCCTGGCCCGTACGCTGGCACTGACCCGTGCGTCAGCACGTAGCTCGACCCTCCCACGTTTCCGTACCCTCACCTGTGCCCTAAGCCTTGCCGTTCCCTAACCCTAACCCTAGCCCGGAATGGTAACCCACCACCAGCCCTACACCTTACCCTACGGCGTTGCCTACTCCTGGCCTGTACTTTGGCACTGACACGTGCATAAGAACGTAGCCTTACCCTCCCGCGTTTCCGTACCCTGACCTGTGCCATAAGCCTTGCCGTTCCCTAACCCTTACCCTAGCCCAGAACGCAAATCCACCACCAGCCCTACACTTTATCCTACGCCGTTGCCTACTCCTGGCCCGTACGCTGGCACTGACCTGTGCGTCAGCACGTAGCCTGACCTTCCCACGTTTCCGTACCCTCACCTATGCTCTAAGCCTTGCCGTTCCCTAACCCTAACCCTAGCCCGGAACGCAAATCCACCACCAGCCCTACACTTTATCCTACGCCGTTGCCTACTCCTGTCCCGTACGCTGTCACTGACCTCTGCGTCAGCACGTAGCCCGACCCTCCCACGTTTTCGTACCCTCACCTGTGCCCTAAGCCTTGCCGTTCGCTAACCGTAACCCTAGCCTGGAACGGAAACCAACCACCAGCCCTACACCTTACCTTACGCCGTTGCCGACTCCTGGCCCATACGCTGGCACTGACCCGTGCGTCAACACGTAGCCCGACCCTCCCACGTTTCCGTACCCTCACCTGTGCCCTAAGCCTTGCCGTTCCCTAACCCTAACCCTAGCCAGGAATAGAAACCCACCACCAGCCCTACACCTTCCCTTATGCCATTGCCTACTCCTGGCCCGTACGCTGGCACTGACCCATTCGTCAGCATGTAGCCTGACCCTCCCACGTTTCCGTACCCTCACCTGTGCCCTAAGCCTTTCCGTTCCCTAACCCTAATCCTAGCCCGGAACGCAAATCCACCACCAGCCCTACACTTTAACCTACGCCGTTGCCTACTCCTGTCAGTACGCTGGCACTGACCTCTGCGTCAGCACGTAGCCCGACCCTCCCACGTTTCCGTACCCTCACCTGTGCCCTAAGCCTTGCCGTTCCCTAACCCTAACCCTAGCCTGGAACGGAAACCAACCACCAGCCCTACACATTACCTTACGCCGTTGCCTACTCCTGGCCCGTACGCTGGCACTGACCCGTGCGTCAGCACGTCGCCTGACCCTCCCACGTTTCCATACCCTCACCTGTGCCCTAAGCCTTGCCGTTCCCTAACCCTAAACCTAGCCCGTAATGGAAACCCACCACCAGCCCTATACCTTACCCTACGCCGTTGCCTACTCCTGGCCTGTACTCTGGCACTGACCCGTGCATCAGCACGTAGCGTTACCCTCCCGCGTTTCCGTACCCTGACCTGTGCCCTAAGCCTTGCCATTCCCTAACCTTAACCCTAGCCTGGAACGCAAATCCACCACCAGCCCTACACTTTATCCTACGCCGTTGCCTACTCCTGGCCCGTACGCTGGCACTGACCTCTGCGTCAGCACGTAGCCCGACCCTCCCACATTTCCGTAACCTCACCTGTGCCCTAAGCCTTGCCGTTCCCTAACCCTAACCCTAGCCCGGAAAGGAAATCAACCACCAGCCCTACACTTTATCCTACGCCGTTGCATACCCCTGGCCCGTACGCTGGCACTGACCCGTGCGTCAGCACGTAGCCCGACCCTCCCACGTTTCCGTACCCTCACCTGTGCCCTAAGCCTTGCCCTTCCCTAACCCTAACCCTAGCCCGGAATAGAAACCCACCACCAGCCCTACACCTTACCTTACGCAGTACCCTACTCCTGACCCGTACGCTGGCACTGACCTGTGCGTCAGCACGTAGCCTGACCCTCCCACGTTTCCGTACCCTCACCTGTGCCCTAAGCCTTGCCGTTCCCTAACCCTAACCCTAGCCCGGAACGCAAATCCACCACCAGCCCTACACTTTATCCTACGCCGTTGCCTACTCCTGGCCAGTACGCTGGCACAGACCCGTGCGTCAGCACGTAGCCCGACCCTCCCTCGTTTCCGTACCCTCACAAGTGCCCTAAGCCTTGCCGTTCCCTAACCCTAACCCTAGCCTGGAACGGAAAACAACCACCAGCCCTACACCTTACCTTACGCCGTTGCCTACTCCTGGCCCGTACGCTGGCACTGATCCATGCGTCAGCACGTAGCCTGACCCTCCCACGTTTCCGTACCCTCACCTGTGCCCTAAGCCTTGCCGTTCCCTAACCCTAACCCTAGCCCGGAACGGAAACCCACCACCAGCCCTACACCTTACCTTACGCCGTACCCTATTCCTGGCCCGTACGCTGGCACTGAACCGTGCGTCAGCACGTAGCCTGACCCTCCCACGTTTCCGTACCCTCACCTGTGCCCTAAGCCTTGCCGTTCCCTCACCCTAACCCTAGCCCGGAATGGAAACCCACCACCAGCCCTACACCTTACCCTACGCCGTTGCCTACTCCTGGCCTGAACTCTGGCACTGACCCATGCATCAGCACGTAGCCTTACCCTCCCGCGTTTCCGTACCCTGACCTGTGCCCTAAGCCTTGCCGTTCCCTAACCCTAACCCTAGCCCAGAACGCAAATCCACCACCAGCCCTACACTTTATCCTACGCCGTTGCCTACTCCTGGCCGGTACGCTGGCACTGACCAGTGCGTCAGCACGTAGCCCGACCCTCCCACGTTTCCGTACCCTCACCTGTGCCCTAAGCCTTGCCGTTCCCTAACCCTAACCCTAGCCCCGAATAGAAACCCACCACCAGCCCTACACCTTACCTTACGCCGTACCCTATTCCTGGCCCGTACGCTGGTACTGAACCGTGCGTGAGCACGTAGCCTGACCCTCCCACGTTTCCGTACTCTCACCTGTGCCCTAAGCCTTGCCGTTCCCTAACCCTAACCCTAGCCTGGAACGGAAACCAACAACCAGCCCTACACATTACCTTACGCCGTTGCCTACTCCTGGCCCGTACGCTGGCACTGACCCGTGCGTCAGCACGTCGCCTGACCCTCCCACGTTTCCGTACCCTCACCTGTGCCCTAAGCCTTGCCGTTCCCTAACCCTAACCCTAGCCCGGAATGGAAACCCACCACCAGCCCTATACCTTACCCTACGCCGTTGCCTACTCCTGGCCTGTACTCTGGCACTGACCCGTGCATCAGCACGTAGCCTTAGCCTCCCGCGTTTCCGTACCATCACCTGTGCCCTAAGCCTTGCCGTTCCCTAACCCTAACCCTAGCCCAGAACGCAAATCCACCACCAGCCCTACACTTTATCCTACGCCGTTGCCTACTCCTGGCCCGTACGCTGGCACTGACCTCTGCGTCAGCACGTAGCCCGACCCTCCCTCGTTTCCGTAACCTCACCTGTGCCCTAAGCCTTGCCGTTCCCTAACCCTAACCCTAGCCCGGAAAGGAAATCAACCACCAGCCCTACACTTTATCCTACGCCGTTGCATACTCCTGGCCCGTACGCTGGCACTGACCCGTGCGTCAGCACGTAGCCCGACCCTCCCACGTTTCCGTACCCTCTCCTGTGCCCTAAGCCTTGCCGTTCCCTAACCCTAACCCTAGCCCGGAATAGAAACCCACCACCAGCCCTACACCTTACCTTACGCCGTTGCCTACTCCTGGCCCGTACGCTGGCACTGACCCATGCGTCAGCACGTAGCCTGACCCTCCCACGTTTCCGTACTCTCACCTGTGCCCTAAGCCTTGCCGTTCCCTAACCCTAACCCTAGCCCGGAACGCAAATCCACCACCAGCCCTACACTTTATCCTACGCCGTTGCCTACTCCTGGCCCGTACGCTGGCACTGACCTCTGCGTCAGCATGTAGCCCGACCCTCCCACGTTTCCGTACCCTCACCTGTGCCCTAAGCCTTGCTGTTCCCTAACCCTAACCCTAGCCTGGAACGGAAACCAACCACCAGCCCTACACCTTACCTTACGCCGTTGCCTACTCCTGGCCCATACGCTGGCACTGACCCGTGCGTCAGCACGTAGCCCGACCCTCCCACGTTTCCGTACCCTCACCTCTGCCCTAAGCCTTGCCGTTCCCTAACCCTAACCCTAGCCCGGAATAGAAACCCACCACCAGCCCTACACCTTCCCTTATGCCATTGCCTACTCCTGGCCCGTACGCTGGCACTGACCCATTCGTCAGCATGTAGCCTGACCCTCCCACGTTTCCGTACCCTCACCTGTGCCCTAAGCCTTGCCGTTCCCTAACCCTAATCCTAGCCCGGAACGCAAATCCACCACCAGCCCTACACTTTATCCTACGCCGTTGCCTACTCCTGGCCGTACGCTGGCACTGACCTCTGCGTCAGCACGTAGCCCGACCCTCCCACGTTTCCGTACCCTCAACTGTGCCCTAAGCCTTGCCGTTCCCTAACCCTAACCCTAGCCTGGAACGGAAACCAACCACCAGCCCTACACATTACCTTACGCCGTTGCCTACTCCTGGCCCGTACTCTGGCACTGACCCGTGCATCAGCACGTAGCCTTACACTCCCGCGTTTCCGTACCCTGACCTGTGCCCTAAGCCTTGCCGTTCCCTAACCCTAACCCTAGCCCGGAATGGAAACCCACCACCAGCCCTACACCTTACCTTACGCCGTACACTACTCCTGAACCGTACGCTGGCACTGACCCGTGCGTCAGCACGTAGACTGACCCTCCCACGTTTCCGTACCCTCACCTGTGCGCTAAGCCTTGCCGTTCCCTAAACCTAACCCTAGCCCGGAACGCAAATCCACCACCAGCCCTACACTTTATCCTACGCCGTTGCCTACTTCTGGCCCGTACGCAGGCACTGACCCGTGCGTCAGCACGTAGCCTGACACTCCCACGTTTCCGTACCCTCACCTGTGCCCTAAGCCTTGCCGTTCCCTAACCCTAACCCTAGCCCGGAACGGATACCCCCCACCAGCCCTACAGCTTACCTTATGCCGTACCCTATTCCTGTCCCGTATGCTGCAACTGAACCGTACGTCAGCACGTAGCCTGACCCTCCCACGTTTCCGTACCCTCACCTGTGCCCTAAGCCTTGCCGTTCCCTAACCATAACCCTAGCCTGGAACGGAAACCAACCACCAGCCCTACACCTTACCTTACGCCGTTGCCTAATCCTGGCCCGTACGCTGGCACTGACCCGTGCGTCAGCACGTAGCCTAACCCTCCCACGTTTCCGTACCCTCACCTGTGCCCTAAGCCTTGCCGTTCCCTAACCCTAACCCTAGCCCAGAACGGAAACCCACCACCAGCCCTACTCCTTACCCTACGCCGTTGCCTACTCCTGGCCTGTACTCTGGCACTGACCGGTCCGTCAGCACGTAGCCTTACCCTCCCGCGTTTCCGTACCCTAACCTGTGCCCTAAGCCTTGCCATTCCCTAACCCTAACCCTAGCCCTGAACGCAAATCCACCACCAGCCCTACACTTTATCCTACGCCGTTGCCTACTCCTGTCCTGTACGCTGGCACTGACCCGTGCATCAGCACGTAGCCCGACCCTCCCACGTTTCCGTACCCTCACCTGTGCCCTAAGCCTTGCCGTTCCCTAACCCTAACCCTAGCCTGGAACGGAAACCAACCACCAGCCCTACACCTTACCTTACGCCATTGCCTAATCCTGGCCCGTACCCTGGCACTGACCCGTGCGTAAGCACGAATCCTGACCCTCGCACGTTTCCGTACCCTCACCTGTGCCCTAAGCCTTGCCGTTCCCTAACCCTAACCCTAGCCCGGAACGGAAACCCACCACCAGCCCTACACCTTACCCTACGCCGCTGCCTACTCCTGGACTGTTCTCTGGCACTGACCGGTCCGTCAGCACGTAGCCTTACCCTCCCGCGTTTCCGTACCCTGACCTGTGCCCTAAGCCTTGCAATTCCCTAACCCTAACCCTAGCCCGGAACGCAAAACCACCCACAGCTCTACACTTTATCCTACGCCATTGCCTACTCCTGGCACGTACGCTGGCACTGACCCGTGCGTCAGCACGTAGCCCGACCCTCCCACGTTTCTGTACACTCACCTGTGCCCTAAGCCTTGCCGTTCCCTAACCCTAACCCTAGCCCGGAACGCAAATCCACCACCAGCCCTACACTTTATACTACGCCGTTGCCTACTCCTGGCCCTTACGCTGGCACTGACCCGTGTGTCAGCACGTAGCCTGACCCTCCCACGTTTCCGTACCCTCACCTGTGCCCTAAGCCTTGCCGTTCCCTAACCCAAACCCTAGCCGGGAACGGAAACCCACCACCAGCCCTACCCCTTACCTTACGCCATACCGTACTCCTGTCACGTACGCTGGCACTGAACCGTGCGTCAGCACGCAGCCTGACCCTCCCAGTTTTCCGTACCCTCACCTGTGCCCTAAGCCTTGCCGTTCCCTAACCCTAACCCTAGCCCGGCACGCAAATCCACCACCAGCCCTACACTTTATCGTACGCCGTTGCCTACTCCTGGCCCGTACGCTGGCACTGACCCGTGCGTCAGCACGTAGCTCGACCCTCCCTCGTTTCCGTACCCTCACCTGTGCCCTAAGCCTTGCCATTCCCTAACCCTAACCCTAGCCCGGAACGCAAATCCACCACCAGCCCTACACTTTATCCTACGCCGTTGCCTACTCCAGGCCAGTACGCTGGCACTGACCCGTGCGTCAGCACGTAGCTCGACCCTCCCTCGTTTCCGTACCCTCACATGTGCCCTAAGCCTTGCCGTTCCCTAACCCTAACCCTAGCCTGGAACGGAAACCAACCACCAGCCTTACACCTTATATTACACCGTTGCCCACTCCTGGCCCGTACGCTGGCACGGACCCGTGCGTCAGCACGTAGCCTGTCCCTCCCACGTTTCCGTACCCTCACCTTTGCCCTAAGCCTTGCCGTTCCCTAACCCTAACCCTAGCCCGGAACGGAAACCCACCACCAGACCTACACCTTACCTTACGCCGTACCCTATTCCTGGCCCGTACGCTGGCACTGAACCGTGCGTCAGCACGTAGCCTGACCCTCCCACGTTTCCGTACCCTCACCTGTGCCCTAAGCCTTGCCGTTCCCTATCCCTAACCCTAGCCCGGTATAGAAACCCACCACCAGCCCTACACCTTACCTTAAGCCGTACCCTACTCCTGGCCAGTACGCTGGCACTGACCCGTGCGTCAGCACGTAGCCCGACCCTCCCACGTTTCCGTACCCTCACATGTGCCCTAAGCCTTGCCGTTCCCTAACCCTAACCCTAGCCTGGAACGGAAAACAACCACCAGCCCTACAACTTACCTTACGCCGTTGCCTACTCCTGGCCCGTACGCTGGCACTGACCCGTGGGTCAGCACGTAGCCTGACCCTCCCACGTTTCCGTACCCTCACCTGTGCCCTAAGCCTTGCCGTTCCCTAACCCTAACCCTAGCCCGGAATGGTAACCCACCACCAGCCCTACACCTTACCCTACGGCGATGCCTACTCCTGGCCTGTAGTCTGGCACTGACCTGTGCATCAGAACGTAGCCTTACCCTCCCGCGTTTCCGTACCCTGACCTGTGCCCTAAGCCTTGCCGTTCCATAACCCTAACCCTAGCCCAGAACGCAAATCCACCACCAGCCCTACACTTTATCCTACGCCGTTGCCTACTCCTGGCCCGTACGCTGGCACTGACCTGTGCGTCAGCACGTAGCACGACCCTCCCACGTTTCCGTAACCTCACCTGTGCCCTATGCCTTGCCGTTCCCTAACCCTAACCCTAGCCCGGAACGTAAATCAACCACCAGCCCTACACTTTATCCTACGCCGTTGCATACTCCTGGCCCGTACGCTGGCAGTGACCCGTGCGTCAGCACGCAGCCCGACCCTCCCACGTTTCCGTACCCTCACCTGTGCCCTAAGCATTGCCGTTCCCTAACCCTAACCCTAGCCCGGAATAGAAACCCACCACCAGCCCTACACCTTACCTTATGCCGTTGCCTACTCCTGGCCCGCACGCTGGCACTGACCCATTCGTCAGCATGTAGCCTGACCCTCCCACGTTTCCATACCCTCACCTGTGCCCTAAGCCTTGCCGTTCCCTAACCCTATCCCTAGCCCAGAACGCAAATCCACCACCAGCCCTACACTTTATCCTACTCCGTTGCCTACTCCTGGCCCGTACGCTGGCACTGACCCGTGCGTCAGCACGTAGCCCGACCCTCCCACGTTTCCGTACCCTCACCTGTGCCCTAAGCCTTGCCGTTCCCTAACCCTATCCCTAGCCTGGAACAGAAATCAACCACAAGCCCTACACCTTACCATACGCCGTACCCTACTCCTGGCCCGTACGCTGGCACTGACCCGTGTGTCAGCACGTATCCTGACCCTCCCACGTTTCCGTACCCTCACCTGTGCCCTAAGCCTTGCCGTTCCCTAACCCTAACCCTAGCCCGGAACGGATACCCAACATCAGCCCTACACCTTACCTTACGCCGTACCCTATTTCTGGCCCGTATTCTGGCACTGAACCGTGCGTCAGCACGTAGCCTGACCCTCCCACGTTTCCGTACCCTCACCTGTGCCCTAAGCCTTGCCGTTCCCTAACCCTAACCCTAGCCCGGAACGCAATTCCACCACCAGCCCTACACCTTACCTTACGCCGTGCCCTAATCCTGACCCGTACGCTGGCAATGACACTTGCGTCAGCACGTAGCCTGACCCTCCCACGTTTCTGTACCCTCACCTGTGCCCTAAGCCTTGTCGTTCCCTAACCCTAACCCTAGCCCGGAACGCAATTCCACCACCAGCCCTACACCTTACCTTACGCCGTACCGTAATCCTGAACCGTACGCTCGCACTGACCCGTGCGTCAGCACGTAGCCTGACCCTCCCACGTTTCCGTACCCTCACCTGTGCCCTAAGCCTTGCCGTTCCCTAACCCTAACCCTACCCGGCACGGAAATCCACCACCAGCCCTACACTTTATCCTACGCCGTTGCCTACTCCTGGCCCTTATGCTGGCACTGACCCGTGCGTCAGCACGTAGCCCGACCCTCCCAAGTTTCCGTACCCTCACCTGTGCCCTAAGCCTTGCCCTTCCCTAACCCTAACCCTAGCCTGGAACGGAAACCAACCACCAGCCCTACACCTTACCTTACGCCGTTGCCTACTCCTGGCCCGTACGCTGGCACTGACCCATGCGTCAACACGTAGGCTGACCCTCCCATGTTTCTGAACACTCACCTGTGCCTTAAGCCTTGCCGTTCCCTAACCCTAACCCTAGCCCGGAACGGAAACCCACCAACAGCCCTACACCTTACCTTACGCCGTACCCTATTCCTGGCCCGTAAGCTGGCACTGAACCGTGCGTCAGCACGTAGCCCGACCCTCCCACGTTCACGTACCCTCACCTGTGCCCTAAGCCTTGCCGTTCCCTACCCCTAACCCTAGCCCGGAATAGAAACCCACCACCAGCCCTTCACCTTACCCTACGGCGTTGCCTACTCCTGGCCTGTACTCTGGACATGAACCGTGCATCAGCACGTAGCCTTACCCTCCCGCGTTTCCGTACCCTCACCTGTGCCCTAAGCCTTGCCGTTCCCTAACCCTAACCCTAGCCCGCAAAGGAAATCAACCACCAGCCCTACACTTTATCCTACGCCGTTGCCTACTCCTGGCCCGTACGCTGGCACTGACCTGTGCGTCAGCACGTAGCCCGACCCTCCCACGTTTCCGTAACCTCACCTGTGCCCTAAGCCTTGCCGTTCCCTAACCCTAACCCTAGCCCGGAACGGAAATCAACCACCAGCCCTACACTTTATCCTACGCCGTTGCGTACTCCTGGCCCGTACGCTGGCACTGACCCGTGCGTCAGCACGTAGCCCGACTGTCCCACGTTTCCGTACCCTCACCTGTGCCCTAAGCCTTGCCGTTCCCTAACCCAAACGCTAGCCCAGAATGGAAACCCACCACCAGCCCTACACCTTACCCTACGCCGTTGCCTACTCCTGGCCCGTACTCTGGCACTGACCCATGCGTCAGCACGTAGCCTGACCGTCCCACGTTTCCGTACCCTCACCTGTGCCCTAAGCCTTGCCGTTCCCTAACCCAAACCCTAGCCCAGAACGCAACTCCACCACCAGCCCTAGACTTTATCCTACGCCGTTGCCTACTTCTGGCCCGTACGATGGCACTGCCCTCTGCGTCAGCACGTAGCCCGACCCTCCCACGTTTCCGAACCCTCACCTGTGCCCTAAGCCTTGCCGTTCCCTTACCCTAAGCCTAGCCCAGAACGCAAATCCACCACCAGCCGTACACTTTATCCTTCGCCGTTGCCTACTCCTGGCCCATACGCTGGCACTGACCCGTGCGTCAGCACGTAGCCCGACCCTCCCACGTTTCCATACCCTCACCTGTGCCCTAAGCCTTGCCGTTCCCTAACCCTAACCCTAGCCCGGAACGCAAATCCACCACCAGCCCTACACTTTGTCCTACGCCGTTGCCTACTCCTGGCCCGTACGCTTGCACTGACCCGTGCGTCAGCACGTAGCCTGACCCTCCCAAGTTTCCGTACACTCACCTGTGCCCTAAGCCTTGCCGTTCCCTAACCCTAACCCTAGCCCAGAACGCAAATACACCACCAGCCCTACACTTTATCCTACGCCGTTGGCTACTCCTGGCCTGTACGCTAGCACTGACCCGTGCATCAGCACGTAGCCCGACCCTCCCACGTTTCCGTACCCTCACCTGTGCCCTAAGCCTTGCCGTTCCCTAAACCTAACCCTAGCCTGGAACGGAAACCAACCACCAGCCCTACACCTTACCTTACGCCATTGCCTAATCCTGGCCCGTACCCTGGCACTGACCCGTGCGTAAGCACGAAGCCTGACCCTCGCACGTTTCCGTACCCTCACCTGTGCCCTAAGCCTTGCCGTTCCCTAACCCTAACCCTAGCCCGGAACGGAAACCCACCACCAGCCCTACACCTTACCCTACGCCGCTGCCTACTCCTGGACTGTACTCTGGCACTGACCGGTCCGTCAGCACGTAGCCTTACCCTCCCGCGTTTCCGTACCCCGACCTGTGCCCTAAGCCTTGCAATTCCCTAACCCTAACCCTAGCCCGGAACGCAAATCCACCCACAGCCCTACACTTTATCCTACGCCGTTGCCTACTCCTGGCACGTACGCTGGCACTGACCCGTGCGTCAGCACGTAGCCCGACCCTCCCACGTTTCTGTACACTCACCTGTGCCCTAAGCCTTGCCGTTCCCTAACCCTAACCCTAGCCCGGAACGCAAATCCACCACCAGCCCTACACTTTATACTACGCCGTTGCCTACTCCTGGCCCTTACGCTGGCACTGACCCGTGCGTCAGCACGTAGCCTGACCCTCCCACGTTTCCGTACCCTCACCTGTGCCCTAAGCCTTGCCGTTCCCTAACCCAAACCCTAGCCGGGAACGGAAACCCACCACCAGCCCTACACCTTACCTTACGCCATACCGTACTCCTGTCACGAACGCTGGCACTGAACCGTGCGTCAGCACGCAGCCTGACCCTCCCAGTTTTCCGTACCCTCACCTGTGCCCTAAGCCTTGCCGTTCCCTAACCCTAACCCTAGCCCGGAACGCAAATCCACCACCAGCCCTACACTTTATACTACGCCGTTGCCTACTCCTGGCCCTTACGCTGGCACTGACCCGTGTGTCAGCACGTAGCCTGACCCTCCCACGTTTCCGTACCCTCACCTGTGCCCTAAGCCTTGCCGTTCCCTAACCCAAACCCTAGCCGGGAACGGAAACCCACCACCAGCCCTACACCTTACCTTACGCCATACCGTACTCCTGTCACGTACGCTGGCACTGAACAGTGCGTCAGCAAGCAGCCTGTCCCTCCCAGTTTTCCGTACCCTCACCTGTGCCCTAAGCCTTGCCATTCCCTAACCCTAACCCTAGCCCGGAACGCACATCCACCACCAGCCCTACACTTTATCGTACGCCGTTGCATACTCCTGGCCCGTACGCTGGCACTGACCCGTGCGTCAGCACGTAGCTCGACCCTCCCTCGTTTCTGTACCCTCACCTGTGCCCTAAGCCTTGCCGTTCCCTAACCCTAACCCTAGCCCGGAACGCAAATCCACCACCAGCCCTACACTTTATCCTACGCCGTTGCCTACTCCAGGCCAGTACGCTGGCACTGACCCGTGCGTCAGCACGTAGCTCGACCCTCCCTCGTTTCCGTACCCTCACATGTGCCCTAAGCCTTGCCGTTCCCTAACCCTAACCCTAGCCTGGAACGGAAACCAACCACCAGCCTTACACCTTACATTACACCGTTGCCCACTCCTGGCCCGTACGCTGGCACGGACCCGTGCGTCAGCACGTAGCCTGTCCCTCCCACGTTTCCGTACCCTCACCTGTGCCCTAAGCCTTGCCGTTCCCTAACCCTAACCCTAGCCCGGAACGGAAACCCACCACCAGCCCTACACCTTACCTTACGCCGTACCCTATTCCTGGCCCGTACGCTGGCACTGAACCGTGCGTCAGCACGTAGCCTGACCCTCCCACGTTTCCGTACCCTCACCTGTGCCCTAAGCCTTGCCGTTCCCTAACCCTAACCCTAGCCCGGTATAGAAACCCACCACCAGCCCTACACCTTACCTTAAGCCGTACCCTACTCCTGGCCAGTACGCTGGCACTGACCCGTGCGTCAGCACGTAGCCCGACCCTCCCACGTTTCCGTACCCTCACATGTGACCTAAGCCTTGCCGTTCCCTAACCCTAACCCTAGCCTGGAACGGAAAACAACCACCAGCCCTACAACTTACCTTACGCCGTTGCCTACTCCTGGCCCGTACGCTGGCACCGACCCGTGCGTCAGCACGTAGCCTGACCCTCCCACGTTTCCGTACCCTCACCTGTGCCCTAAGCCTTGCCGTTCCCTAACCCTAACCCTAGCCCGGAATGGTAACCCACCACCAGCCCTACACCTTACCCTACGGCGTTGCCTACTCCTGGCCTGTAGTCTGGCACTGACCCGTGCATCAGAACGTAGCCTTACCCTCCCGCGTTTCCGTACCCTGACCTGTGCCCTAAGCCTTGCCGTTCCATAACCCTAACCCTAGCCCAGAACGCAAATCCACCACCAGCCCTACACTTTATCCTACGCCGTTGCCTACTCCTGGCCCGTACGCTGGCACTGACCTGTGCGTCAGCACGTAGCACGACCCTCCCACGTTTCCGTAACCTCACCTGTGCCCTATGCCTTGCCGTTCCCTAACCCTAACCCTAGCCCGGAACGTAAATCAACCACCAGCCCTACACTTTATCCTACGCCGTTGCATACTCCTGGCCCGTACGCTGGCAGTGACCCGTGCGTCAGCACGCAGCCCGACCCTCCCACGTTTCCGTACCCTCACCTGTGCCCTAAGCATTGCCGTTCCCTAAACCTAACCCTAGCCCGGAATAGAAACCCACCACCAGCCGTACACCTTACCTTATGCCGTTGCCTACTCCTGGCCCGTACGCTGGCACTGACCCATTCGTCAGCATGTAGCCTGACCCTCCCACGTTTCCATACCCTCACCTGTGCCCTAAGCCTTGCCGTTCCCTAACCCTATCCCTAGCCCAGAACGCAAATCCACCACCAGCCCTACACTTTATCCTACTCCGTTGCCTACTCCTGGCCCGTACGCTGGCACTGACCCGTGCGTCAGCACGTAGCCCGACCCTCCCACGTTTCCGTACCGTCACCTGTGCCCTAAGCCTTGCCGTTCCCTAACCCTATCCCTAGCCTGGAACAGAAATCAACCACAAGCCCTACACCTTACCATACGCCGTACCCTACTCCTGGCCCGTACGCTGGCACTGACCCGTGTGTCAGCACGTAGCCTGACCCTCCCACGTTTCCGTACCCTCACCTGTGCCCTAAGCCTTGCCGTTCCCTAACCCTAACCCTAGCCCGGAACGGATACCCAACATCAGCCCTACACCTTACCTTACGCCATACCCTATTTCTGGCCCGTATTCTGGCACTGAACCGTGCGTCAGCACGTAGCCTGACCCTCCCACGTTTCCGTACCCTCACCTGTGCCCTAAGCCTTGCCGTTCCCTAACCCTAACCCTAGCCCGGAACGCAATTCCACCACCAGCCCTACACCTTACCTTACGCCGTGCCCTAATCCTGACCCGTACGCTGGCAATGACACTTGCGTTAGCACGTAGCCTGACCCTCCCACGTTTCCGTACCCTCACCTGTGCCCTAAGCCTTGTCGTTCCCTAACCCTAACCCTAGCCCGGAACGCAATTCCACCACCAGCCCTACACCTTACCTTACGCCGTACCCTAATCCTGACGCGTACGCTCGCACTGACCCGTGCGTCAGCACGTAGCCTGACCCTCCCACGTTTCCGTACCCTCACCTGTGCCCTAAGCCTTGCCGTTCCCTAACCCTAACCCTACCCGGCACGGAAATCCACCACCAGCCCTACACTTTATCCTACGCCGTTGCCTACTCCTGGCCCTTACGCTGGCACTGACCCGTGCGTCAGCACGTAGCCCGACCCTCCCAAGTTTCCGTACCCTCACCTGTGCCCTAAGCCTTGCCCTTCCCTAACCCTAACCCTAGCCTGGAACGGAAACCAACCACCAGCCCTACACCTTACCTTACGCCGTTGCCTACTCCTGGCCCGTACGCTGGCACTGACCCATGCATCACCACGTAGCCTGACCCTCCCAGGTTTCTGAACACTCACCTGTGCCCTAAGCCTTGCCGTTCCCTAACCCTAACCCTAGCCCGGAACGGAAACCCACCACCAGCCCTACACCTTACCTTACGCCGTACCCTATTCCTGGCCCGTAAGCTGGCACTGAACCGTGCGTCAGCACGTAGCCCGACCCTCCCACGTTCACGTACCCTCACCTGTGCCCTAAGCCTTGCCGTTCCCTAACCCTAACCCTAGCCCGGAATAGAAACCCACCACCAGCCCTACACCTTACCTTACGCCGTACCCTACTCCTGACCCATACGCTGCCACTGACCCATGCGTCAGCACGTAGCCTGAACCTCCCACGTTTCCGTACCCTCACCTGTGCCCTAAGCCTTGCCGTTCCCTAACCCAAACCCTAGCCCGGAACGCAAATCCACCACCAGCCCTACACTTTGTCCTATGCCGTTGCCTACTCCTGGCCCGTACGCTGGCACTGACCCGTGCGTCAGCACGTAGCCTGACCCTCCCACGTTTCCGTACCCTCACCTGTGCCCTAAGCCTTGCCGTTCCCTAACCCTAACCCTAGCCCAGAACGCAAATCCACCACCAGCCCTACACTTTATCCTACGCCGTTGGCTACTCCTGGCCTGTACGCTAGCACTGACCCGTGCATCAGCACGTAGCCCGACCCTCCCACGTTTCCGTACCCTAACCTGTGCCCTAAGCCTTGCCGTTCCCTAACCCTAACCCTAGCCTGGAACGGAAACCCACCACCAGCCCTACACCTTACCCTACGCCACTGCCTATTCCTGGCCCGTACCCTGGCACTGACCCGTGCGTAAGCACGAAGCCTGACCCTCGCACGTTTCCGTACCCTCACCTGTGCCCTAAGCCTTGCCGTTCCCTAACCCTAACCCTAGCCCGGAACGGTAACCCACCACCAGCCCTAAACCTTACCCTACGCCGCTGCCTACTCCTGGCCTGTACTCTGGCACTGACCGGTCCGTCACCACGTAGCCTTACCCTCCCGCGTTTCCGTACCCTGACCTGTGCCCTAAGCCTTGCAATTCCCTAACCCTAACCCTAGCCCGGAACACAAATCCACCCACAGCCCTACACTTTATACTACGCCGTTGCCTACTCCTGGCACGTACACTGGCACTGACCCGTGCGTCAGCACGTAGCCCGACCCTCCCACGTTTCTGTACACTCACCTGTGCCCTAAGCCTTGCCGTTCCCTAACCCTAACCCTAGCCCGGAACGCAAATCCACCACCAGCCCTACACTTTATACTACGCCGTTGCCTACTCCTGGCCCTTACGCTGGCACTGACCCGTGCGTCAGCACGTAGCCTGACCCTCCCACGTTTCCGTACCCTCACCTGTGCCCTAAGACTTGCCGTTCCCTAACCCAAACCCTAGCCGGGAACGGAAACCCACCACCAGCCCTACACCTTACCTTACGCCATACCGTACTCCTGTCACGTACGCTGGCACTGAACCGTGCGTCAGCACGCAGCCTGACCCTCCCAGTTTTCCGTACCCTCACCTGTGCCCTAAGCCTTGCCGTTCCCTAACCCTAACCCTAGCCCGGAACGCAAATCCACCACCAGCCCTACACTTTATCGTACGCCGTTGCCTACTCCTGGCCCGTACGCTGGCACTGACCCGTGCGTCAGCACGTAGCCTGACCCTCCCACGTTTCCGTACCCTCACCTGTGCCCTAAGCCTTGCCGTTCCCTAACCCTAACCCTAGCCCGGAACGCAAATCCACCACCAGCCCTACACTTTATCCTACGCCGTTGCCTACTCCAGGCCAGTACGCTGGCACTGACCCGTGCGTCAGCACGTAGCTCGACCCTCCCTCGTTTCCGTACCCTCACATGTGCCCTAAGCCTTGCCGTTCCCTAACCCTAACCCTAGCCTGGAACGGAAAACAACCACCAGCCCTACACGTTACCTTACGCCGTTGCCTACTCCTGGCCCGTACGCAGGCACTAACCCGTGCGTCAGCACGTAGCCTGACCCTCCCACGTTTCCGTACCCTCACCTTTGCCCTAAGCCTTGCCGTTCCCTAACCCTAACCCTAGCCCGGAATAGAAACCCACCACCAGCCCTACACCTTACCCTACGGCGTTGCCTACTCCTGGCCTGTACTCTGGACCTGACCCGTGCATCAGCACGTAGCCTTACCCTCCTGCGTTTCCGTACTCTCACCTGTGCCCTAAGCCTTGCCGTTCCCTAACCCTAACCCTAGCCCACAAAGGAAATCAACCACCAGCCCTACACTTTATCCTACGCCGTTGCCTACTCCTGGCCCGTACGCTGGCACTGACCTGTGCGTCAGCACGTAGCCCGACCCTCCCACGTTTCCGTACCCTCACCTGTGCCCTAAGCCTTGCCGTTCCCTAACCCTAACCCTAGCCCGGAACGGAAATCAACCACCAGCCCTACACTTTATCCTACGCCGTTGCATACTCCTGACCCGTACGCTGGCACTGACCCGTGCGTCAGCACGTATCCCGACCGTCCCACGTTTCCGTACCCTCACCTGTGCCCTAAGCCTTGCCGTTCCCTAACCCTAACCCTAGCCCAGAATGGAAACCCACCACCAGCCCTACACCTTACCCTACGCCGTTGCCTACTCCTGGCCCGTACTCTGGCACTGACCCATGCGTCAGCACGTAGCCTGACCGTCCCACGTTTCCGTACCCTCACCTGTGCCCTAAGCCTTGCCGTTCCCTAACCCAAACCCTAGCCCAGAACGCAAATCCACCACCAGCCCTAGACTTTATCCTACGCCGTTGCCTACTCCTGGCCCGTACGATGGCACTGCCCTCTGCGTCAGCACGTAGCCCGACCCTCCCACGTTTCCGAACCCTCACCTGTGCCCTAAGCCTTGCCGTTCCCTAACCCTAACCCTAGCCCGGAACGGAAACCCACCACCAGCCCTACACCTTACCCTACGCCGCTGCCTACTCCTGGACTGTACTCTGGCACTGACCGGTCCGTCAGCACGTAGCCTTACCCTCCCGCGTTTCCGTACCCTGACCTGTGCCCTAAGCCTTGCAATTACCTAACCCTAACCCTAGCCCGGAACGCAAATCCACCCACAGCCCTACACTTTATCCTACGCCGTTGCCTACTCCTGGCACGTACGCTGGCACTGACCCGTGCGTCAGCACGTAGCCCGACCCTCCCACGTTTCTGTACACTCACCTGTGCCCTAAGCCTTGCCGTTCCCTAACCCTAACCCTAGCCCGGAACGCAAATCCACCACCAGCCCTACACTTTATACTACGCCGTTGCCTACTCCTGGCCCTTACGCTGCCACTGACCCGTGTGTCAGCACGTAGCCTGACCCTCCCACGTTTCCGTACCCTCACCTGTGCCCTAAGCCTTGCCGTTCCCTAACCCAAACCCTAGCCGGGAACGGAAACCCACCACCAGCCCTACACCTTACCTTACGCCATACCGTACTCCTGTCACGTACGCTGGCACTGAACCGTGCGTCAGCACGCAGCCTGACCCTCCCAGATTTCGGTACCCTCACCTGTGCCCTAAGCCTTGCCGTTCCCTAACCCTAACCCTAGCCCGGAACGCAAATCCACCACCAGCCCTACACTTTATCGTACGCCGTTGCCTACTCCTGGCCCGTACGCTGGCACTGACCTTGCGTCAGCACGTAGCTCGACCCTCCCTCGTTTCCGTACCCTCACCTGTGCCCTAAGCCTTGCCGTTCCCTAACCCTAACCCTAGCCTGGAACGGAAAACAACCACCAGCCCTACACGTTACCTTACGCCGTTGCCTACTCCTGGCCCGTACGCAGGCACTAACCCGTGCGTCAGCACGTAGCCTGACCCTCACACGTTTCCGTACCCTCACCTGTGCCCTAAGCCTTGCCGTTCCCTAATCCTAACCCTAGCCCGGAATGGAAACCCACCACCACCCCTACACCTTACCCTACGCCGTTGCCTACTCCTGGCCTGTACTCTGGCACTGACCCGTGCATTAGAACGTAGCCTTACCCTCCCGCGGTTTCGTACCGTGACCTGTGCCCTAAACCTTGCCGTTCCCTAACCCTAACCCTAGCCCAGAACGCAAATCCACCACCAGCCCTACACTTTATCCTACGCCGTTGCCTACTCCTGGCCCGTACGCAAGCACTAACCCGTGCGTCAGCACGTAGCCTGACCCTCACACGTTTCCGTACCCTCACCTGTGCCCTAAGCCTTGCCGTTCCCTAACCCTAACCCTAGCCCGGAATAGAAACCCACCACCAGCCCTACACCTTACCTTACGCCGTTGCCTACTCCTGGCCCGTACGCTGGCACTGACCCATGCGTCAGCACGTAGCCTGACCCTCCCACGTTTCCGTACCCTCACCTGTGCCCTAAGCCTTGCCGTTCCCTAACCCAAACCCTAGCCCAGAACGCAAATCCACCACCAGCCCTAGACTTTATCCTACGCCGTTGCCTACTCCTGGCCCGTACGATGGCACTGCCCTCTGCGTCGGCACGTAGCCCGACCCTCCCACGTTTCCGAACCCTCACCTGTGCCCTAAGCCTTGCCGTTCCCTTACCCTAACCCTAGCCCAGAACGCAAATCCACCACCAGCCGTACACTTTATCCTTCGCCGTTGCCTACTCCTGGCCCATACGCTGACACTGACCCGTGCGTCAGCACGTAGCCCGACCCTCCCACGTTTCCATACCCTCACCTGTGCCCTAAGCCTTGCCGTTCCCTAACCCTAACCCTAGCCCGGAAAGGAAACCCACCACCACCCCTACACCTTACCTTACGCCGTACCCTATTCCTGGCCCGTACGCTGGCACTGAACCATGCGTCAGCACGTAGCCTGACCCTGCCACGTTTCCGTACCCTCACCTGTGCCCTAAGCCTTGCCGTTCCCTAACCCTAACCCTAGCCCGGAATAGAAACCCACCACCAGCCCTACACCTTACATTACGCCGTACCCTACTCCTGACCCGTACGCTGGCACTGACCCGTGCGTCAGCACGTAACCTGACCCTCCCACGTTTCTGTACCCTCACCTGTGCCCTAAGTGTTGCCGTTCCCTAACCCTAACCCTAGCCCGGAACGCAAAACCACCACCAGCCCTACACATTATCCTACGCCGTTGCCTACTCCTGGACAGTACGCTGGCACTGACCCGTGCGTCAGCACGTAGCCTGACGCTCCCACGTTTCCGTACCCTCATATGTGCCCTAAGCCTTGCCGTTCCCTAACCCTAACCCTAGCCTTAAACGGAAAACAACCACCAGCCCTAAACCTTACCTTACGCCGTTGCCTACTCCTGGCCCGTACGCTGGCACTGACCCGTGCGTCAGCACGTAGCCTGACCCTCGCACGTTTCCGTACCCTCACATGTGCCCTACGCCTTGCCGTTCACTAACCCTAACCCTTGCCCGGAATGGAAACGCACCACCAGCCCTACACCTTACCCTACGCCGTTGCCTACTCCTGGCCTGTACTCTAGCACTGACCCGTGCATCAGAACATAGCCTTACGCTCCCGCGATTCCGTACCCTGAGCTGTGCCCTAAGCCTTGCCGTTCCCTAACCCTAACCCTAGCCCAGAACGCAAATCCACCACCAGCCCTACACTTTATCCTACGCCGTTGCCTACTACTGCCCGTACGCTGGCACTGACCTGTGCGTCAGCACGTAGCCCGATCCTCTCACGTTTCCGTAACCTCACCTGTGCCCTAAGCCTTGCCGTTCCCTAACCCTAACCCTAGCCCGGAACGGAAATCAACCACCAGCCCTACACTTTATCCTACGCCGTTGCATACTCCTGGCCCGTACGCTGGCACTGACCCGTGCGTCAGCACGTAGCCCGACCCTCCCACGTTTCCGTACCCTCACCTGTGCCCTAAGCCTTGCCGTTCCCTAACCCTAACCCTAGCCCGGAATAGAAACCCACCACCAGCCCTACACCTTACCTTACGCCGTTGCCTACTCCTGGCCCGTACGCTGGCACTGACCCATGCGTCACCACGTAGCCTGACCCTCCCACGTTTCCGTACCCTCACCTGTGCCCTAAGCCTTGCCGTTCCCTAACCCTAACCCTAGCCCGGAACGCAAATCCACCACCAGCCCTACACTTTATCCTACGCCGTTGCCTACTCCTGGCCCGTACGCTGGCACTGACCTCTGCGTCAGCACGTAGCCCGACCCTCCCACGTTTCTGTTCCCTCAACTGTGCCCTAAGCCTTGCCGTTCCCTAACACTAACCCAAGCCTGGAACGGAAACCAACCACCAGCCCTACACCTTACCTTACGCCGTACCCTATTCCTGGCCCGTACGCTGGCACGGACACATGCGTCAGCTCGTAGCCCGACCCTCCCACGTTTCCGTACCCTCACATGTGCCCTAAGCCTTGCCGTTCCCTAACCCTAACGCTAGCCCGGAACGGAAAACAACCACCAGCCCTACACCTTACCTTACGCCGTTGCCTATTCCTGGCCCGTACGCTGGCACTGACCCGTGCGTCAGCACGTAGCTCGACCCTCCCACGTTTCCGTACCCTCACCTGTGCCCTAAGCCTTGCCGTTCCCTAACCCTAACCCTAGCCCGGAATGGTAACCCACCACCAGCCCTACACCTTACCCTACGGCGTTGCCTACTCCTGGCCTGTACTTTGGCACTGACACGTGCATAAGAACGTAGCCTTACCCTCCCGCGTTTCCGTACCCTGACGTGTGCCCTAAGCCTTGCCGTTCCCTAACCCTTACCCTAGCCCAGAACGCAAATCCACCACCAGCCCTACACTTTATCCTACGCCGTTGCCTACTCCTGGCCCGTACGCTGGCACTGACCTGTGCGTCAGCACGTAGCCTGACCCTCCCACGTTTCCGTACCCTCACCTATGCCCTAAGCCTTGCCGTTCCCTAACCCTAACCGTAGCCCGGAACGCAAATCCACCACCAGCCCTACACTTTATCCTACGCCGTTGCCTACTCCTGTCCCGTACGCTGGCACTGACCTCTGCGTCAGCACGTAGCCCGACCCTCCCACGTTTTCGTACCCTCACCTGTGCCCTAAGCCTTGCCGTTCCCTAACCGTAACCCTAGCCTGGAACGGAAACCAACCACCAGCCCTACACCTTACCTTACGCCGTACCCTACTCCTGACCCGTACACTGGCACTGACCCGTGCGTCAGCACGTAGCCCGACCCTCCCACGTTTCCGTACCCTCACATGTGCCCTAAGCCTTGCCGTTCCCTAACCCTAACCCTAGCCTTAAACGGAAAACAACCACCAGCCCTAAACCTTACCTTACGCCGTTGCCTACTCCTGGCCCGTACGCTGGCACTGACCCGTGCGTCAGCACGTAGCCTGACCCTCGCACGTTTCCGTACCCTCACCTGTGCCCTACGCCTTGCCGTTCACTAACCCTAACCCTAGCCCGGAATGGAAACGCACCACCAGCCCTACACCTTACCCTACGCCGTTGCCTACTCCTGGCCTGTACTCTAGCACTGACCCGTGCATCAGAACATAGCCTTACCCTCCCGCGATTCCGTACCCTGAGCTGTGCCCTAAGCCTTGCCGTTCCCTAACCCTAACCCTAGCCCAGAACGCAAATCCACCACCAGCCCTACACTTTATCCTACGCCGTTGCCTACTCCTGGCCCGTACGCTGGCACTGACCCGTGCGTCAGCACGTAGCCTGACCCTCCCACGTTTCCGTACCCTCACCTGTGCCCTAAGCCTTGCCGTTCCCTAACCCTAACACTAGCCCGGAACGTAAATCCACCACCAGCCCTACACTTTACCCTACGCCGTTGCCTACTCCAGGCCAGTACGCTGGCACTGACCCGTGCGTCAGCACGTAGCTCGACACTCCCTCGTATCCGTACCCTCACATGTGCCCTAAGCCTTGCCATTCCCTAACCCTAACCCTAGCCTGGAACGGAAAACAACCACCAGCCCTACACGTTACCTTACGCCGTTGCCTACTCCTGGCCCGTACGCAGGCACTAACCCATGCGTCAGCACGTAGCCCGACCCTCCCACGTTTCCGTAACCTCACCTGTGCCCTAAGCCTTGCCGTTCCCTAACCCTAACCCTAGCCCGGAACGGAAATCAACCACCAGCCCTACACTTTATCCTACGCCGTTGCATACTCCTGGCCCGTACGCTGGCACTGACCCGTGCGTCAGCACGTAGCCCGACCCTCCCACGTTTCCGTACCCTCACCTGTGCCCTAAGCCTTGCCCTTCCCTAACCCTAACCCTAGCCCGGAATAGAAACCCACCACCAGCCCTACACCTTACCTTACGCCGTTGCCTACTCCTGGCCCGTACGCTGGCACTGACCCATGCGTCAGCACGTAGCCTGACCCTCCCACGTTTCCGTACCCTCACCTGTGCCCTAAGCCTTGCCGTTCCCTAACCCTAACCCTAGCCCGGAACGCAAATCCAGCACCAGCCCTACACTTTATCCTACGCCGTTGCCTACTCCTGGCCCGTACACTGGCACTGATCTCTGCATCAGCACGTAGCCCGAACCTCCCACGTTTCCGTACCCTCACATGTGCCCTAAGCCTTGCCGTTCCCTAACCCTAACCCTAGCCTTAAACGGAAAACAACCACCAGCCCTAAACCTTACCTTACGCCGTTGCCTACTCCTGGCCCGTACGCTGGCACTGACCCGTGCGTCAGCACGTAGCCTAACCCTCGCACGTTTCCGTACCCTCACATGTGCCCTACGCCTTGCCGTTCACTAACCCTAACCCTAGCCCGGAATGGAAACGCACCACTAGCCCTACACCTTACCCTACGCCGTTGCCTACTCCTGGCCTGTACTCTAGCACTGACCCGTGCATCAGAACATAGCCTTACCCTCCCGCGATTCCGTACCCTGAGCTGTGCCCTAAGCCTTGCCGTTCCCTAACCCTAACCCTAGCCCAGAACGCAAATCCACCACCAGCCCTACACTTTATCCTACGCCGTTGCCTACTCCTGCCCGTACGCTGGCACTGACCTGTGCGTCAGCACGTAGCCCGATCCTCTCACGTTTCCGTAACCTCACCTGTGCCCTAAGCCTTGCCGTTCCCTAACCCTAACCCTAGCCCGGAACGGAAATCAACCACCAGCCCTACACTTTATCCTACGCCGTTGCATACTCCTGGCCCGTACGCTGGCACTGACCCGTGCGTCAGCACGTAGCCCGAGCCTCCCACGTTTCCGTACCCTCACCTGTGCCCTAAGCCTTGCCGTTCCCTAACCCTAACCCTAGCCCGGAATAGAAACCCACCACCAGCCCTACACCTTACCTTACGCCGTTGCCTACTCCTGGCCCGTACGCTGGCACTGACCCATGCGTCAGCACGTAGCCTGACCCTCCCACGTTTCCGTACCCTCACCTGTGCCCTAAGCCTTGCCGTTCCCTAACCCTAACCCTAGCCCGGAACGCAAATCCACCACCAGCCCTACACTATATCCTACGCCGTTGCCTACTCCTGGCCCGTACGCTGGCACTGACCTCTGCGTCAGCACGTAGCCCGACCCTCCCACGTTTCTGTTCCCTCAACTGTGCCCTATGCCTTGCCGTTCCCTAACCCTAACCCAAGCCTGGAACGGAAACCAACCACCAGCCCTACACCTTACCTTACGCCGTACCCTATTCCTGGCCCGTACGCTGGCACGGACCCATGCGTCAGCTCGTAGCCCGACCCTCCCACGTTTCCGTACCCTCACATGTGCCCTAAGCCTTGCCGTTCCCTAACCCTAACGCTAGCCCGGAACGGAAAACAACCACCAGCCCTACACCTTACCTTACGCCGTTGCCTATTCCTGGCCCGTACGCTGGCACTGACCCGTGCGTCAGCACGTAGCTCGACCCTCCCACGTTTCCGTACCCTCAACTGTGCCCTAAGCCTTGCCGTTCCCTAACCCTAACCCTAGCCCGGAATGGTAACCCACCACCAGCCCTACACCTTACCCTACGGCGTTGCCTACTCCTGGCCTGTACTTTGGCACTGACACGTGCATAAGAACGTAGCCTTACCCTCCCGCGTTTTCGTACCCTGACGTGTGCCCTAAGCCTTGCCGTTCCCTAACCCTTACCCTAGCCCAGAACGCAAATCCACCACCAGCCCTACACTTTATCCTACGCCGTTGCCTACTCCTGGCCCGTACGCTGGCACTGACCTGTGCGTCAGCACGTAGCCTGACCCTCCCACGTTTCCGTACCCTCACCTATGCCCTAAGCCTTGCCGTTCCCTAACCCTAACCGTAGCCCGGAACGCAAATCCACCACCAGCCCTACACTTTATCCTACGCCGTTGCCTACTCCTGTCCCGTACGCTGGCACTGACCTCTGCGTCAGCACGTAGCCCGACCCTCCCACGTTTTCGTACCCTCACCTGTGCCCTAAGCCTTGCCGTTCCCTAACCGTAACCCTAGCCTGGAACGGAAACCAACCACCAGCCCTACACCTTACCTTACGCCGTACCCTACTCCTGACACGTACGCTGGCACTGACCCGTGCGTCAGCACGTAACCTGACCCTCCCACGTTTCTGTACCCTCACCTGTGCCCTAAGTGTTGCCGTTCCCTAACCCTAACCCTAGCCCGGAACGCAAAACCACCACCAGCCCTACACATTATCCTACGCCGTTGCCTACTCCTGGCCAGTACGCTGGCACTGACCCGTGCGTCAGCACGTAGCCCGACCCTCCCACGTTTCCGTACCCTCACATGTGCCCTAAGCCTTGCCGTTCCCTAACCCTAACCCTAGCCTTAAACGGAAAACAACCACCAGCCCTAAACCTTACCTTACGCCGTTGCCTACTCCTGGCCCGTACGCTGGCACTGACCCGTGCGTCAGCACGTAGCCTGACCCTCGCACGTTTCCGTACCCTCACCTGTGCCCTACGCCTTGCCGTTCACTAACCCTAACCCTAGCCCGGAATGGAAACGCACCACCAGCCCTACACCTTACCCTACGCCGTTGCCTACTCCTGGCCTGTACTCTAGCACTGACCCGTGCATCAGTACATAGCCTTACCCTCCCGCGATTCCGTACCCTGAGCTGTGCCCTAAGCCTTGCCGTTCCCTAACCCTAACCCTAGCCCAGAACGCAAATCCACCACCAGCCCTACACTTTATCCTACGCCGTTGCCTACTCCTGGCCCGTACGCTGGCACTGACCCGTGCGTCAGCACGTAGCCTGACCCTCCCACGTTTCCGTACCCTCACCTGTGCCCTAAGCCTTGCCGTTCCCTAACCCTAACCCTAGCCCGGAACGTAAATCCACCACCAGCCCTACACTATACCCTACGCCGTTGCCTACTCCAGGCCAGTACGCTGGCACTGACCCGTGCGTCAGCACGTAGCTCGACCCTCCCTCGTTTCCGTACCCTCACATGTGCCCTAAGCCTTGCCATTCCCTAACCCTAACCCTAGCCTGGAACGGAAAACAACCACCAGCCCTACACGTTACCTTACGCCGTTGCCTACTCCTGGCCCGTACGCAGGCACTAACCCGTGCGTCAGCACGTAGCCTGACCCTCACACGTTTCCGTACCCTCACCTGTGCCCTAAGCCTTGCCGTTCCCTAACCCTAACCCTAGCCCGGAATGGAAACCCACCACCACCCCTACACCTTACCCTACGCCGTTGCCTACTCCTGGCCTGTACTCTGGCACTGACCCGTGCATCAGAACGTAGCCTTACCCTCCCACGGTTTCGTACCGTGACCTGTGCCCTAAGCCTTGCCGTTCCCTAACCCTAACCCTAGCCCAGAACGCAAATCCACCACCAGCCCTACACTTTATCCTACGCCGTTGCCTACTCCTGTCCTGTACGCTGGCACTGACCTGTGCGTCAGCACGTAGCCCGACCCTCCCACGTTTCCGTAACCTCACCTGTGCCCTAAGCCTTGCCGTTCCCTAACCCTAACCCTAGCCCGGAACGGAAATCAACCACCAGCCCTACACTTTATCCTACGCCGTTGCATACTCCTGGCCCGTACGCTGGCACTGACCCGTGCGTCAGCACGTAGCCCGACCCTCCCACGTTTCCGTACCCTCACCTGTGCCCTAATCCTTGCCCTTCCCTAACCCTAACCCTAGCCCGGAATAGAAACCCACCACCAGCCCTACACCTTACCTTACGCCGTTGCCTACTCCTGGCCCGTACGCTGGCACTGACCCATGCGTCAGCACGTAGCCTGACCCTCCCACGTTTCCGTACCCTCACCTGTGCCCTAAGCCTTGCCGTTCCCTAACCCTAACCCTAGCCCGGAACGCAAATCCAGCACCAGCCCTACACATTATCCTACGCCGTTGCCTACTCCTGGCCCGTACGCTGGCACTGATCTCTGCATCAGCACGTAGCCCGAACCTCCCACGTTTCCGTACCCTCACATGTGCCCTAAGCCTTGCCGTTCCCTAACCCTAACCCTAGCCTGGAACGGAAACCAACCACCAGCCCTAAACCTTACCTTACGCCGTACCCTACTCCTGGCCCGTACGCTGGCACTGACCCGTGCGTCACCACGTAGCCCGACCCTCCCACGTTTCTGTACACTCACCTGTGCCCTAAGCCTTGCCGTTCCCTAACCCTAACCCTAGCCCGGAATGGAAACCCACCACCAGCCCTACACCTTACCCTACGCTGTTGCCTACTCCTGGCCTGTACTCTGGCCCTGACACGTGCATCAGCACGTAGCCCGACCCTCCCACGTTTCCGTAACCTCACCTGTGCCCTAAGCCTTGCCGTTCCCTAACCCTAACCCTAGCCCGGAACGGAAATCAACCACCAGCCCTACACTTTATCCTACGCCGTTGCCTACTCCTGGCCCGTACGCTGGCACTGACCTGTGCGTCAGCACGTAGCCCGACCCTCCCACGTTTCCGTAACCTCACCTGTGCCCTAAGCCTTGCCGTTCCCTAACCCTAACCCTAGCCCGGAACGGAAATCAACCACCAGCCCTACACTTTATCCTACGCCGTTGCATACTCCTGGCCCGTACGCTGGCACTGACCCGTGCGTCAGCACGTAGCCCGACCGTCCCACGTTTCCGTACCCTCACCTGTGCCCTAAGTCTTGCCGTTCCCTAACCCAAACCCTAGCCCAGAACGCAAATCCACCACCAGCCCTAGACTTTATCCTACGCCGTTGCCTACTCCTGGCCCGTACAATGGCACTGCCCTCTGCGTCAGCACGTAGCCCGACCCTCCCACGTTTCCGAACCCTCACCTGTGCCCTAAGCCTTGCCGTTCCCTTACCCTAACCCTAGCCCAGAACGCAAATCCACCACCAGCCGTACACTTTATCCTTCGCCGTTGCCTACTCCTGGCCCATACGCTGACACTGACCCGTGCGTCAGCACGTAGCCCGACCCTCCCACGTTTCCATACCCTCACCTGTGCCCTAAGCCTTGCCGTTCCCTAACCCTAACCCTAGCCCGGTACGGAAATCAACCACAAGCCCTACACCTTACCTTACGCCGTTGCCCACTCCTGGCCCATACGCTGGCACGGACCCATGCGTCAGCACGTAGCCTGACCCTCCCAAGTTTCCGTACCCTCACCTGTGCCCTAAGCCTTGCCGTTCCCTAACCCTAACCCTAGCCCGGAAAAGAAACCCACCACCACCCCTACACCTTACCTTACGCCGTACCCTATTCCTGGCCCGTACGCTGGCACTGACCTGTGCGTCAGCACGTAGCCCGACCCTCCCACGTTTCCGTAACCTCACCTGTGCCCTAAGCCTTGCCGTTCCCTAACCCTAACCCTAGCCCGGAACGGAAATCAACCACCAGCCCTACACTTTATCCTACGCCGTTGCATACTCCTGGCCCGTACGCTGGCACTGACCCGTGCGTCAGCACGTAGCCCGACCGTCCCACGTTTCCGTACCCTCACCTGTGCCCTAAGCCTTGCCGTTCCCTAACCCTAACCCTAGCCCAGAATGGAAACCCACCACCAGCCCTACACCTTACCCTACGCCGTTGCCTACTCCTGGCCCGTACTCTGGCACTGACCCATGCGTCAGCACGTAGCCTGACCGTCCCACGTTTCCGTACCCTCACCTGTGCCCTAAGCCTTGCCGTTCCCTAACCCAAACCCTAGCCCAGAACGCAAATCCACCACCAGCCCTAGACTTTATCCTACGCCGTTGCCTACTCCTGGCCCGTACGATGGCACTGCCCTCTGCGTCAGCACGTAGCCCGACCCTCCCACGTTTCCGAACCCTCACCTGTGCCCTAAGCCTTGCCGTTCCCTTACCCTAAGCCTAGCGCAGAACGCAAATCCACCACCAGCCGTACACTTTATCCTTCGCCGTTGCCTACTCCTGGCCCATACGCTGGCACTGACACGTGCGTCAGCACGTAGCCCGACCCTCCCACGTTTCCATACCCTCACCTGTGCCCTAAGCCTTGCCGTTCCCTAACCCTAACCCTAGCCCGGAACGCAAATCCACCACCAGCCCTACACTTTGTCCTACGCCGTTGCCTACTCCTGGCCCGTACGCTGGCACTGACCCGTGCTTCAGCACGTAGCCTGACCCTCCCACGTTTCCGTACACTCACCTGTGCCCTAAGCCTTGCCGTTCCCTAACCCTAACCCTAGCCCAGAACGCAAATCCACCACCAGCCCTACACTTTATCCTACGCCGTTGGCTACTCCTGGCCTGTACGCTAGCACTGACCCATGCATCAGCACGTAGCCCGACCCTCCCACGTTTCCGTACCCTCACCTGTGCCCTAAGCCTTGCCGTTCCCTAACCCTAACCCTAGCCTGGAACGGAAACCAACCACCAGCCCTACACCTTACCTTACGCCATTGCCTAATCCTGGCCCGTACCCTGGCACTGACCCGTGCGTAAGCACGAAGCCTGACCCTCGCACGTATCCGTACCCTCACCTGTGCCCTAAGCCTTGCCGTTCCCTAACCCTAACCCTAGCCCGGAACGGAAACCCACCACCAGCCCTACACCTTACCCTACGCCGCTGCCTACTCCTGGACTGTACTCTGGCACTGACCGGTCCGTCAGCACGTAGCCTTACCCTCCCGCGTTTCCGTACCCTGACCTGTGCCCTAAGCCTTGCAATTCCCTAACCCTAACCCTAGCCCGGAACGCAAATCCACCCACAGCCCTACACTTTATCCTACGCCGTTGCCTACTCCTGGCACATACGCTGGCACTGACCCGTGCGTCAGCACGTAGCCCGACCCTCCCACGTTTCTGTACACTCACCTGTGCCCTAAGCCTTGCCGTTCCCTAACCCTAACCCTAGCCCGGAACGCAAATCCACCACCAGCCCTACACTTTATACTACGCCGTTGCCTACTCCTGGCCCTTACGCTGGCACTGACCCGTGTGTCAGCACGTAGCCTGACCCTCCCACGTTTCCGTACCCTCACCTGTGCCCTAAGCCTTGCCGTTCCCTAACCCAAACCCTAGCCGGGAACGGAAACCCACCACCAGCCCTACACCTTACCTTACGCCATACCGTACTCCTGTCACGTATGATGGCACTGAACCGTGCGTCAGCACGCAGCCTGACCCTCCCAGTTTTCCGTACCCTCACCTGTGCCCTAAGCCTTGCCGTTCCCTAACCCTAACCCTAGCCCGGAACGCAAATCCACCACCAGCCCTACACTTTATCGTACGCCGTTGCCTACTCCTGGCCCGTACGCTGGCACTGACCCGTGCGTCAGCACGTAGCTCGACCCTCCCTCGTTTCCGTACCCTCACCTGTGCCCTAAGCCTTGCCGTTCCCTAACCCTAACCCTAGCCCGGAACGCAAATCCACCACCAGCCCTACACTTTATCCTACGCCGTTGCCTACTCCAGGCCAGTACGCTGGCACTGACCCGTGCGTCAGCACGTAGCTCGACCCTCCCTCGTTTCCGTACCCTCACATGTGCCCTAAGCCTTGCCGTTCCCTAACCCTAACCCTAGCCTGGAACGGAAAACAACCACCAGCCCTACACGTTACCTTACGCCGTTGCCTACTCCTGGCCTGTACTCTGGACCTGACCCGTGCATCAGCACGTAGCCTTACCCTC
This sequence comes from Mesoplodon bidens, assembly GCF_964165515.1. Taxonomy (NCBI): domain Eukaryota; kingdom Metazoa; phylum Chordata; class Mammalia; order Artiodactyla; family Ziphiidae; genus Mesoplodon; species Mesoplodon bidens. The sequence goes on from NW_027671196.1 coordinate 252,661, forward strand.
CTGCGTTTCCGTACTCTCACCTGTGCCCTAAGCCTTGCCGTTCCCTAACCCTAACCCTAGCCCACAAAGGAAATCAACCACCAGCCCTACACTTTATCCTACGCCGTTGCCTACTCCTGGCCCGTACGCTGGCACTGACCTGTGCGTCAGCACGTAGCCCGACCCTCCCACGTTTCCGTACCCTCACCTGTGCCCTAAGCCTTGCCGTTCCCTAACCCTAACCCTAGCCCGGAACGGAAATCAACCACCAGCCCTACACTTTATCCTACGCCGTTGCATACTCCTGACCCGTACGCTGGCACTGACCCGTGCGTCAGCACGTATCCCGACCGTCCCACGTTTCCGTACCCTCACCTGTGCCCTAAGCCTTGCCGTTCCCTAACCCTAACCCTAGCCCAGAATGGAAACCCACCACCAGCCCTACACCTTACCCTACGCCGTTGCCTACTCCTGGCCCGTACTCTGGCACTGACCCATGCGTCAGCACGTAGCCTGACCGTCCCACGTTTCCGTACCCTCACCTGTGCCCTAAGCCTTGCCGTTCCCTAACCCAAACCCTAGCCCAGAACGCAAATCCACCACCAGCCCTAGACTTTATCCTACGCCGTTGCCTACTCCTGGCCCGTACGATGGCACTGCCCTCTGCGTCAGCACGTAGCCCGACCCTCCCACGTTTCCGAACCCTCACCTGTGCCCTAAGCCTTGCCGTTCCCTAACCCTAACCCTAGCCCGGAACGGAAACCCACCACCAGCCCTACACCTTACCCTACGCCGCTGCCTACTCCTGGACTGTACTCTGGCACTGACCGGTCCGTCAGCACGTAGCCTTACCCTCCCGCGTTTCCGTACCCTGACCTGTGCCCTAAGCCTTGCAATTACCTAACCCTAACCCTAGCCCGGAACGCAAATCCACCCACAGCCCTACACTTTATCCTACGCCGTTGCCTACTCCTGGCACGTACGCTGGCACTGACCCGTGCGTCAGCACGTAGCCCGACCCTCCCACGTTTCTGTACACTCACCTGTGCCCTAAGCCTTGCCGTTCCCTAACCCTAACCCTAGCCCGGAACGCAAATCCACCACCAGCCCTACACTTTATACTACGCCGTTGCCTACTCCTGGCCCTTACGCTGCCACTGACCCGTGTGTCAGCACGTAGCCTGACCCTCCCACGTTTCCGTACCCTCACCTGTGCCCTAAGCCTTGCCGTTCCCTAACCCAAACCCTAGCCGGGAACGGAAACCCACCACCAGCCCTACACCTTACCTTACGCCATACCGTACTCCTGTCACGTACGCTGGCACTGAACCGTGCGTCAGCACGCAGCCTGACCCTCCCAGATTTCGGTACCCTCACCTGTGCCCTAAGCCTTGCCGTTCCCTAACCCTAACCCTAGCCCGGAACGCAAATCCACCACCAGCCCTACACTTTATCGTACGCCGTTGCCTACTCCTGGCCCGTACGCTGGCACTGACCTTGCGTCAGCACGTAGCTCGACCCTCCCTCGTTTCCGTACCCTCACCTGTGCCCTAAGCCTTGCCGTTCCCTAACCCTAACCCTAGCCTGGAACGGAAAACAACCACCAGCCCTACACGTTACCTTACGCCGTTGCCTACTCCTGGCCCGTACGCAGGCACTAACCCGTGCGTCAGCACGTAGCCTGACCCTCACACGTTTCCGTACCCTCACCTGTGCCCTAAGCCTTGCCGTTCCCTAATCCTAACCCTAGCCCGGAATGGAAACCCACCACCACCCCTACACCTTACCCTACGCCGTTGCCTACTCCTGGCCTGTACTCTGGCACTGACCCGTGCATTAGAACGTAGCCTTACCCTCCCGCGGTTTCGTACCGTGACCTGTGCCCTAAACCTTGCCGTTCCCTAACCCTAACCCTAGCCCAGAACGCAAATCCACCACCAGCCCTACACTTTATCCTACGCCGTTGCCTACTCCTGGCCCGTACGCAAGCACTAACCCGTGCGTCAGCACGTAGCCTGACCCTCACACGTTTCCGTACCCTCACCTGTGCCCTAAGCCTTGCCGTTCCCTAACCCTAACCCTAGCCCGGAATAGAAACCCACCACCAGCCCTACACCTTACCTTACGCCGTTGCCTACTCCTGGCCCGTACGCTGGCACTGACCCATGCGTCAGCACGTAGCCTGACCCTCCCACGTTTCCGTACCCTCACCTGTGCCCTAAGCCTTGCCGTTCCCTAACCCAAACCCTAGCCCAGAACGCAAATCCACCACCAGCCCTAGACTTTATCCTACGCCGTTGCCTACTCCTGGCCCGTACGATGGCACTGCCCTCTGCGTCGGCACGTAGCCCGACCCTCCCACGTTTCCGAACCCTCACCTGTGCCCTAAGCCTTGCCGTTCCCTTACCCTAACCCTAGCCCAGAACGCAAATCCACCACCAGCCGTACACTTTATCCTTCGCCGTTGCCTACTCCTGGCCCATACGCTGACACTGACCCGTGCGTCAGCACGTAGCCCGACCCTCCCACGTTTCCATACCCTCACCTGTGCCCTAAGCCTTGCCGTTCCCTAACCCTAACCCTAGCCCGGAAAGGAAACCCACCACCACCCCTACACCTTACCTTACGCCGTACCCTATTCCTGGCCCGTACGCTGGCACTGAACCATGCGTCAGCACGTAGCCTGACCCTGCCACGTTTCCGTACCCTCACCTGTGCCCTAAGCCTTGCCGTTCCCTAACCCTAACCCTAGCCCGGAATAGAAACCCACCACCAGCCCTACACCTTACATTACGCCGTACCCTACTCCTGACCCGTACGCTGGCACTGACCCGTGCGTCAGCACGTAACCTGACCCTCCCACGTTTCTGTACCCTCACCTGTGCCCTAAGTGTTGCCGTTCCCTAACCCTAACCCTAGCCCGGAACGCAAAACCACCACCAGCCCTACACATTATCCTACGCCGTTGCCTACTCCTGGACAGTACGCTGGCACTGACCCGTGCGTCAGCACGTAGCCTGACGCTCCCACGTTTCCGTACCCTCATATGTGCCCTAAGCCTTGCCGTTCCCTAACCCTAACCCTAGCCTTAAACGGAAAACAACCACCAGCCCTAAACCTTACCTTACGCCGTTGCCTACTCCTGGCCCGTACGCTGGCACTGACCCGTGCGTCAGCACGTAGCCTGACCCTCGCACGTTTCCGTACCCTCACATGTGCCCTACGCCTTGCCGTTCACTAACCCTAACCCTTGCCCGGAATGGAAACGCACCACCAGCCCTACACCTTACCCTACGCCGTTGCCTACTCCTGGCCTGTACTCTAGCACTGACCCGTGCATCAGAACATAGCCTTACGCTCCCGCGATTCCGTACCCTGAGCTGTGCCCTAAGCCTTGCCGTTCCCTAACCCTAACCCTAGCCCAGAACGCAAATCCACCACCAGCCCTACACTTTATCCTACGCCGTTGCCTACTACTGCCCGTACGCTGGCACTGACCTGTGCGTCAGCACGTAGCCCGATCCTCTCACGTTTCCGTAACCTCACCTGTGCCCTAAGCCTTGCCGTTCCCTAACCCTAACCCTAGCCCGGAACGGAAATCAACCACCAGCCCTACACTTTATCCTACGCCGTTGCATACTCCTGGCCCGTACGCTGGCACTGACCCGTGCGTCAGCACGTAGCCCGACCCTCCCACGTTTCCGTACCCTCACCTGTGCCCTAAGCCTTGCCGTTCCCTAACCCTAACCCTAGCCCGGAATAGAAACCCACCACCAGCCCTACACCTTACCTTACGCCGTTGCCTACTCCTGGCCCGTACGCTGGCACTGACCCATGCGTCACCACGTAGCCTGACCCTCCCACGTTTCCGTACCCTCACCTGTGCCCTAAGCCTTGCCGTTCCCTAACCCTAACCCTAGCCCGGAACGCAAATCCACCACCAGCCCTACACTTTATCCTACGCCGTTGCCTACTCCTGGCCCGTACGCTGGCACTGACCTCTGCGTCAGCACGTAGCCCGACCCTCCCACGTTTCTGTTCCCTCAACTGTGCCCTAAGCCTTGCCGTTCCCTAACACTAACCCAAGCCTGGAACGGAAACCAACCACCAGCCCTACACCTTACCTTACGCCGTACCCTATTCCTGGCCCGTACGCTGGCACGGACACATGCGTCAGCTCGTAGCCCGACCCTCCCACGTTTCCGTACCCTCACATGTGCCCTAAGCCTTGCCGTTCCCTAACCCTAACGCTAGCCCGGAACGGAAAACAACCACCAGCCCTACACCTTACCTTACGCCGTTGCCTATTCCTGGCCCGTACGCTGGCACTGACCCGTGCGTCAGCACGTAGCTCGACCCTCCCACGTTTCCGTACCCTCACCTGTGCCCTAAGCCTTGCCGTTCCCTAACCCTAACCCTAGCCCGGAATGGTAACCCACCACCAGCCCTACACCTTACCCTACGGCGTTGCCTACTCCTGGCCTGTACTTTGGCACTGACACGTGCATAAGAACGTAGCCTTACCCTCCCGCGTTTCCGTACCCTGACGTGTGCCCTAAGCCTTGCCGTTCCCTAACCCTTACCCTAGCCCAGAACGCAAATCCACCACCAGCCCTACACTTTATCCTACGCCGTTGCCTACTCCTGGCCCGTACGCTGGCACTGACCTGTGCGTCAGCACGTAGCCTGACCCTCCCACGTTTCCGTACCCTCACCTATGCCCTAAGCCTTGCCGTTCCCTAACCCTAACCGTAGCCCGGAACGCAAATCCACCACCAGCCCTACACTTTATCCTACGCCGTTGCCTACTCCTGTCCCGTACGCTGGCACTGACCTCTGCGTCAGCACGTAGCCCGACCCTCCCACGTTTTCGTACCCTCACCTGTGCCCTAAGCCTTGCCGTTCCCTAACCGTAACCCTAGCCTGGAACGGAAACCAACCACCAGCCCTACACCTTACCTTACGCCGTACCCTACTCCTGACCCGTACACTGGCACTGACCCGTGCGTCAGCACGTAGCCCGACCCTCCCACGTTTCCGTACCCTCACATGTGCCCTAAGCCTTGCCGTTCCCTAACCCTAACCCTAGCCTTAAACGGAAAACAACCACCAGCCCTAAACCTTACCTTACGCCGTTGCCTACTCCTGGCCCGTACGCTGGCACTGACCCGTGCGTCAGCACGTAGCCTGACCCTCGCACGTTTCCGTACCCTCACCTGTGCCCTACGCCTTGCCGTTCACTAACCCTAACCCTAGCCCGGAATGGAAACGCACCACCAGCCCTACACCTTACCCTACGCCGTTGCCTACTCCTGGCCTGTACTCTAGCACTGACCCGTGCATCAGAACATAGCCTTACCCTCCCGCGATTCCGTACCCTGAGCTGTGCCCTAAGCCTTGCCGTTCCCTAACCCTAACCCTAGCCCAGAACGCAAATCCACCACCAGCCCTACACTTTATCCTACGCCGTTGCCTACTCCTGGCCCGTACGCTGGCACTGACCCGTGCGTCAGCACGTAGCCTGACCCTCCCACGTTTCCGTACCCTCACCTGTGCCCTAAGCCTTGCCGTTCCCTAACCCTAACACTAGCCCGGAACGTAAATCCACCACCAGCCCTACACTTTACCCTACGCCGTTGCCTACTCCAGGCCAGTACGCTGGCACTGACCCGTGCGTCAGCACGTAGCTCGACACTCCCTCGTATCCGTACCCTCACATGTGCCCTAAGCCTTGCCATTCCCTAACCCTAACCCTAGCCTGGAACGGAAAACAACCACCAGCCCTACACGTTACCTTACGCCGTTGCCTACTCCTGGCCCGTACGCAGGCACTAACCCATGCGTCAGCACGTAGCCCGACCCTCCCACGTTTCCGTAACCTCACCTGTGCCCTAAGCCTTGCCGTTCCCTAACCCTAACCCTAGCCCGGAACGGAAATCAACCACCAGCCCTACACTTTATCCTACGCCGTTGCATACTCCTGGCCCGTACGCTGGCACTGACCCGTGCGTCAGCACGTAGCCCGACCCTCCCACGTTTCCGTACCCTCACCTGTGCCCTAAGCCTTGCCCTTCCCTAACCCTAACCCTAGCCCGGAATAGAAACCCACCACCAGCCCTACACCTTACCTTACGCCGTTGCCTACTCCTGGCCCGTACGCTGGCACTGACCCATGCGTCAGCACGTAGCCTGACCCTCCCACGTTTCCGTACCCTCACCTGTGCCCTAAGCCTTGCCGTTCCCTAACCCTAACCCTAGCCCGGAACGCAAATCCAGCACCAGCCCTACACTTTATCCTACGCCGTTGCCTACTCCTGGCCCGTACACTGGCACTGATCTCTGCATCAGCACGTAGCCCGAACCTCCCACGTTTCCGTACCCTCACATGTGCCCTAAGCCTTGCCGTTCCCTAACCCTAACCCTAGCCTTAAACGGAAAACAACCACCAGCCCTAAACCTTACCTTACGCCGTTGCCTACTCCTGGCCCGTACGCTGGCACTGACCCGTGCGTCAGCACGTAGCCTAACCCTCGCACGTTTCCGTACCCTCACATGTGCCCTACGCCTTGCCGTTCACTAACCCTAACCCTAGCCCGGAATGGAAACGCACCACTAGCCCTACACCTTACCCTACGCCGTTGCCTACTCCTGGCCTGTACTCTAGCACTGACCCGTGCATCAGAACATAGCCTTACCCTCCCGCGATTCCGTACCCTGAGCTGTGCCCTAAGCCTTGCCGTTCCCTAACCCTAACCCTAGCCCAGAACGCAAATCCACCACCAGCCCTACACTTTATCCTACGCCGTTGCCTACTCCTGCCCGTACGCTGGCACTGACCTGTGCGTCAGCACGTAGCCCGATCCTCTCACGTTTCCGTAACCTCACCTGTGCCCTAAGCCTTGCCGTTCCCTAACCCTAACCCTAGCCCGGAACGGAAATCAACCACCAGCCCTACACTTTATCCTACGCCGTTGCATACTCCTGGCCCGTACGCTGGCACTGACCCGTGCGTCAGCACGTAGCCCGAGCCTCCCACGTTTCCGTACCCTCACCTGTGCCCTAAGCCTTGCCGTTCCCTAACCCTAACCCTAGCCCGGAATAGAAACCCACCACCAGCCCTACACCTTACCTTACGCCGTTGCCTACTCCTGGCCCGTACGCTGGCACTGACCCATGCGTCAGCACGTAGCCTGACCCTCCCACGTTTCCGTACCCTCACCTGTGCCCTAAGCCTTGCCGTTCCCTAACCCTAACCCTAGCCCGGAACGCAAATCCACCACCAGCCCTACACTATATCCTACGCCGTTGCCTACTCCTGGCCCGTACGCTGGCACTGACCTCTGCGTCAGCACGTAGCCCGACCCTCCCACGTTTCTGTTCCCTCAACTGTGCCCTATGCCTTGCCGTTCCCTAACCCTAACCCAAGCCTGGAACGGAAACCAACCACCAGCCCTACACCTTACCTTACGCCGTACCCTATTCCTGGCCCGTACGCTGGCACGGACCCATGCGTCAGCTCGTAGCCCGACCCTCCCACGTTTCCGTACCCTCACATGTGCCCTAAGCCTTGCCGTTCCCTAACCCTAACGCTAGCCCGGAACGGAAAACAACCACCAGCCCTACACCTTACCTTACGCCGTTGCCTATTCCTGGCCCGTACGCTGGCACTGACCCGTGCGTCAGCACGTAGCTCGACCCTCCCACGTTTCCGTACCCTCAACTGTGCCCTAAGCCTTGCCGTTCCCTAACCCTAACCCTAGCCCGGAATGGTAACCCACCACCAGCCCTACACCTTACCCTACGGCGTTGCCTACTCCTGGCCTGTACTTTGGCACTGACACGTGCATAAGAACGTAGCCTTACCCTCCCGCGTTTTCGTACCCTGACGTGTGCCCTAAGCCTTGCCGTTCCCTAACCCTTACCCTAGCCCAGAACGCAAATCCACCACCAGCCCTACACTTTATCCTACGCCGTTGCCTACTCCTGGCCCGTACGCTGGCACTGACCTGTGCGTCAGCACGTAGCCTGACCCTCCCACGTTTCCGTACCCTCACCTATGCCCTAAGCCTTGCCGTTCCCTAACCCTAACCGTAGCCCGGAACGCAAATCCACCACCAGCCCTACACTTTATCCTACGCCGTTGCCTACTCCTGTCCCGTACGCTGGCACTGACCTCTGCGTCAGCACGTAGCCCGACCCTCCCACGTTTTCGTACCCTCACCTGTGCCCTAAGCCTTGCCGTTCCCTAACCGTAACCCTAGCCTGGAACGGAAACCAACCACCAGCCCTACACCTTACCTTACGCCGTACCCTACTCCTGACACGTACGCTGGCACTGACCCGTGCGTCAGCACGTAACCTGACCCTCCCACGTTTCTGTACCCTCACCTGTGCCCTAAGTGTTGCCGTTCCCTAACCCTAACCCTAGCCCGGAACGCAAAACCACCACCAGCCCTACACATTATCCTACGCCGTTGCCTACTCCTGGCCAGTACGCTGGCACTGACCCGTGCGTCAGCACGTAGCCCGACCCTCCCACGTTTCCGTACCCTCACATGTGCCCTAAGCCTTGCCGTTCCCTAACCCTAACCCTAGCCTTAAACGGAAAACAACCACCAGCCCTAAACCTTACCTTACGCCGTTGCCTACTCCTGGCCCGTACGCTGGCACTGACCCGTGCGTCAGCACGTAGCCTGACCCTCGCACGTTTCCGTACCCTCACCTGTGCCCTACGCCTTGCCGTTCACTAACCCTAACCCTAGCCCGGAATGGAAACGCACCACCAGCCCTACACCTTACCCTACGCCGTTGCCTACTCCTGGCCTGTACTCTAGCACTGACCCGTGCATCAGTACATAGCCTTACCCTCCCGCGATTCCGTACCCTGAGCTGTGCCCTAAGCCTTGCCGTTCCCTAACCCTAACCCTAGCCCAGAACGCAAATCCACCACCAGCCCTACACTTTATCCTACGCCGTTGCCTACTCCTGGCCCGTACGCTGGCACTGACCCGTGCGTCAGCACGTAGCCTGACCCTCCCACGTTTCCGTACCCTCACCTGTGCCCTAAGCCTTGCCGTTCCCTAACCCTAACCCTAGCCCGGAACGTAAATCCACCACCAGCCCTACACTATACCCTACGCCGTTGCCTACTCCAGGCCAGTACGCTGGCACTGACCCGTGCGTCAGCACGTAGCTCGACCCTCCCTCGTTTCCGTACCCTCACATGTGCCCTAAGCCTTGCCATTCCCTAACCCTAACCCTAGCCTGGAACGGAAAACAACCACCAGCCCTACACGTTACCTTACGCCGTTGCCTACTCCTGGCCCGTACGCAGGCACTAACCCGTGCGTCAGCACGTAGCCTGACCCTCACACGTTTCCGTACCCTCACCTGTGCCCTAAGCCTTGCCGTTCCCTAACCCTAACCCTAGCCCGGAATGGAAACCCACCACCACCCCTACACCTTACCCTACGCCGTTGCCTACTCCTGGCCTGTACTCTGGCACTGACCCGTGCATCAGAACGTAGCCTTACCCTCCCACGGTTTCGTACCGTGACCTGTGCCCTAAGCCTTGCCGTTCCCTAACCCTAACCCTAGCCCAGAACGCAAATCCACCACCAGCCCTACACTTTATCCTACGCCGTTGCCTACTCCTGTCCTGTACGCTGGCACTGACCTGTGCGTCAGCACGTAGCCCGACCCTCCCACGTTTCCGTAACCTCACCTGTGCCCTAAGCCTTGCCGTTCCCTAACCCTAACCCTAGCCCGGAACGGAAATCAACCACCAGCCCTACACTTTATCCTACGCCGTTGCATACTCCTGGCCCGTACGCTGGCACTGACCCGTGCGTCAGCACGTAGCCCGACCCTCCCACGTTTCCGTACCCTCACCTGTGCCCTAATCCTTGCCCTTCCCTAACCCTAACCCTAGCCCGGAATAGAAACCCACCACCAGCCCTACACCTTACCTTACGCCGTTGCCTACTCCTGGCCCGTACGCTGGCACTGACCCATGCGTCAGCACGTAGCCTGACCCTCCCACGTTTCCGTACCCTCACCTGTGCCCTAAGCCTTGCCGTTCCCTAACCCTAACCCTAGCCCGGAACGCAAATCCAGCACCAGCCCTACACATTATCCTACGCCGTTGCCTACTCCTGGCCCGTACGCTGGCACTGATCTCTGCATCAGCACGTAGCCCGAACCTCCCACGTTTCCGTACCCTCACATGTGCCCTAAGCCTTGCCGTTCCCTAACCCTAACCCTAGCCTGGAACGGAAACCAACCACCAGCCCTAAACCTTACCTTACGCCGTACCCTACTCCTGGCCCGTACGCTGGCACTGACCCGTGCGTCACCACGTAGCCCGACCCTCCCACGTTTCTGTACACTCACCTGTGCCCTAAGCCTTGCCGTTCCCTAACCCTAACCCTAGCCCGGAATGGAAACCCACCACCAGCCCTACACCTTACCCTACGCTGTTGCCTACTCCTGGCCTGTACTCTGGCCCTGACACGTGCATCAGCACGTAGCCCGACCCTCCCACGTTTCCGTAACCTCACCTGTGCCCTAAGCCTTGCCGTTCCCTAACCCTAACCCTAGCCCGGAACGGAAATCAACCACCAGCCCTACACTTTATCCTACGCCGTTGCCTACTCCTGGCCCGTACGCTGGCACTGACCTGTGCGTCAGCACGTAGCCCGACCCTCCCACGTTTCCGTAACCTCACCTGTGCCCTAAGCCTTGCCGTTCCCTAACCCTAACCCTAGCCCGGAACGGAAATCAACCACCAGCCCTACACTTTATCCTACGCCGTTGCATACTCCTGGCCCGTACGCTGGCACTGACCCGTGCGTCAGCACGTAGCCCGACCGTCCCACGTTTCCGTACCCTCACCTGTGCCCTAAGTCTTGCCGTTCCCTAACCCAAACCCTAGCCCAGAACGCAAATCCACCACCAGCCCTAGACTTTATCCTACGCCGTTGCCTACTCCTGGCCCGTACAATGGCACTGCCCTCTGCGTCAGCACGTAGCCCGACCCTCCCACGTTTCCGAACCCTCACCTGTGCCCTAAGCCTTGCCGTTCCCTTACCCTAACCCTAGCCCAGAACGCAAATCCACCACCAGCCGTACACTTTATCCTTCGCCGTTGCCTACTCCTGGCCCATACGCTGACACTGACCCGTGCGTCAGCACGTAGCCCGACCCTCCCACGTTTCCATACCCTCACCTGTGCCCTAAGCCTTGCCGTTCCCTAACCCTAACCCTAGCCCGGTACGGAAATCAACCACAAGCCCTACACCTTACCTTACGCCGTTGCCCACTCCTGGCCCATACGCTGGCACGGACCCATGCGTCAGCACGTAGCCTGACCCTCCCAAGTTTCCGTACCCTCACCTGTGCCCTAAGCCTTGCCGTTCCCTAACCCTAACCCTAGCCCGGAAAAGAAACCCACCACCACCCCTACACCTTACCTTACGCCGTACCCTATTCCTGGCCCGTACGCTGGCACTGACCTGTGCGTCAGCACGTAGCCCGACCCTCCCACGTTTCCGTAACCTCACCTGTGCCCTAAGCCTTGCCGTTCCCTAACCCTAACCCTAGCCCGGAACGGAAATCAACCACCAGCCCTACACTTTATCCTACGCCGTTGCATACTCCTGGCCCGTACGCTGGCACTGACCCGTGCGTCAGCACGTAGCCCGACCGTCCCACGTTTCCGTACCCTCACCTGTGCCCTAAGCCTTGCCGTTCCCTAACCCTAACCCTAGCCCAGAATGGAAACCCACCACCAGCCCTACACCTTACCCTACGCCGTTGCCTACTCCTGGCCCGTACTCTGGCACTGACCCATGCGTCAGCACGTAGCCTGACCGTCCCACGTTTCCGTACCCTCACCTGTGCCCTAAGCCTTGCCGTTCCCTAACCCAAACCCTAGCCCAGAACGCAAATCCACCACCAGCCCTAGACTTTATCCTACGCCGTTGCCTACTCCTGGCCCGTACGATGGCACTGCCCTCTGCGTCAGCACGTAGCCCGACCCTCCCACGTTTCCGAACCCTCACCTGTGCCCTAAGCCTTGCCGTTCCCTTACCCTAAGCCTAGCGCAGAACGCAAATCCACCACCAGCCGTACACTTTATCCTTCGCCGTTGCCTACTCCTGGCCCATACGCTGGCACTGACACGTGCGTCAGCACGTAGCCCGACCCTCCCACGTTTCCATACCCTCACCTGTGCCCTAAGCCTTGCCGTTCCCTAACCCTAACCCTAGCCCGGAACGCAAATCCACCACCAGCCCTACACTTTGTCCTACGCCGTTGCCTACTCCTGGCCCGTACGCTGGCACTGACCCGTGCTTCAGCACGTAGCCTGACCCTCCCACGTTTCCGTACACTCACCTGTGCCCTAAGCCTTGCCGTTCCCTAACCCTAACCCTAGCCCAGAACGCAAATCCACCACCAGCCCTACACTTTATCCTACGCCGTTGGCTACTCCTGGCCTGTACGCTAGCACTGACCCATGCATCAGCACGTAGCCCGACCCTCCCACGTTTCCGTACCCTCACCTGTGCCCTAAGCCTTGCCGTTCCCTAACCCTAACCCTAGCCTGGAACGGAAACCAACCACCAGCCCTACACCTTACCTTACGCCATTGCCTAATCCTGGCCCGTACCCTGGCACTGACCCGTGCGTAAGCACGAAGCCTGACCCTCGCACGTATCCGTACCCTCACCTGTGCCCTAAGCCTTGCCGTTCCCTAACCCTAACCCTAGCCCGGAACGGAAACCCACCACCAGCCCTACACCTTACCCTACGCCGCTGCCTACTCCTGGACTGTACTCTGGCACTGACCGGTCCGTCAGCACGTAGCCTTACCCTCCCGCGTTTCCGTACCCTGACCTGTGCCCTAAGCCTTGCAATTCCCTAACCCTAACCCTAGCCCGGAACGCAAATCCACCCACAGCCCTACACTTTATCCTACGCCGTTGCCTACTCCTGGCACATACGCTGGCACTGACCCGTGCGTCAGCACGTAGCCCGACCCTCCCACGTTTCTGTACACTCACCTGTGCCCTAAGCCTTGCCGTTCCCTAACCCTAACCCTAGCCCGGAACGCAAATCCACCACCAGCCCTACACTTTATACTACGCCGTTGCCTACTCCTGGCCCTTACGCTGGCACTGACCCGTGTGTCAGCACGTAGCCTGACCCTCCCACGTTTCCGTACCCTCACCTGTGCCCTAAGCCTTGCCGTTCCCTAACCCAAACCCTAGCCGGGAACGGAAACCCACCACCAGCCCTACACCTTACCTTACGCCATACCGTACTCCTGTCACGTATGATGGCACTGAACCGTGCGTCAGCACGCAGCCTGACCCTCCCAGTTTTCCGTACCCTCACCTGTGCCCTAAGCCTTGCCGTTCCCTAACCCTAACCCTAGCCCGGAACGCAAATCCACCACCAGCCCTACACTTTATCGTACGCCGTTGCCTACTCCTGGCCCGTACGCTGGCACTGACCCGTGCGTCAGCACGTAGCTCGACCCTCCCTCGTTTCCGTACCCTCACCTGTGCCCTAAGCCTTGCCGTTCCCTAACCCTAACCCTAGCCCGGAACGCAAATCCACCACCAGCCCTACACTTTATCCTACGCCGTTGCCTACTCCAGGCCAGTACGCTGGCACTGACCCGTGCGTCAGCACGTAGCTCGACCCTCCCTCGTTTCCGTACCCTCACATGTGCCCTAAGCCTTGCCGTTCCCTAACCCTAACCCTAGCCTGGAACGGAAAACAACCACCAGCCCTACACGTTACCTTACGCCGTTGCCTACTCCTGGCCCGTACGCAGGCACTAACCCGTGCGTCAGCACGTAGCCTGACCCTCACACGTTTCCGTACCCTCACCTGTGCCCTAAGCCTTGCCGTTCCCTAACCCTAACCCTAGCCCGGAATGGAAACCCACCACCACCCCTACACCTTACCCTACGCCGTTGCCTACTCCTGGCCTGTACTCTGGCACTGACCCGTGCATCAGAACGTAGCCTTACCCTCCCGCGGTTTCGTACCGTGACCTGTGCCCTAAACCTTGCCGTTCCCTAACCCTAACCCTAGCCCAGAACGCAAATCCACCACCAGCCCTACACTTTATCCTACGCCGTTGCCTACTCCTGGCCTGTACGCTGGCACTGACCTGTGCGTCAGCACGTAGCCCGACCCTCCCACGTTTCCGTAACCTCACCTGTGCCCTAAGCCTTGCCGTTCCCTAACACTAACCCTAGCCCGGAACGGAAATCAACCACCAGCCCTAAACTTTATCCTACGCCGTTGCATACTCCTGGCCCGTACGCTGGCACTGACCCGTGCGTCAGCACGTAGCGCGACCCTCCCACGTTTCCGTACCCTCACCTGTGCCCTAAGCCTTGCCCTTCCCTAACCCTAACCCTAGCCCGGAATAGAAACCCACCACCAGCCCTACACCTTACCTTACGCCGTTGCCTACTCCTGGCCCGTACGCTGGCACTGACCCATGCGTCAGCACGTAGCCTGACCCTCCCACGTTTCCGTACACTCACCTGTGCCCTAAGCCTTGCCGTTCCCTAACCCAAACCCTAGCCCAGAACGCAAATCCACCACCAGCCCTAGACTTTATCCTACGCCGTTGCCTACTCCTGGCCCGTACGATGGCACTGCCCTCTGCGTCAGCACGTAGCCCGACCCTCCCACGTTTCCGAACCCTCACCTGTGCCCTAAGCCTTGCCGTTCCCTTACCCTAACCCTAGCCCAGAACGCAAATCCACCACCAGCCGTACACTTTATCCTTCGCCGTTGCCTACTCCTGGCCCATACGCTGACACTGACCCGTGCGGCAGCACGTAGCCCGACCCTCCCACGTTTCCATACCCTCACCTGTGCCCTAAGCCTTGCCGTTCCCTAACCCTAACCCTAGCCCGGTACGGAAATCAACCACAAGCCCTACACCTTACCTTACGCCGTTGCCCACTCCTGGCCCATACGCTGGCACGGACCCGTGCGTCAGCACGTAGCCTGACCCTCCCACGTTTCCGTACCCTCACCTGTGCCCTAAGCCTTGCCGTTCCCTAACCCTAACCCTAGCCCGGAAAGGAAACCCACCACCACCCCTACACCTTACCTTACGCCGTACCTTATTCCTGGCCCGTACGCTGGCACTGAACCATGCGTCAGCACGTAGCCTGACCCTGCCACGTTTCCGTACCCTCACCTGTGCCCTAAGCCTTGC
Organism: Mesoplodon bidens; assembly: GCF_964165515.1. NCBI lineage: Eukaryota > Metazoa > Chordata > Mammalia > Artiodactyla > Ziphiidae > Mesoplodon > Mesoplodon bidens. The sequence goes on from NW_027671196.1 coordinate 267,893, forward strand.
CGTTCCCTAACCCTAACCCTAGCCCGGAATAGAAACCCACCACCAGCCCTACACCTTACCTTACGCCATACCCTACTCCTGACCCGTACGCTGGCACTGACCCGTGCGTCAGCACGTAACCTGACCCTCCCACGTTTCTGTACCCTCACCTGTGCCCTAAGTGTTGCCGTTCCCTAACCCTAACCCTAGCCCGGAACGCAAAACCACCACCAGCCCTACACATTATCCTACGCCGTTGCCTACTCCTGGACAGTACGCTGGCACTGACCCGTGCGTCAGCACGTAGCCCGACCCTCCCACGTTTCCGTACCCTCACATGTGCCCTAAACCTTGCCGTTCCCTAACCCTAACCCTAGCCTTAAACGGAAAACAACCACCAGCCCTAAACCTTACCTTACGCCGTTGCCTACTCCTGGCCCATACGCTGGCACTGACCCGTGCGTCAGCACGTAGCCTGACCCTCGCACGTTTCCGTACCCTCACATGTGCCCTACGCCTTGCCGTTCACTAACCCTAAACCTAGCCCGGAATGGAAACGCACCACCAGCCCTACACCTTACCCTACGCCGTTGCCTACTCCTGGCCTGTACTCTAGCACTGACCCGTGCATCAGAACATAGCCTTACCCTCCCGCGATTCCGTACCCTGAGCTGTGCCCTAAGCCTTGCCGTTCCCTAACCCTAACCCTAGCACAGAACGCAAATCCACCACCAGCCCTACACTTTATCCTACGCCGTTGCCTACTCCTGCCCGTACGCTGGCACTGACCTGTGCGTCAGCACGTAGCCCGATCCTCTCACGTTTCCGTAACCTCACCTGTGCCCTAAGCCTTGCCGTTCCCTAACCCTAACCCTAGCCCGGAACGGAAATCAACCACCAGCCCTACACTTTATCCTACGCCGTTGCATACTCCTGGCCCGTACGCTGGCACTGACCCGTGCGTCAGCACGTAGCCCGACCGTCCCACGTTTCCGTACCCTCACCTGTGCCCTAAGCCTTGCCGTTCCCTAACCCTAACCCTAGCCCGGAATAGAAACCCACCACCAGCCCTACACCTTACCTTACGCCGTTGCCTACTCCTGGCCCGTACGCTGGCACTGACCCATGCGTCAGCACGTAGCCTGACCCTCCCACGTTTCCGTACCCTCACCTGTGCCCTAAGCCTTGCCGTTCCCTAACCCTAACCCTAGCCCGGAACGCAAATCCACCACCAGCCCTACACTTTATCCTACGCCGTTGCCTACTCCTGGCCCGTACGCTGGCACTGACCTCTGCGTCAGCACGTAGCCCGACCCTCCCACGTTTCTGTTCCCTCAACTGTGCCCTAAGCCTTGCCGTTCCCTAACCCTAACCCAAGCCTGGAACGGAAACCAACCACCAGCCCTACACCTTACCTTACGCCGTACCCTATTCCTGGCCCGTGCGCTGGCACGGACCCATGCGTCAGCTCGTAGCCCGACCCTCCCACGTTTCCGTACCCTCAAATGTGCCCTAAGCCTTGCCGTTCCCTAACCGTAACGCTAGCCCGGAACGGAAAACAACCACCAGCCCTACACCTTACCTTACGCCGTTGCCTATTCCTGGCCCGTACGCTGGCACTGACCCGTGCGTCAGCACGTAGCTCGACCCTCCCACGTTTCCGTACCCTCACCTGTGCCCTAAGCCTTGCCGTTCCCTAACCCTAACCCTAGCCCGGAATGGTAACCCACCACCAGCCCTACACCTTACCCTACGGCGTTGCCTACTCCTGGCCTGTACTTTGGCACTGACACGTGCATAAGAACGTAGCCTTACCCTCCCGCGTTTCCGTACCCTGACGTGTGCCCTAAGCCTTGCCGTTCCCTAACCCTTACCCTAGCCCAGAACGCAAATCCACCACCAGCCCTACACTTTATCCTACGCCGTTGCCTACTCCTGGCCCGTACGCTGGCACTGACCTGTGCGTCAGCACGTAGCCTGACCCTCCCACGTTTCCGTACCCTCACCTATGCCCTAAGCCTTGCCGTTCCCTAACCCTAACCGTAGCCCGGAACGCAAATCCACCACCAGCCCTACACTTTATCCTACGCCGTTGCCTACTCCTGTCCCGTATGCTGGCACTGACCTCTGCGTCAGCACGTAGCCCGACCCTCCCACGTTTTCGTACCCTCACCTGTGCCCTAAGCCTTGCCGTTCCCTAACCGTAACCCTAGCCTGGAACGGAAACCAACCACCAGCCCTACACCTTACCTTACGCCGTACCCTACTCCTGACACGTACGCTGGCACTGACCCGTGCGTCAGCACGTAACCTGACCCTCCCACGTTTCTGTACCCTCACCTGTGCCCTAAGTGTTGCCGTTCCCTAACCCTAACCCTAGCCCGGAAAGCAAAACCACCACCAGCCCTACACATTATCCTACGCCGTTGCCTACTCCTGGCCAGTACGCTGGCACTGACCCGTGCGTCAGCACGTAGCCCGACCCTCCCACGTTTCCGTACCCTCACATGTGCCCTAAGCCTTGCCGTTCCCTAACCCTAACCCTAGCCTTAAACGGAAAACAACCACCAGCCCTAAACCTTACCTTACGCCGTTGCCTACTCCTGGCCCGTACGCTGGCACTGACCCGTGCGTCAGCACGTAGCCTGACCCTCGCACGTTTCCGTACCCTCACCTGTGCCCTACGCCTTGCCGTTCACTAACCCTAACCCTAGCCCGGAATGGAAACGCACCACCAGCCCTACACCTTACCCTACGCCGTTGCCTACTCCTGGCCTGTACTCTAGCACTGACCCGTGCATCAGAACATAGCCTTACCCTCCCGCGATTCCGTACCCTGAGCTGTGCCCTAAGCCTTGCCGTTCCCTAACCCTAACCCTAGCCCAGAACGCAAATCCACCACCAGCCCTACACTTTATCCTACGCCGTTGCCTACTCCTGGCCCGTACGCTGGCACTGACCCGTGCGTCAGCACGTAGCCTGACCCTCCCACGTTTCCGTACCCTCACCTGTGCCCTAAGCCTTGCCGTTCCCTAACCCTAACCCTAGCCCGGAACGCAAATCCACCACCAGCCCTACACTTTACCCTACGCCGTTGCCTACTCCAGGCCAGTACGCTGGCACTGACCCGTACGTCAGCACGTAGCTCGACCCTCCCTCGTTTCCGTACCCTCACATGTGCCCTAAGCCTTGCCATTCCCTAACCCTAACCCTAGCCTGGAACGGAAAACAACCACCAGCCCTACACGTTACCTTACGCCGTTGCCTACTCCTGGCCCGTACGCAGGCACTAACCCGTGCGTCAGCACGTAGCCTGACCCTCCCACGTTTCCGTACCCTCACCTGTGCCCTAAGCCTTGCCGTTCCCTAACCCTAACCCTAGCCCGGAATGGAAACCCACCACCACCCCTACACCTTACCCTACGCCGTTGCCTACTCCTGGCCTGTACTCTGACACTGACCCGTGCATCAGAACGTAGCCTTACCCTCCCACGGTTTCGTACCGTGACCTGTGCCCTAAGCCTTGCCGTTCCCTAACCCTAACCCTAGCCCAGAACGCAAATCCACCACCAGCCCTACACTTTATACTACGCCGTTGCCTACTCCTGTCCTGTACGCTGGCACTGACCTGTGCGTCAGCACGTAGCCCGACCCTCCCACGTTTCCGTACCCTCACCTCTGCCCTAAGCCTTGCAGTTCCCTAACCCTAACCCTAGCCCGGAATAGAAACCCACCACCAGCCCTTCACCTTCCCTTATGCCATTGCCTACTCCTGGCCCGTACGCTGGCACTGACCCATTCGTCAGCATGTAGCCTGACCCTCCCACGTTTCCGTACCCTCACCTGTGCCCTAAGCCTTGCCGTTCCCTAACCCTAATCCTAGCCCGGAACGCAAATCCACCACCAGCCCTACACTTTATCCTACGCCATTGCCTACTCCTGGCCGTACGCTGGCACTGACCTCTGCGTCAGCACGTAGCCCGACCCTCCCACGTTTCCGTACCCTCAACTGTGCCCTAAGCCTTGCCGTTCCCTAACCCTACCCTAGCCTGGAACGGAAACCAACCACCAGCCCTACACATTACCTTACGCCGTTGCCTACTCCTGGCCCGTACTCTGGCACTGACCCGTGCATCAGCACGTAGCCTTACCCTCCCGCGTTTCCGTACCCTGACCTGTGCCCTAAGCCTTGCCGTTCCCTAACCCTAACCCTAGCCCGGAATGGAAACCCACCACCAGCCCTACACCTTACCTTACGCCGTACCCTACACCTGAACCGTACGCTGGCACTGACCCATGCGTCAGCACGTAGACTGACCCTCCCACGTTTCCGTACCCTCACCTGTGCGCTAAGCCTTGCCGTTCCCTAAACCTAACCCTAGCCCGGAACGCAAATCCACCACCAGCCATACACTTTATCCTACGCCGTTGCCTACTCCTGGCCCGTACGCAGGCACTGACCCGTGCGTCAGCACGTAGCCTGACACTCCCACGTTTCCATACCCTCACCTGTGCCCTAAGCCTTGCCGTTCCCTAACCCTAACCCTAGCCCGGAACGGATACCCCCCACCAGCCCTACAGCTTACCTTATGCCGTACCCTATTCCTGGCCCGTATGCTGCAACTGAACCGTACGTCAGCACGTAGCCTGACCCTCCCACGTTTCCGTACCCTCACCTGTGCCCTAAGCCTTGCCGTTTCCTAACCCTAACCCTAGCCTGGAACGGAAACCAACCACCAGCCCTACACCTTACTTTACGCCGTTGCCTTATCCTGGCCCGTACGCTGGCACTGACCCGTGCGTCAGCACGTAGCCTGACCCTCCCACGTTTCCGTACCCTCACCTGTGCCCTAAGCCTTGCCGTTCCCTAACCCTAACCCTAGCCCAGAACGGAAACCCACCACCAGCCCTATTCCTTACCCTACGCCGTTGCCTACTCCTGGCCTGTACTCTGGCACTGACCGGTCCGTCAGCACGTACCCTTACCCTCCCGCGTTTCCGTACCCTAACCTGTGCCCTAAGCCTTGCCATTCCCTAACCCTAACCCTAGCCCTGAACGCAAGTCCACCACCAGCCCTACACTTTATCCAACGCCGTTGCCTACTCCTGGCCCGTACGCTGGCACTGACCCGTGCGTCAGCACGTAGCCCGCCCCTCCCACGTTTCTGTACACTCACCTGTGCCCTAGGCCTTGCCGTTCCCTAACCCTAACCCTATCCCAGAACGCAAATCCACCACCAGCCCTACACTTTATCCTACCCCGTTGCCTACTCCTGGCCCTTACGCTGGCACTAACCCGTGCGTCAGCACGTAGCCTGACCCTGCCACGTTTCCGTACCCTCACCTGTGCCCTAAGCCTTGCCGTTCCCTAACCCTAACCCTAGCCCAGAACGCAAATCCACCACCAGCCCTACACTTTATCCTACGCCGTTGCCTACTCCTGGCCCATACGCTGGCACTGACCCGTGAGTCAGCACGTAGCCTGACCCTCCCACGTTTCCGTACCCTTACCTGTGCCCTAAGCCTTGCCGTTCCCTAACCCTAACCCTAGCCCGGAACGGATAACCACCACCAGCCCTACACCTTACCTTACGCCGTACCCTATTCCTGGCCCGTATGCTGGCACTGAACCATGCGTCAGCACGTAGCCTGACCTCCCACGTTTCCGTACCCTCACCTGTGCCCTAAGCCTTGCTGTTCCCTAACCCTAACCCTAGCCCGGAACGCAATTCCACCACCAGCCCTACACCTTAGCTTACGCCGTACCCTACTCCTGACCCGTATGCTGGCACTGACCCGTGCGTCAGCACGTAGCCCGACCCTCCCACGTTTATGTACACTCACCTGTGCCCTAAGCCTTGCCGTTCCCTAACCCTAACCCTAGCCTGGAACGCAAATCCACCACCAGCCCTACACTTTATCCTACGCCGTTGCCTACTCCTGGCCCTTACGCTGGCACTGACCCATGCGTCAGCACGTAGCCTAACCCTCCCACGTTTCCGTACCCTTACCCGTGCCCTAAGCCTTGCCGTTCCCTAACCCTCACCCTAGCCGCGAACGGAAACCCACCACCAGCCCTACACCTTACCTTACGCCGTACCCTGCTCCTTTCCCGTACGCTGGCACTGACCCGTGCGTCACCACGTAGCCCGACCCTCCCACGTTTCCGTACCCTCACCTGTGCCCTAAGCCTTGCCCTTCCCTAACACTAACCCTAGCCTGGAACGGAAACCAACCACCAGCCCTACACCTTACCTTACGCCGCTGCCTACTCCTGGCCCGTACGCTGGCGCTGACCCTTGTGTCAGCACGTAGCCCGACCCTCCCACGTTTCCGTACCCTCACCTGTGCCCTAAGCCTTGCCGTTCCCTAACCCTAACCCTAGCCTGGAACGGAAACCAACCACCAGCCCTACACCATACCATACGCCGTTGCCTAGTCCTGGCCCGTACGCTGGCACTGACCCGTGCGTCAGCACGTAGCCCGCCCCTCCCACGTTTCTGTACACTCACCTGTGCCCTAGGCCTTGCCGTTCCCTAACCCTAACCCTAGCCCAGAATGCAAATCCACCACCAGCCCTACACTTTATCCTACCCCGTTGCCTACTCCTGGCCCTTACGCTGGCACTGACCCGTGCGTCAGCACGTAGCCCGACCCTCCCACGTTTCCGTACCCTCACCTGTGCCCTAAGCCTTGCCGTTCCCTAACCCTAACCCTAGCCCGGAACGCAAATCCACCACCAGCCCTACACTATATCGTACGCCGTTGCCTACTCCTGGCCTGTACTCTGGCACTGAACCGTGCATCAGAACGTAGCCTTACCCTCCCGCGTTTCCATACCCTGACCTGTGCCCAAAGCCTTGCCGTTCCCTAACCCTAACCCTAGCCCAGAACGCAAATCCACCACCAGCCCTACACTTTATCCTACGCCGTTGCCTACTCCTGGCCCGTACGCTGGCACTGACCTGTGTGACAGCACGTAGCACGACCCTCCCACGTTTCCGTAACCTCACCTGTGCCCTATGCCTTGCCGTTCCCTAACCCTAACCCTAGCCCGGAACGGAAATCAACCACCAGCCCTACACTTTTTCCTACGCCGTTGCATATTCCTGGCCCGTACGATGGCACTGACCCGTGCGTCAGCACGTAGCCGGACCCTCCCACGTTTCCGTACCCTCACCTGTGCCCTAAGCCTTGCCGTTCCCTAATCCTAACCCTAGCCCAGAATAGAAACCCACCACCAGCCCTACACCTTATCTTATGCCGTTGCCTACTCCTGGCCCGTACGCTGCCACTGACCCATTCGTCAGCATGTAGCCTGACCCTCCCACGTTTCCGTACCCTCACCTGTGCCCTAAGCCTTGCCGTTCCCTAACCCTAATCCTAGCCCAGAACGCAAATCCACCACCAGCCCTACACTTTATCCTACGCCGTTGCCTACTCCTGGCCGTACGCTGGCACTGACCACTGCGTCAGCACGTAGCCCGACCCTCCCACGTTTCCGTACCCTCACCTGTGCCCTAAGATTTGCCGTTCCCTAACACTAACCCTAGCCTGGAACGGAAACCAACCACCAGCCCTACACATTACGTTACGCCGTTGCCTACTCCTGGCCCGTACGCTGGCACTGAGCCGTGCGTCAGCACGTCGCCTGACCCTCCCACGTTTCCGTACCCTCACCTGTGCCCTAAGCCTTGCCGTTCCCAAACCCTAACCCTTGCCCGGAATGGAAACCCACCACCAGCCCTACACCTTACCCTACGCCGTTGCCTACTCCTGGCCTGTACTCTGGCACTGACCCGTGCATCAGCACGTAGCCTTACCCACCCGCGTTTCCGTACCCTGACCTGTGCCCTAAGCCTTGCCGTTCCCTAACCCTAACCCTAGCCCAGAACGCAAATCCACCACCAGCCCTACACTTTATCCTACGCCGTTGCCTACTCCTGGCCCATACGCTGGCACTGACCTGTGCGTCAGCCCGTAGCCCGACCCTCCCACGTTTCCGTAACCTCACCTGTGCCCTAAGCCTTGCCGTTCCCTAACAGTAACCCTAGCCCGGAAAGGAAATCAACCACCAGCCCTACACTTTATCCTACTCCGTTGCCTACTCCTGGCCAGTACGCAGGCACTGACCCGTGCGTCAGCACGTAGCCCGACCCGCCCACGTTTCCGTACCCTCACATGTGCCCTAAGCCTTGCTGTACCCTAACCCTAACCCTAGCCTGGAACGGAAAACAACCACAAGCCCTACACCATACCTTACGCCGTTGCCTACTCCTGGCCCGTACGCTGGCACTGACCCGTGCGTCAGCACGTAGCATGACCCTCCCACGTTTCCGTACCCTCACCTGTGCCCTAAGACTTGCCGTTCCCTAACCCAAACCCTAGCCGGGAACGGAAACCCACCACAAGCCCTACACCTTACCTTACGCCATACCGTACTCCTGTCACGTACGCTGGCACTGAACCGTGCGTCAGCACGCAGCCTGACCCTCCCAGTTTTCCGTACCCTCACCTGTGCCCTAAGCCTTGCCGTTCCCTAACCCTAACCCTAGCCCGGAACGCAAATCCACCACCAGCCCTACACTTTATCGTACGCCGTTGCCTACTCCTGGCCCGTACGCTGGCACTGACCAGTGCGTCAGCACGTAGCCCGACCCTCCCACGTTTCCGTAACCTCACCTGTGCCCTAAGCCTTGCCGTTCCCTAACCCTAACCCTAGCCCGGAACGGAAATCAACCACCAGCCCTACACTTTATCCTACGCTGTTGCATACTCCTGGCCCATACGCTGGCACTGACCCGTGCGTCAGCACGTAGCCCGACCGTCCCACGTTTCCGTACCCTCACCTGTGCCCTAAGCCTTGCCGTTCCCTAACCCTAACCCTAGCCCAGAATGGAAACCCACCACCAGCCCTACACCTTACCCTACGCCGTTGCCTACTCCTGGCCCGTACTCTGGCACTGACCCATGCGTCAGCACGTAGCCTGACCGTCCCACGTTTCCGTACCCTCACCTGTGCCCTAAGCCTTGCCGTTCCCTAACCCAAACCCTAGCCCAGAACGCAAATCCACCACCAGCCCTAGACTTTATCCTACGCCGTTGCCTACTCCTGGCCCGTACGATGGCACTGCCCTCTGCGTCAGCACGTAGCCCGACCCTCCCACGTTTCCGAACCCTCACCTGTGCCCTAAGCCTTGCCGTTCCCTTACCCTAACCCTAGCCCAGAACGCAAATCCACCACCAGCCGTACACTTTATCCTTCGCCGTTGCCTACTCCTGGCCCATACGCTGGCACTGACCCGTGCGTCAGCACGTAGCCCGACCCTCCCACGTTTCCATACCCTCACCTGTGCCCTAAGCCTTGCCGTTCCCTAACCCTAACCCTAGCCCGGAACGCAAATCCACCACCAGCCCTACACTTTGTCCTACGCCGTTGCCTACTCCTGGCCCGTACGCTGGCACGGACCCGTGCGTCAGCACGTGGCCTGACCCTCCCACGTTTCCGTACACTCACCTGTGCCCTAAGCCTTGCCCTTCCCTAACCCTAACCCTAGCCCAGAACGCAAATCCACCACCAGCCCTACACTTTATCCTACGCCGTTGGCTACTCCTGGCCTGTACGCTAGCACTGACCCGTGCATCAGCACGTAGCCCGACCCTCCCACGTTTCCGTACCCTCACCTGTGCCCTAAGCCTTGCCGTTCCCTAACCCTAACCCTAGCCTGGAACGGAAACCAACCACCAGCCCTACACCTTACCTTACGCCATTGCCTAATCCTGGCCCGTACCCTGGCACTGACCCGTGCGTAAGCACGAAGCCTGACCCTCGCACGTTTCCGTACCCTCACCTGTGCCCTAAGCCTTGCCGTTCCCTAACCCTAACCCTAGCCCGGAACGGAAACCCACCACCAGCCCTACACCTTACCCTACGCCGCTGCCTACTCCTGGACTGTACTCTGGCACTGACCGGTCCGTCAGCACGTAGCCTTACCCTCCCGCGTTTCCGTACCCTGACCTGTGCCCTAAGCCTTGCAATTCCCTAACCCTAACCCTAGCCCGGAACGCAAATCCACCCACAGCCCTACACTTTATCCTACGCCGTTGCCTACTCCTGGCACGTACGCTGGCACTGACCCGTGCGTCAGCACGTAGCCCGACCCTCCCACGTTTCTGTACACTCACCTGTGCCCTAAGCCTTGCCGTTCCCTAACCCTAACCCTAGCCCGGAACGCAAATCCACCACCAGCCCTACACTTTATCCTACGCCGTTGCATACCCCTGGCCCGTACGCTGGCACTGACCCGTGCGTCAGCACGTTGCCCGACCCTCCCACGTTTCCGTACCCTCACCTGTGCCCTAAGCCTTGCCCTTCCCTAACCCTAACCCTAGCCCGGAATAGAAACCCACCACCAGCCCTACACCTTACCTTACGCAGTACCCTACTCCTGACCCGTACGCTGGCACTGACCTGTGCGTCAGCACGTAGCCTGACCCTCCCACGTTTCCGTACCCTCACCTGTGCCCTAAGCCTTGCCGTTCCCTAACCCTAACCCTAGCCCGGAATAGAAACCCACCACCAGCCCTACACCTTACCCTACGGCGTTGCCTACTCCTGGCCTGTACTTTGGCACTGACACGTGCATAAGAACGTAGCCTTACCCTCCCGCGTTTCCGTACCCTGACCTGTGCCATAAGCCTTGCCGTTCCCTAACCCTTACCCTAGCCCAGAACGCAAATCCACCACCAGCCCTACACTTTATCCTACGCCGTTGCCTACTCCTGGCCCGTACGCTGGCACTGACCTCTGCGTCAGCACGGAGCCCGACCCTCCCACATTTCCGTAACCTCACCTGTGCCCTAAGCCTTGCCGTTCCCTAACCCTAACCCTAGCCCGGAAAGGAAATCAACCACCAGCCCTACACTTTATCCTACGCCGTTGCATACCCCTGGCCCGTACGCTGGCACTGACCCGTGCGTCAGCACGTAGCCCGACCCTCCCACGTTTCCGTACCCTCACCTGTGCCCTAAGCCTTGCCCTTCCCTAACCCTAACCCTAGCCCGGAATAGAAACCCACCACCAGCCCTACACCTTACCTTACGCAGTACCCTACTCCTGACCCGTACGCTGGCACTGACCTGTGCGTCAGCACGTAGCCTGACCCTCCCACGTTTCCGTACCCTCACCTGTGCCCTAAGCCTTGCCGTTCCCTAACCCTAACCCTAGCCCGGAACGCAAATCCACCACCAGCCCTACACTTTATCCTACGCCGTTGCCTACTCCTGGCCAGTACGCTGGCACAGACCCGTGCGTCAGCACGTAGCCCGACCCTCCCTCGTTTCCGTACCCTCACAAGTGCCCTAAGCCTTGCCGTTCCCTAACCCTAACCCTAGCCTGGAACGGAAAACAACCACCAGCCCTACACCTTACCTTACGCCGTTGCCTACTCCTGGCCCGTACGCTGGCACTGATCCATGCGTCAGCACGTAGCCTGACCCTCCCACGTTTCCGTACCCTCACCTGTGCCCTAAGCCTTGCCGTTCCCTAACCCTAACCCTAGCCCGGAACGGAAACCCACCACCAGCCCTACACCTTACCTTATGCCGTACCCTATTCCTGGCCCGTACGCTGGCACTGAACCGTGCGTCAGCACGTAGCCTGACCCTCCCACGTTTCCGTACCCTCACCTGTGCCCTAAGCCTTGCCGTTCCCTAACCCTAACCCTAGCCCGGAATGGAAACCCACCACCAGCCCTACACCTTACCCTACGCCGTTGCCTACTCCTGGCCTGTACTCTGGCACTGACCCATGCATCAGCACGTAGCCTTACCCTCCCGCGTTTCCGTACCCTGACCTGTGCCCTAAGCCTTGCCGTTCCCTAACCCTAACCCTAGCCCAGAACGCAAATCCACCACCAGCCCTACACTTTATCCTACGCTGTTGCCTACTCCTGGCCGGTACGCTGGCACTGACCAGTGCGTCAGCACGTAGCCCGACCCTCCCACGTTTCCGTAACCTCACCTGTGCCCTAAGCCTTGCCGTTCCCTATACCTAACCCTAGCCCGGAAAGGAAATCAACCACCAGTCCTACACTTTATCCTACGCCGTTGCATACTCCTGGCCCGTACGCTGGCACTGACCCGTGCGTCAGCACGTAGCCCGACCCTCCCACGTTTCCGTACCCTCACCTGTGCCCTAAGCCTTGCCGTTCCCTAACCCTAACCCTAGCCCCGAATAGAAACCCACCACCAGCCCTACACCTTACCTTACGCCGTACCCTATTCCTGGCCCGTACGCTGGTACTGAACCGTGCGTGAGCACGTAGCCTGACCCTCCCACGTTTCCGTACTCTCACCTGTGCCCTAAGCCTTGCCGTTCCCTAACCCTAACCCTAGCCTGGAACGGAAACCAACAACCAGCCCTACACATTACCTTACGCCGTTGCCTACTCCTGGCCCGTACGCTGGCACTGACCCGTGCGTCAGCACGTCGCCTGACCCTCCCACGTTTCCGTACCCTCACCTGTGCCCTAAGCCTTGCCGTTCCCTAACCCTAACCCTAGCCCGGAATGGAAACCCACCACCAGCCCTATACCTTACCCTACGCCGTTGCCTACTCCTGGCCTGTACTCTGGCACTGACCCGTGCATCAGCACGTAGCCTTAGCCTCCCGCGTTTCCATACCATCACCTGTGCCCTAAGCCTTGCCGTTCCCTAACCCTAACCCTAGCCCAGAACGCAAATCCACCACCAGCCCTACACTTTATCCTACGCCGTTGCCTACTCCTGGCCCGTACGCTGGCACTGACCTCTGCGTCAGCACGTAGCCCGACCCTCCCTCGTTTCCGTAACCTCACCTGTGCCCTAAGCCTTGCCGTTCCCTAACCCTAACCCTAGCCCGGAAAGGAAATCAACCACCAGCCCTACACTTTATCCTACGCCGTTGCATACTCCTGGCCCGTACGCTGGCACTGACCCGTGCGTCAGCACGTAGCCCGACCCTCCCACGTTTCCGTACCCTCACCTGTGCCCTAAGCCTTGCCGTTCCCTAACCCTAACCCTAGCCCGGAATAGAAACCCACCACCAGCCCTACACCTTACCTTACGCCGTTGCCTACTCCTGGCCCGTACGCTGGCACTGACCCATGCGTCAGCACGTAGCCTGACCCTCCCACGTTTCCGTACTCTCACCTGTGCCCTAAGCCTTGCCGTTCCCTAACCCTAACCCTAGCCCGGAACGCAAATCCACCACCAGCCCTACACTTTATCCTACGCCGTTGCCTACTCCTGGCCCGTACGCTGGCACTGACCTCTGCGTCAGCATGTAGCCCGACCCTCCCACGTTTCCGTACCCTCACCTGTGCCCTAAGCCTTGCCGTTCCCTAACCCTAACCCTAGCCTGGAACGGAAACCAACCACCAGCCCTACACCTTACCTTACGCCGTTGCCTGCTCCTGGCCCATACGCTGGCACTGACCCGTGCGTCAGCACGTAGCCCGACCCTCCCACGTTTCCGTACCCTCACCTCTGCCCTAAGCCTTGCCGTTCCCTAACCGTAACCCTAGCCCGGAATAGAAACCCACCACCAGCCCTACACCTTCCCTTATGCCATTGCCTACTTCTGGCCCGTACGCTGGCACTGACCCATTCGTCAGCATGTAGCCTGACCCTCCCACGTTTCCGTACCCTCACTTGTGCCCTAAGCCTTGCCGTTCCCTAACCCTAATCCTAGCCCGGAACGCAAATCCACCACCAGCCCTACACTTTATCCTACGCCGTTGCCTACTCCTGGCCGTACGCTGGCACTGACCTCTGCGTCAGCACGTAGCCCGACCCTCCCACGTTTCCGTACCCTCAACTGTGCCCTAAGCCTTGCCGTTCCCTAACCCTAACCCTAGCCTGGAACGGAAACCAACCACCAGCCCTACACATTACCTTACGCCGTTGCCTACTCCTGGCCCGTACTCTGGCACTGACCCGTGCATCAGCACGTAGCCTTACCCTCCCGCGTTTCCGTACCCTGACCTGTGCCCTAAGCCTTGCCGTTCCCTAACCCTAACCCTAGCCCGGAATGGAAACCCACCACCAGCCCTACACCTTACCTTACGCCGTACCCTACTCCTGAACCGTACGCTGGCACTGACCCGTGCGTCAGCACGTAGACTGACCCTCCCACGTTTCCGTACCCTCACCTGTGCGCTAAGCCTTGCCGTTCCCTAAACCTAACCCTAGCCCGGAACGCAAATCCACCACCAGCCCTACACTTTATCCTACGCCGTTGCCTACTTCTGGCCCGTACGCAGGCACTGACCCGAGCGTCAGCACGTAGCCTGACACTCCCACGTTTCCGTACCCTCACCTGTGCCCTAAGCCTTGCCGTTCCCTAACCCTAACCCTAGCCCGGAACGGATACCCCCCACCAGCCCTACAGCTTACCTTATGCCGTACCCTATTCCTGTCCCGTATGCTGCAACTGAACCGTACGTCAGCACGTAGCCTGACCCTCCCACGTTTCCGTACCCTCACCTGTGCCCTAAGCCTTGCCGTTCCCTAACCCTAACCCTAGCCTGGAACGGAAACCAACCACCAGCCCTACACCTTACCTTACGCCGTTGCCTAATCCTGGCCCGTACGCTGGCACTGACCCGTGCGTCAGCACGTAGCCTAACCCTCCCACGTTTCCGTACCCTCACCTGTGCCCTAAGCCTTGCCGTTCCCTAACCCTAACCCTAGCCCAGAACGGAAACCAACCACCAGCCCTACTCCTTACCCTACGCCGTTGCCTACTCCTGGCCTGTACTCTGGCACTGACCGGTCCGTCAGCACGTAGCCTTACCCTCCCGCGTTTCCGTACCCTAACCTGTGCCCTAAGCCTTGCCATTCCCTAACCCTAACCCTAGCCCTGAACGCAAGTCCACCACCAGCCCTACACTTTATCCTACGCCGTTGCCTACTCCTGGCCCGTACGCTGGCACTGACCCGTGCGTCAGCACGTAGCCCGCCCCTCCCACGTTTCTGTACACTCACCTGTGCCCTAGGCCTTGCCGTTCCCTAACCCTAACCCTAGCCCAGAACGCAAATCCACCACCAGCCCTACACTTTATCCTACCCCGTTGCCTACTCCTGGCCCTTACGCTGGCACTGACCCGTGCGTCAGCACGTAGCCTGACCCTGCCACGTTTCCGTACCCTCACCTGTGCCCTAAGCCTTGCCGTTCCCTAACCCTAACCCTAGCCCAGAACGCAAATCCACCACCAGCCCTACACTTTATCCTACGCCGTTGCCTACTCCTGGCCCATACGCTGGCACTGACCCGTGAGTCAGCACGTAGCCTGACCCTCCCACGTTTCCGTACCCTTACCTGTGCCCTAAGCCTTGCCGTTCCCTAACCCTAACCCTAGCCCGGAACGGATATCCACCACCAGCCCTACACCTTACCTTACGCCGTACCCTATTCCTGGCCCGTACGCTGGCACTGAACCATGCGTCAGCACGTAGCCTGACCTCCCACGTTTCCGTACCCTCACCTGTGCCCTAAGCCTTGCTGTTCCCTAACCCTAACCCTAGCCCGGAACGCAATTCCACCACCAGCCCTACACCTTACCTTACGCCGTACCCAACTCCTGACCCGTATGCTGGCACTGACCCGTGCGTCAGCACGTAACCCGACCCTCCCACGTTTATGTACACTCACCTGTGCCCTAAGCCTTGCCGTTCCCTAACCCTAACCCTAGCCTGGAACGCAAATCCACCACCAGCCCTACACTTTATCCTACGCCGTTGCCTACTCCTGGCCCTTACGCTGGCACTGACCCGTGCGTCAGCACGTAGCCTAACCCTCCCACGTTTCCGTACCCTTACCCGTGCCCTAAGCCTTGCCGTTCCCTAACCCTCACCCTAGCCGCGAACGGAAACCCACCACCAGCCCTACACCTTACCTTGCGCCGTACCCTGCTCCTTTCCCGTACGCTGGCACTGACCCGTGCATCAGCACGTAGCCCGACACTCCCACGTTTCCGTACCCTCACCTGTGCCCTAAGCCTTGCCCTTCCCTAACACTAACCCTAGCCTGGAACGGAAACCAACCACCAGCCTACACCTTACCTTACGCCGCTGCCTATTCCTGGCCCGTACGCTGGCGCTGACCCTTGTGTCAGCACGTAGCCCGACCCTCCCACGTTTCCGTACCCTCACCTGTGCCCTAAGCCTTGCCGTTCCCTAACCCTAACCCTAGCCTGGAACGGAAACCAACCACCAGCCCTACACCATACCTTACGCCGTTGCCTACTCCTGGCCCGTACGCTGGCACTGACCCGTGCGTCAGCACGTAGCCTGACCCTCCCACGTTTCCGTACCCGCACCTGTGCCCTAAGCCTTGCCGTTCCCTAACCCTAACCCTAGCCCGGAATGGAAACCCACCACCAGCCCTACACCTTACCCTAAGCCGTTGCCCACTCCTGGCCTGTACTCTGGCACTGACCCGTGCGTCAGCACGTAGCTCGACCCTCCCTCGTTTCCGTACCCTCACCTGTGCCCTAAGCCTTGCCGTTCCCTAACCCTAACCCTAGCCCAGAGCGCAAATCCACCACCAGCCCTACACTTTATCCTACGCCGTTGCCTACTCCTGGCCCGTACGCTGGCACTGACCCGTGCGTCAGCACGTAGCCCGACCCTCCCAAGTTTCTGTAACCTCACCTGTGCCCTAAGCCTTGCCGTTCCCTAACCCTAACCCTACCCCGGAACGCAAATCCACAACCAGCCCTACACTTTATCCTACGCCGTTGCCTACTCCTGGCCCGTACGCTGGCACTGACACGTGCGTCAGCACGTAGCCTTACCCTCCCACGTTCACGTACCCTCACCTGTGCCCTAAGCCTTGCCGTTCCCTAACCCTAACCCTAGCCCGGAATAGAATCCCACCACCAGCCCTACACCTTACCTTACGCTGTACCCTACTCCTGACCCGTACTCTGGCACTGAACCGTGCGTCAGCACATAGCCTGACCCTCCCACGTTTCCGTACCCTCACCTGTGCCCTAAGCCTTGCCGTTCCCTAACCCTAACCCTAGCCCGGAACGCAAATCCACCACCAGCCCTACACTTTATACTACGCCATTGCCTACTCCTGGCCCGTACGCTGGCACTGACCCGTGCGTCAGCACGTAGCCTGACCCTCCCACGTTTCCGTACCCTCACCTGTGCCCTAAGCCTTGCGGTTCCCTAACCCTATCCCTAGCCCAGAACGCAAATCCACCACCAGCCCTACACTTTATCCTACGCCGTTGCCTACTCCTGGCCCGTACGCTGGCACTGACCCGTGCGTCAGCACGTAGCCTGACCCTCCCACGTTTCCGTACCCTCACCTGTGCCCTAAGCCTTGCCGTTCCCTAACCCTATCCCTAGCCAGTAACGGAAATCAACCACAAGCCCTACACCTTACCACACGCCGTACCCTACTCCTGGCCCATACGCTGGCACTGAATCGTGCGTCAGCACGTAGCCTGACCCTCCCACGTTTCCGTACCCTCACCTGTGCCATAAGCCTTGCCGTTCCCTAACCCTAACCCTAGCCCAGAACGGATACGCACCACCAGCCCTACACCTTACCTTACGCCGTACCCTATTCTTGGCCCGTATGCTAGCACTGAACCGTGCGTCAGCACGTAGCCTGACCCTCCCACGTTTCCGTACCCTCACCTGTGCCCTAAGCCTTGCCGTTCCCTAACCCAAACCCTAGCCGGGAACGGAAACCCACCACCAGCCCTACACCTTACCTTACGCCATACCGTACTCCTGTCACGAACGCTGGCACTGAACCGTGCGTCAGTACGCAGCCTGACCCTCCCAGTTTTCCGTACCCTCACCTGTGCCCTAAGCCTTGCCGTTCCCTAACCCTAACCCTAGCCCGGAACGCAAATCCACCACCAGCCCTACACTTTATCGTACGCCGTTGCCTACTCCTGGCCCGTACGCTGGCACTGACCCGTGCGTCAGCACGTAGCCTGACCCTCCCACGTTTCCGTACCCTCACCTGTGCCCTAAGCCTTGCCGTTCCCTAACCCTAACCCTAGCCCGGAATGCAAATCCACCACCAGCCCTACACTTTATCCTACGCCGTTGCCTACTCCAGGCCAGTACGCTGGCACTGACCCGTGCGTCAGCACGTAGCTCGACGCTCCCTCGTTTCCGTACCCTCACATGTGCCCTAATCCTTGCCGTTCCCTAACCCTAACCCTAGCCTGGAACGGAAAACAACC
This sequence comes from Mesoplodon bidens, assembly GCF_964165515.1. Taxonomy (NCBI): domain Eukaryota; kingdom Metazoa; phylum Chordata; class Mammalia; order Artiodactyla; family Ziphiidae; genus Mesoplodon; species Mesoplodon bidens. Next base: position 286,129 of record NW_027671196.1, read on the forward strand.
ACCAGCCCTACACGTTACCTTACGCCGTTGCCTACTCCTGGCCCGTACGCAGCACTAACCCGTGCGTCAGCACGTAGCCTGACCCTCCCACGTTTCCGTACCCTCACATGTGCCGTAAGCCTTGCCGTTCCCTAACCCTAACCCTAGCCCGGAATGGAAACCCACCACCACCCCTACACCTTACCATACGCCGTTGCCTACTCCTGGCCTGTACTCTGGCACTGACCCGTGCATCAGAACGTAGCCTTACCCTCCCACGGTTTCGTACCGTGACCTGTGCCCTAAGCCTTGCCGTTCCCTAACCCTAACCCTAGCCCAGAACGCAAATCCACCACCAGCCCTACACTTTATCCTACGCCGTTGCCTACTCGTGTCCTGTACGCTGGCACTGACCTGTGCGTCAGCACGTAGCCCGACCCTCCCACGTTTCCGTAACCTCACCTGTGCCCTAAGCCTTGCCGTTCCCTAACCCTAACCCTAGCCCGGAACGGAAATCAACCACCAGCCCTACACTTTATCCTACGCCGTTGCATACTCCTGGCCCGTACGCTGGCACTGACACGTGCGTCAGCACGTAGCCCGACCCTCCAACGTTTCCGTACCCTCACCTGTGCCCTAAGCCTTGCCCTTCCCTAACCCTAACCCTAGCCCGGAATAGAAACCCACCACCAGCCCTACACCTTACCTTACGCCGTTGCCTACTCCTGGCCCTTACGCTGGCACTGACCCATGCGTCAGCACGTAGCCCGACCCTCCCAAGTTTCCGTACCCTCACCTGTGCCCTAAGCCTTGCCCTTCCCTAACCCTAACCCTAGCCTGGAACGGAAACCAACCACCAGCCCTACACCTTACCTTACGCCGTTGCCTACTCCTGGCCCGTACGCTGGCACTGACCCATGCGTCACCACGTAGCCTGACCCTCCCAGGTTTCTGAACACTCACCTGTGCCCTAAGCCTTGCCGTTCCCTAACCCTAACCCTAGCCCGGAACGGAAACCCACCACCAGCCCTACACCTTACCTTACGCCGTACCCTATTCCTGGCCCGTAAGCTGGCACTGAACTGTGCGTCAGCACGTAGCCCGACCCTCCCACGTTCACGTACCCTCACCTGTGCCCTAAGCCTTGCCGTTCCCTAACCCTAACCCTAGCCCGGAATAGAAACCCACCACCAGCCCTACACCTTACCTTACGCCGTACCCTACTCCTGACCCATACGCTGCCACTGACCCATGCGTCAGCACGTAGCCTGACCCTCCCACGTTTCCGTACCCTCACCTGTGCCCTAAGCCTTGCCGTTCCCTAACCCAAACCCTAGCCCGGAACGCAAATCCACCACCAGCCCTACACTTTGTCCTACGCCGTTGCCTACTCCTGGCCCGTACGCTGGCACTGACCCGTGCGTCAGCACGTAGCCTGACCCTCCCACGTTTCCGTACCCTCACCTGTGCCCTAAGCCTTGCCGTTCCCTAACACTAACCCTAGCCCAGAACACAAATCCACCACCAGCCCTACACTTTATCCTACGCCGTTGGCTACTCCTGGCCTGTACGCTAGCACTGACCCGTGCATCAGCACGTAGCCCGACCCTCCCACGTTTCCGTACCCTAACCTGTGCCCTAAGCCTTGCCGTTCCCTAACCCTAACCCTAGCCTGGAACGGAAACCCACCACCAGCCCTACACCTTACCTTACGCCGTACCCTATTCCTGGCCCGTACGCTGGCACGGACCCATGCGTCAGCTCGTAGCCCGACCCTCCCACGTTTCCGTACCCTCACATGTGCCCTAAGCCTTGCCGTTCCCTAACCCTAACGCTAGCCCGGAACGGAAAACAACCAACAGCCCTACACCTTACCTTACGCCGTTGCCTATTCCTGGCCCGTACGCTGGCACTGACCCGTGCGTCAGCACGTAGCTCGACCCTCCCACGTTTCCGTACCCTCACCTGTGCCCTAAGCCTTGCCGTTCCCTAACCCTAACCCTAGCCCGGAATGGTAACCCACCACCAGCCCTACACCTTACCCTACGGCGTTGCCTACTCCTGGCCTGTACTTTGGCACTGACACGTGCATAAGAACGTAGCCTTACCCTCCCGCGTTTCCGTACCCTGACCTGTGCCATAAGCCTTGCCGTTCCCTAACCCTTACCCTAGCCCAGAACGCAAATCCACCACCAGCCCTACACTTTATCCTACGCCGTTGCCTACTCCTGGCCCGTACGCTGGCACTGACCTGTGCGTCAGCACGTAGCCTGACCTTCCCACGTTTCCGTACCCTCACCTATGCTCTAAGCCTTGCCGTTCCCTAACCCTAACCCTAGCCCGGAACGCAAATCCACCACCAGCCCTACACTTTATCCTACGCCGTTGCCTACTCCTGTCCCGTACGCTGTCACTGACCTCTGCGTCAGCACGTAGCCCGACCCTCCCACGTTTTCGTACCCTCACCTGTGCCCTAAGCCTTGCCGTTCGCTAACCGTAACCCTAGCCTGGAACGGAAACCAACCACCAGCCCTACACCTTACCTTACGCCGTTGCCGACTCCTGGCCCATACGCTGGCACTGACCCGTGCGTCAACACGTAGCCCGACCCTCCCACGTTTCCGTACCCTCACCTGTGCCCTAAGCCTTGCCGTTCCCTAACCCTAACCCTAGCCAGGAATAGAAACCCACCACCAGCCCTACACCTTCCCTTATGCCATTGCCTACTCCTGGCCCGTACGCTGGCACTGACCCATTCGTCAGCATGTAGCCTGACCCTCCCACGTTTCCGTACCCTCACCTGTGCCCTAAGCCTTTCCGTTCCCTAACCCTAATCCTAGCCCGGAACGCAAATCCACCACCAGCCCTACACTTTAACCTACGCCGTTGCCTACTCCTGTCAGTACGCTGGCACTGACCTCTGCGTCAGCACGTAGCCCGACCCTCCCACGTTTCCGTACCCTCACCTGTGCCCTAAGCCTTGCCGTTCCCTAACCCTAACCCTAGCCTGGAACGGAAACCAACCACCAGCCCTACACATTACCTTACGCCGTTGCCTACTCCTGGCCCGTACGCTGGCACTGACCCGTGCGTCAGCACGTCGCCTGACCCTCCCACGTTTCCATACCCTCACCTGTGCCCTAAGCCTTGCCGTTCCCTAACCCTAAACCTAGCCCGTAATGGAAACCCACCACCAGCCCTATACCTTACCCTACGCCGTTGCCTACTCCTGGCCTGTACTCTGGCACTGACCCGTGCATCAGCACGTAGCGTTACCCTCCCGCGTTTCCGTACCCTGACCTGTGCCCTAAGCCTTGCCATTCCCTAACCTTAACCCTAGCCTGGAACGCAAATCCACCACCAGCCCTACACTTTATCCTACGCCGTTGCCTACTCCTGGCCCGTACGCTGGCACTGACCTCTGCGTCAGCACGTAGCCCGACCCTCCCACATTTCCGTAACCTCACCTGTGCCCTAAGCCTTGCCGTTCCCTAACCCTAACCCTAGCCCGGAAAGGAAATCAACCACCAGCCCTACACTTTATCCTACGCCGTTGCATACCCCTGGCCCGTACGCTGGCACTGACCCGTGCGTCAGCACGTAGCCCGACCCTCCCACGTTTCCGTACCCTCACCTGTGCCCTAAGCCTTGCCCTTCCCTAACCCTAACCCTAGCCCGGAATAGAAACCCACCACCAGCCCTACACCTTACCTTACGCAGTACCCTACTCCTGACCCGTACGCTGGCACTGACCTGTGCGTCAGCACGTAGCCTGACCCTCCCACGTTTCCGTACCCTCACCTGTGCCCTAAGCCTTGCCGTTCCCTAACCCTAACCCTAGCCCGGAACGCAAATCCACCACCAGCCCTACACTTTATCCTACGCCGTTGCCTACTCCTGGCCAGTACGCTGGCACAGACCCGTGCGTCAGCACGTAGCCCGACCCTCCCTCGTTTCCGTACCCTCACAAGTGCCCTAAGCCTTGCCGTTCCCTAACCCTAACCCTAGCCTGGAACGGAAAACAACCACCAGCCCTACACCTTACCTTACGCCGTTGCCTACTCCTGGCCCGTACGCTGGCACTGATCCATGCGTCAGCACGTAGCCTGACCCTCCCACGTTTCCGTACCCTCACCTGTGCCCTAAGCCTTGCCGTTCCCTAACCCTAACCCTAGCCCGGAACGGAAACCCACCACCAGCCCTACACCTTACCTTACGCCGTACCCTATTCCTGGCCCGTACGCTGGCACTGAACCGTGCGTCAGCACGTAGCCTGACCCTCCCACGTTTCCGTACCCTCACCTGTGCCCTAAGCCTTGCCGTTCCCTCACCCTAACCCTAGCCCGGAATGGAAACCCACCACCAGCCCTACACCTTACCCTACGCCGTTGCCTACTCCTGGCCTGAACTCTGGCACTGACCCATGCATCAGCACGTAGCCTTACCCTCCCGCGTTTCCGTACCCTGACCTGTGCCCTAAGCCTTGCCGTTCCCTAACCCTAACCCTAGCCCAGAACGCAAATCCACCACCAGCCCTACACTTTATCCTACGCCGTTGCCTACTCCTGGCCGGTACGCTGGCACTGACCAGTGCGTCAGCACGTAGCCCGACCCTCCCACGTTTCCGTACCCTCACCTGTGCCCTAAGCCTTGCCGTTCCCTAACCCTAACCCTAGCCCCGAATAGAAACCCACCACCAGCCCTACACCTTACCTTACGCCGTACCCTATTCCTGGCCCGTACGCTGGTACTGAACCGTGCGTGAGCACGTAGCCTGACCCTCCCACGTTTCCGTACTCTCACCTGTGCCCTAAGCCTTGCCGTTCCCTAACCCTAACCCTAGCCTGGAACGGAAACCAACAACCAGCCCTACACATTACCTTACGCCGTTGCCTACTCCTGGCCCGTACGCTGGCACTGACCCGTGCGTCAGCACGTCGCCTGACCCTCCCACGTTTCCGTACCCTCACCTGTGCCCTAAGCCTTGCCGTTCCCTAACCCTAACCCTAGCCCGGAATGGAAACCCACCACCAGCCCTATACCTTACCCTACGCCGTTGCCTACTCCTGGCCTGTACTCTGGCACTGACCCGTGCATCAGCACGTAGCCTTAGCCTCCCGCGTTTCCGTACCATCACCTGTGCCCTAAGCCTTGCCGTTCCCTAACCCTAACCCTAGCCCAGAACGCAAATCCACCACCAGCCCTACACTTTATCCTACGCCGTTGCCTACTCCTGGCCCGTACGCTGGCACTGACCTCTGCGTCAGCACGTAGCCCGACCCTCCCTCGTTTCCGTAACCTCACCTGTGCCCTAAGCCTTGCCGTTCCCTAACCCTAACCCTAGCCCGGAAAGGAAATCAACCACCAGCCCTACACTTTATCCTACGCCGTTGCATACTCCTGGCCCGTACGCTGGCACTGACCCGTGCGTCAGCACGTAGCCCGACCCTCCCACGTTTCCGTACCCTCTCCTGTGCCCTAAGCCTTGCCGTTCCCTAACCCTAACCCTAGCCCGGAATAGAAACCCACCACCAGCCCTACACCTTACCTTACGCCGTTGCCTACTCCTGGCCCGTACGCTGGCACTGACCCATGCGTCAGCACGTAGCCTGACCCTCCCACGTTTCCGTACTCTCACCTGTGCCCTAAGCCTTGCCGTTCCCTAACCCTAACCCTAGCCCGGAACGCAAATCCACCACCAGCCCTACACTTTATCCTACGCCGTTGCCTACTCCTGGCCCGTACGCTGGCACTGACCTCTGCGTCAGCATGTAGCCCGACCCTCCCACGTTTCCGTACCCTCACCTGTGCCCTAAGCCTTGCTGTTCCCTAACCCTAACCCTAGCCTGGAACGGAAACCAACCACCAGCCCTACACCTTACCTTACGCCGTTGCCTACTCCTGGCCCATACGCTGGCACTGACCCGTGCGTCAGCACGTAGCCCGACCCTCCCACGTTTCCGTACCCTCACCTCTGCCCTAAGCCTTGCCGTTCCCTAACCCTAACCCTAGCCCGGAATAGAAACCCACCACCAGCCCTACACCTTCCCTTATGCCATTGCCTACTCCTGGCCCGTACGCTGGCACTGACCCATTCGTCAGCATGTAGCCTGACCCTCCCACGTTTCCGTACCCTCACCTGTGCCCTAAGCCTTGCCGTTCCCTAACCCTAATCCTAGCCCGGAACGCAAATCCACCACCAGCCCTACACTTTATCCTACGCCGTTGCCTACTCCTGGCCGTACGCTGGCACTGACCTCTGCGTCAGCACGTAGCCCGACCCTCCCACGTTTCCGTACCCTCAACTGTGCCCTAAGCCTTGCCGTTCCCTAACCCTAACCCTAGCCTGGAACGGAAACCAACCACCAGCCCTACACATTACCTTACGCCGTTGCCTACTCCTGGCCCGTACTCTGGCACTGACCCGTGCATCAGCACGTAGCCTTACACTCCCGCGTTTCCGTACCCTGACCTGTGCCCTAAGCCTTGCCGTTCCCTAACCCTAACCCTAGCCCGGAATGGAAACCCACCACCAGCCCTACACCTTACCTTACGCCGTACACTACTCCTGAACCGTACGCTGGCACTGACCCGTGCGTCAGCACGTAGACTGACCCTCCCACGTTTCCGTACCCTCACCTGTGCGCTAAGCCTTGCCGTTCCCTAAACCTAACCCTAGCCCGGAACGCAAATCCACCACCAGCCCTACACTTTATCCTACGCCGTTGCCTACTTCTGGCCCGTACGCAGGCACTGACCCGTGCGTCAGCACGTAGCCTGACACTCCCACGTTTCCGTACCCTCACCTGTGCCCTAAGCCTTGCCGTTCCCTAACCCTAACCCTAGCCCGGAACGGATACCCCCCACCAGCCCTACAGCTTACCTTATGCCGTACCCTATTCCTGTCCCGTATGCTGCAACTGAACCGTACGTCAGCACGTAGCCTGACCCTCCCACGTTTCCGTACCCTCACCTGTGCCCTAAGCCTTGCCGTTCCCTAACCATAACCCTAGCCTGGAACGGAAACCAACCACCAGCCCTACACCTTACCTTACGCCGTTGCCTAATCCTGGCCCGTACGCTGGCACTGACCCGTGCGTCAGCACGTAGCCTAACCCTCCCACGTTTCCGTACCCTCACCTGTGCCCTAAGCCTTGCCGTTCCCTAACCCTAACCCTAGCCCAGAACGGAAACCCACCACCAGCCCTACTCCTTACCCTACGCCGTTGCCTACTCCTGGCCTGTACTCTGGCACTGACCGGTCCGTCAGCACGTAGCCTTACCCTCCCGCGTTTCCGTACCCTAACCTGTGCCCTAAGCCTTGCCATTCCCTAACCCTAACCCTAGCCCTGAACGCAAATCCACCACCAGCCCTACACTTTATCCTACGCCGTTGCCTACTCCTGTCCTGTACGCTGGCACTGACCCGTGCATCAGCACGTAGCCCGACCCTCCCACGTTTCCGTACCCTCACCTGTGCCCTAAGCCTTGCCGTTCCCTAACCCTAACCCTAGCCTGGAACGGAAACCAACCACCAGCCCTACACCTTACCTTACGCCATTGCCTAATCCTGGCCCGTACCCTGGCACTGACCCGTGCGTAAGCACGAATCCTGACCCTCGCACGTTTCCGTACCCTCACCTGTGCCCTAAGCCTTGCCGTTCCCTAACCCTAACCCTAGCCCGGAACGGAAACCCACCACCAGCCCTACACCTTACCCTACGCCGCTGCCTACTCCTGGACTGTTCTCTGGCACTGACCGGTCCGTCAGCACGTAGCCTTACCCTCCCGCGTTTCCGTACCCTGACCTGTGCCCTAAGCCTTGCAATTCCCTAACCCTAACCCTAGCCCGGAACGCAAAACCACCCACAGCTCTACACTTTATCCTACGCCATTGCCTACTCCTGGCACGTACGCTGGCACTGACCCGTGCGTCAGCACGTAGCCCGACCCTCCCACGTTTCTGTACACTCACCTGTGCCCTAAGCCTTGCCGTTCCCTAACCCTAACCCTAGCCCGGAACGCAAATCCACCACCAGCCCTACACTTTATACTACGCCGTTGCCTACTCCTGGCCCTTACGCTGGCACTGACCCGTGTGTCAGCACGTAGCCTGACCCTCCCACGTTTCCGTACCCTCACCTGTGCCCTAAGCCTTGCCGTTCCCTAACCCAAACCCTAGCCGGGAACGGAAACCCACCACCAGCCCTACCCCTTACCTTACGCCATACCGTACTCCTGTCACGTACGCTGGCACTGAACCGTGCGTCAGCACGCAGCCTGACCCTCCCAGTTTTCCGTACCCTCACCTGTGCCCTAAGCCTTGCCGTTCCCTAACCCTAACCCTAGCCCGGCACGCAAATCCACCACCAGCCCTACACTTTATCGTACGCCGTTGCCTACTCCTGGCCCGTACGCTGGCACTGACCCGTGCGTCAGCACGTAGCTCGACCCTCCCTCGTTTCCGTACCCTCACCTGTGCCCTAAGCCTTGCCATTCCCTAACCCTAACCCTAGCCCGGAACGCAAATCCACCACCAGCCCTACACTTTATCCTACGCCGTTGCCTACTCCAGGCCAGTACGCTGGCACTGACCCGTGCGTCAGCACGTAGCTCGACCCTCCCTCGTTTCCGTACCCTCACATGTGCCCTAAGCCTTGCCGTTCCCTAACCCTAACCCTAGCCTGGAACGGAAACCAACCACCAGCCTTACACCTTATATTACACCGTTGCCCACTCCTGGCCCGTACGCTGGCACGGACCCGTGCGTCAGCACGTAGCCTGTCCCTCCCACGTTTCCGTACCCTCACCTTTGCCCTAAGCCTTGCCGTTCCCTAACCCTAACCCTAGCCCGGAACGGAAACCCACCACCAGACCTACACCTTACCTTACGCCGTACCCTATTCCTGGCCCGTACGCTGGCACTGAACCGTGCGTCAGCACGTAGCCTGACCCTCCCACGTTTCCGTACCCTCACCTGTGCCCTAAGCCTTGCCGTTCCCTATCCCTAACCCTAGCCCGGTATAGAAACCCACCACCAGCCCTACACCTTACCTTAAGCCGTACCCTACTCCTGGCCAGTACGCTGGCACTGACCCGTGCGTCAGCACGTAGCCCGACCCTCCCACGTTTCCGTACCCTCACATGTGCCCTAAGCCTTGCCGTTCCCTAACCCTAACCCTAGCCTGGAACGGAAAACAACCACCAGCCCTACAACTTACCTTACGCCGTTGCCTACTCCTGGCCCGTACGCTGGCACTGACCCGTGGGTCAGCACGTAGCCTGACCCTCCCACGTTTCCGTACCCTCACCTGTGCCCTAAGCCTTGCCGTTCCCTAACCCTAACCCTAGCCCGGAATGGTAACCCACCACCAGCCCTACACCTTACCCTACGGCGATGCCTACTCCTGGCCTGTAGTCTGGCACTGACCTGTGCATCAGAACGTAGCCTTACCCTCCCGCGTTTCCGTACCCTGACCTGTGCCCTAAGCCTTGCCGTTCCATAACCCTAACCCTAGCCCAGAACGCAAATCCACCACCAGCCCTACACTTTATCCTACGCCGTTGCCTACTCCTGGCCCGTACGCTGGCACTGACCTGTGCGTCAGCACGTAGCACGACCCTCCCACGTTTCCGTAACCTCACCTGTGCCCTATGCCTTGCCGTTCCCTAACCCTAACCCTAGCCCGGAACGTAAATCAACCACCAGCCCTACACTTTATCCTACGCCGTTGCATACTCCTGGCCCGTACGCTGGCAGTGACCCGTGCGTCAGCACGCAGCCCGACCCTCCCACGTTTCCGTACCCTCACCTGTGCCCTAAGCATTGCCGTTCCCTAACCCTAACCCTAGCCCGGAATAGAAACCCACCACCAGCCCTACACCTTACCTTATGCCGTTGCCTACTCCTGGCCCGCACGCTGGCACTGACCCATTCGTCAGCATGTAGCCTGACCCTCCCACGTTTCCATACCCTCACCTGTGCCCTAAGCCTTGCCGTTCCCTAACCCTATCCCTAGCCCAGAACGCAAATCCACCACCAGCCCTACACTTTATCCTACTCCGTTGCCTACTCCTGGCCCGTACGCTGGCACTGACCCGTGCGTCAGCACGTAGCCCGACCCTCCCACGTTTCCGTACCCTCACCTGTGCCCTAAGCCTTGCCGTTCCCTAACCCTATCCCTAGCCTGGAACAGAAATCAACCACAAGCCCTACACCTTGCCATACGCCGTACCCTACTCCTGGCCCGTACGCTGGCACTGACCCGTGTGTCAGCACGTATCCTGACCCTCCCACGTTTCCGTACCCTCACCTGTGCCCTAAGCCTTGCCGTTCCCTAACCCTAACCCTAGCCCGGAACGGATACCCAACATCAGCCCTACACCTTACCTTACGCCGTACCCTATTTCTGGCCCGTATTCTGGCACTGAACCGTGCGTCAGCACGTAGCCTGACCCTCCCACGTTTCCGTACCCTCACCTGTGCCCTAAGCCTTGCCGTTCCCTAACCCTAACCCTAGCCCGGAACGCAATTCCACCACCAGCCCTACACCTTACCTTACGCCGTGCCCTAATCCTGACCCGTACGCTGGCAATGACACTTGCGTCAGCACGTAGCCTGACCCTCCCACGTTTCTGTACCCTCACCTGTGCCCTAAGCCTTGTCGTTCCCTAACCCTAACCCTAGCCCGGAACGCAATTCCACCACCAGCCCTACACCTTACCTTACGCCGTACCGTAATCCTGAACCGTACGCTCGCACTGACCCGTGCGTCAGCACGTAGCCTGACCCTCCCACGTTTCCGTACCCTCACCTGTGCCCTAAGCCTTGCCGTTCCCTAACCCTAACCCTACCCGGCACGGAAATCCACCACCAGCCCTACACTTTATCCTACGCCGTTGCCTACTCCTGGCCCTTATGCTGGCACTGACCCGTGCGTCAGCACGTAGCCCGACCCTCCCAAGTTTCCGTACCCTCACCTGTGCCCTAAGCCTTGCCCTTCCCTAACCCTAACCCTAGCCTGGAACGGAAACCAACCACCAGCCCTACACCTTACCTTACGCCGTTGCCTACTCCTGGCCCGTACGCTGGCACTGACCCATGCGTCAACACGTAGGCTGACCCTCCCATGTTTCTGAACACTCACCTGTGCCTTAAGCCTTGCCGTTCCCTAACCCTAACCCTAGCCCGGAACGGAAACCCACCAACAGCCCTACACCTTACCTTACGCCGTACCCTATTCCTGGCCCGTAAGCTGGCACTGAACCGTGCGTCAGCACGTAGCCCGACCCTCCCACGTTCACGTACCCTCACCTGTGCCCTAAGCCTTGCCGTTCCCTACCCCTAACCCTAGCCCGGAATAGAAACCCACCACCAGCCCTTCACCTTACCCTACGGCGTTGCCTACTCCTGGCCTGTACTCTGGACCTGAACCGTGCATCAGCACGTAGCCTTACCCTCCCGCGTTTCCGTACCCTCACCTGTGCCCTAAGCCTTGCCGTTCCCTAACCCTAACCCTAGCCCGCAAAGGAAATCAACCACCAGCCCTACACTTTATCCTACGCCGTTGCCTACTCCTGGCCCGTACGCTGGCACTGACCTGTGCGTCAGCACGTAGCCCGACCCTCCCACGTTTCCGTAACCTCACCTGTGCCCTAAGCCTTGCCGTTCCCTAACCCTAACCCTAGCCCGGAACGGAAATCAACCACCAGCCCTACACTTTATCCTACGCCGTTGCATACTCCTGGCCCGTACGCTGGCACTGACCCGTGCGTCAGCACGTAGCCCGACTGTCCCACGTTTCCGTACCCTCACCTGTGCCCTAAGCCTTGCCGTTCCCTAACCCAAACGCTAGCCCAGAATGGAAACCCACCACCAGCCCTACACCTTACCCTACGCCGTTGCCTACTCCTGGCCCGTACTCTGGCACTGACCCATGCGTCAGCACGTAGCCTGACCGTCCCACGTTTCCGTACCCTCACCTGTGCCCTAAGCCTTGCCGTTCCCTAACCCAAACCCTAGCCCAGAACGCAACTCCACCACCAGCCCTAGACTTTATCCTACGCCGTTGCCTACTTCTGGCCCGTACGATGGCACTGCCCTCTGCGTCAGCACGTAGCCCGACCCTCCCACGTTTCCGAACCCTCACCTGTGCCCTAAGCCTTGCCGTTCCCTTACCCTAAGCCTAGCCCAGAACGCAAATCCACCACCAGCCGTACACTTTATCCTTCGCCGTTGCCTACTCCTGGCCCATACGCTGGCACTGACCCGTGCGTCAGCACGTAGCCCGACCCTCCCACGTTTCCATACCCTCACCTGTGCCCTAAGCCTTGCCGTTCCCTAACCCTAACCCTAGCCCGGAACGCAAATCCACCACCAGCCCTACACTTTGTCCTACGCCGTTGCCTACTCCTGGCCCGTACGCTTGCACTGACCCGTGCGTCAGCACGTAGCCTGACCCTCCCAAGTTTCCGTACACTCACCTGTGCCCTAAGCCTTGCCGTTCCCTAACCCTAACCCTAGCCCAGAACGCAAATACACCACCAGCCCTACACTTTATCCTACGCCGTTGGCTACTCCTGGCCTGTACGCTAGCACTGACCCGTGCATCAGCACGTAGCCCGACCCTCCCACGTTTCCGTACCCTCACCTGTGCCCTAAGCCTTGCCGTTCCCTAACCCTAACCCTAGCCTGGAACGGAAACCAACCACCAGCCCTACACCTTACCTTACGCCATTGCCTAATCCTGGCCCGTACCCTGGCACTGACCCGTGCGTAAGCACGAAGCCTGACCCTCGCACGTTTCCGTACCCTCACCTGTGCCCTAAGCCTTGCCGTTCCCTAACCCTAACCCTAGCCCGGAACGGAAACCCACCACCAGCCCTACACCTTACCCTACGCCGCTGCCTACTCCTGGACTGTACTCTGGCACTGACCGGTCCGTCAGCACGTAGCCTTACCCTCCCGCGTTTCCGTACCCCGACCTGTGCCCTAAGCCTTGCAATTCCCTAACCCTAACCCTAGCCCGGAACGCAAATCCACCCACAGCCCTACACTTTATCCTACGCCGTTGCCTACTCCTGGCACGTACGCTGGCACTGACCCGTGCGTCAGCACGTAGCCCGACCCTCCCACGTTTCTGTACACTCACCTGTGCCCTAAGCCTTGCCGTTCCCTAACCCTAACCCTAGCCCGGAACGCAAATCCACCACCAGCCCTACACTTTATACTACGCCGTTGCCTACTCCTGGCCCTTACGCTGGCACTGACCCGTGCGTCAGCACGTAGCCTGACCCTCCCACGTTTCCGTACCCTCACCTGTGCCCTAAGCCTTGCCGTTCCCTAACCCAAACCCTAGCCGGGAACGGAAACCCACCACCAGCCCTACACCTTACCTTACGCCATACCGTACTCCTGTCACGAACGCTGGCACTGAACCGTGCGTCAGCACGCAGCCTGACCCTCCCAGTTTTCCGTACCCTCACCTGTGCCCTAAGCCTTGCCGTTCCCTAACCCTAACCCTAGCCCGGAACGCAAATCCACCACCAGCCCTACACTTTATACTACGCCGTTGCCTACTCCTGGCCCTTACGCTGGCACTGACCCGTGTGTCAGCACGTAGCCTGACCCTCCCACGTTTCCGTACCCTCACCTGTGCCCTAAGCCTTGCCGTTCCCTAACCCAAACCCTAGCCGGGAACGGAAACCCACCACCAGCCCTACACCTTACCTTACGCCATACCGTACTCCTGTCACGTACGCTGGCACTGAACAGTGCGTCAGCACGCAGCCTGACCCTCCCAGTTTTCCGTACCCTCACCTGTGCCCTAAGCCTTGCCATTCCCTAACCCTAACCCTAGCCCGGAACGCACATCCACCACCAGCCCTACACTTTATCGTACGCCGTTGCATACTCCTGGCCCGTACGCTGGCACTGACCCGTGCGTCAGCACGTAGCTCGACCCTCCCTCGTTTCTGTACCCTCACCTGTGCCCTAAGCCTTGCCGTTCCCTAACCCTAACCCTAGCCCGGAACGCAAATCCACCACCAGCCCTACACTTTATCCTACGCCGTTGCCTACTCCAGGCCAGTACGCTGGCACTGACCCGTGCGTCAGCACGTAGCTCGACCCTCCCTCGTTTCCGTACCCTCACATGTGCCCTAAGCCTTGCCGTTCCCTAACCCTAACCCTAGCCTGGAACGGAAACCAACCACCAGCCTTACACCTTACATTACACCGTTGCCCACTCCTGGCCCGTACGCTGGCACGGACCCGTGCGTCAGCACGTAGCCTGTCCCTCCCACGTTTCCGTACCCTCACCTGTGCCCTAAGCCTTGCCGTTCCCTAACCCTAACCCTAGCCCGGAACGGAAACCCACCACCAGCCCTACACCTTACCTTACGCCGTACCCTATTCCTGGCCCGTACGCTGGCACTGAACCGTGCGTCAGCACGTAGCCTGACCCTCCCACGTTTCCGTACCCTCACCTGTGCCCTAAGCCTTGCCGTTCCCTAACCCTAACCCTAGCCCGGTATAGAAACCCACCACCAGCCCTACACCTTACCTTAAGCCGTACCCTACTCCTGGCCAGTACGCTGGCACTGACCCGTGCGTCAGCACGTAGCCCGACCCTCCCACGTTTCCGTACCCTCACATGTGACCTAAGCCTTGCCGTTCCCTAACCCTAACCCTAGCCTGGAACGGAAAACAACCACCAGCCCTACAACTTACCTTACGCCGTTGCCTACTCCTGGCCCGTACGCTGGCACCGACCCGTGCGTCAGCACGTAGCCTGACCCTCCCACGTTTCCGTACCCTCACCTGTGCCCTAAGCCTTGCCGTTCCCTAACCCTAACCCTAGCCCGGAATGGTAACCCACCACCAGCCCTACACCTTACCCTACGGCGTTGCCTACTCCTGGCCTGTAGTCTGGCACTGACCCGTGCATCAGAACGTAGCCTTACCCTCCCGCGTTTCCGTACCCTGACCTGTGCCCTAAGCCTTGCCGTTCCATAACCCTAACCCTAGCCCAGAACGCAAATCCACCACCAGCCCTACACTTTATCCTACGCCGTTGCCTACTCCTGGCCCGTACGCTGGCACTGACCTGTGCGTCAGCACGTAGCACGACCCTCCCACGTTTCCGTAACCTCACCTGTGCCCTATGCCTTGCCGTTCCCTAACCCTAACCCTAGCCCGGAACGTAAATCAACCACCAGCCCTACACTTTATCCTACGCCGTTGCATACTCCTGGCCCGTACGCTGGCAGTGACCCGTGCGTCAGCACGCAGCCCGACCCTCCCACGTTTCCGTACCCTCACCTGTGCCCTAAGCATTGCCGTTCCCTAAACCTAACCCTAGCCCGGAATAGAAACCCACCACCAGCCGTACACCTTACCTTATGCCGTTGCCTACTCCTGGCCCGTACGCTGGCACTGACCCATTCGTCAGCATGTAGCCTGACCCTCCCACGTTTCCATACCCTCACCTGTGCCCTAAGCCTTGCCGTTCCCTAACCCTATCCCTAGCCCAGAACGCAAATCCACCACCAGCCCTACACTTTATCCTACTCCGTTGCCTACTCCTGGCCCGTACGCTGGCACTGACCCGTGCGTCAGCACGTAGCCCGACCCTCCCACGTTTCCGTACCGTCACCTGTGCCCTAAGCCTTGCCGTTCCCTAACCCTATCCCTAGCCTGGAACAGAAATCAACCACAAGCCCTACACCTTACCATACGCCGTACCCTACTCCTGGCCCGTACGCTGGCACTGACCCGTGTGTCAGCACGTAGCCTGACCCTCCCACGTTTCCGTACCCTCACCTGTGCCCTAAGCCTTGCCGTTCCCTAACCCTAACCCTAGCCCGGAACGGATACCCAACATCAGCCCTACACCTTACCTTACGCCATACCCTATTTCTGGCCCGTATTCTGGCACTGAACCGTGCGTCAGCACGTAGCCTGACCCTCCCACGTTTCCGTACCCTCACCTGTGCCCTAAGCCTTGCCGTTCCCTAACCCTAACCCTAGCCCGGAACGCAATTCCACCACCAGCCCTACACCTTACCTTACGCCGTGCCCTAATCCTGACCCGTACGCTGGCAATGACACTTGCGTTAGCACGTAGCCTGACCCTCCCACGTTTCCGTACCCTCACCTGTGCCCTAAGCCTTGTCGTTCCCTAACCCTAACCCTAGCCCGGAACGCAATTCCACCACCAGCCCTACACCTTACCTTACGCCGTACCCTAATCCTGACGCGTACGCTCGCACTGACCCGTGCGTCAGCACGTAGCCTGACCCTCCCACGTTTCCGTACCCTCACCTGTGCCCTAAGCCTTGCCGTTCCCTAACCCTAACCCTACCCGGCACGGAAATCCACCACCAGCCCTACACTTTATCCTACGCCGTTGCCTACTCCTGGCCCTTACGCTGGCACTGACCCGTGCGTCAGCACGTAGCCCGACCCTCCCAAGTTTCCGTACCCTCACCTGTGCCCTAAGCCTTGCCCTTCCCTAACCCTAACCCTAGCCTGGAACGGAAACCAACCACCAGCCCTACACCTTACCTTACGCCGTTGCCTACTCCTGGCCCGTACGCTGGCACTGACCCATGCATCACCACGTAGCCTGACCCTCCCAGGTTTCTGAACACTCACCTGTGCCCTAAGCCTTGCCGTTCCCTAACCCTAACCCTAGCCCGGAACGGAAACCCACCACCAGCCCTACACCTTACCTTACGCCGTACCCTATTCCTGGCCCGTAAGCTGGCACTGAACCGTGCGTCAGCACGTAGCCCGACCCTCCCACGTTCACGTACCCTCACCTGTGCCCTAAGCCTTGCCGTTCCCTAACCCTAACCCTAGCCCGGAATAGAAACCCACCACCAGCCCTACACCTTACCTTACGCCGTACCCTACTCCTGACCCATACGCTGCCACTGACCCATGCGTCAGCACGTAGCCTGAACCTCCCACGTTTCCGTACCCTCACCTGTGCCCTAAGCCTTGCCGTTCCCTAACCCAAACCCTAGCCCGGAACGCAAATCCACCACCAGCCCTACACTTTGTCCTATGCCGTTGCCTACTCCTGGCCCGTACGCTGGCACTGACCCGTGCGTCAGCACGTAGCCTGACCCTCCCACGTTTCCGTACCCTCACCTGTGCCCTAAGCCTTGCCGTTCCCTAACCCTAACCCTAGCCCAGAACGCAAATCCTCCACCAGCCCTACACTTTATCCTACGCCGTTGGCTACTCCTGGCCTGTACGCTAGCACTGACCCGTGCATCAGCACGTAGCCCGACCCTCCCACGTTTCCGTACCCTAACCTGTGCCCTAAGCCTTGCCGTTCCCTAACCCTAACCCTAGCCTGGAACGGAAACCCACCACCAGCCCTACACCTTACCCTACGCCACTGCCTATTCCTGGCCCGTACCCTGGCACTGACCCGTGCGTAAGCACGAAGCCTGACCCTCGCACGTTTCCGTACCCTCACCTGTGCCCTAAGCCTTGCCGTTCCCTAACCCTAACCCTAGCCCGGAACGGTAACCCACCACCAGCCCTAAACCTTACCCTACGCCGCTGCCTACTCCTGGCCTGTACTCTGGCACTGACCGGTCCGTCACCACGTAGCCTTACCCTCCCGCGTTTCCGTACCCTGACCTGTGCCCTAAGCCTTGCAATTCCCTAACCCTAACCCTAGCCCGGAACACAAATCCACCCACAGCCCTACACTTTATACTACGCCGTTGCCTACTCCTGGCACGTACACTGGCACTGACCCGTGCGTCAGCACGTAGCCCGACCCTCCCACGTTTCTGTACACTCACCTGTGCCCTAAGCCTTGCCGTTCCCTAACCCTAACCCTAGCCCGGAACGCAAATCCACCACCAGCCCTACACTTTATACTACGCCGTTGCCTACTCCTGGCCCTTACGCTGGCACTGACCCGTGCGTCAGCACGTAGCCTGACCCTCCCACGTTTCCGTACCCTCACCTGTGCCCTAAGACTTGCCGTTCCCTAACCCAAACCCTAGCCGGGAACGGAAACCCACCACCAGCCCTACACCTTACCTTACGCCATACCGTACTCCTGTCACGTACGCTGGCACTGAACCGTGCGTCAGCACGCAGCCTGACCCTCCCAGTTTTCCGTACCCTCACCTGTGCCCTAAGCCTTGCCGTTCCCTAACCCTAACCCTAGCCCGGAACGCAAATCCACCACCAGCCCTACACTTTATCGTACGCCGTTGCCTACTCCTGGCCCGTACGCTGGCACTGACCCGTGCGTCAGCACGTAGCCTGACCCTCCCACGTTTCCGTACCCTCACCTGTGCCCTAAGCCTTGCCGTTCCCTAACCCTAACCCTAGCCCGGAACGCAAATCCACCACCAGCCCTACACTTTATCCTACGCCGTTGCCTACTCCAGGCCAGTACGCTGGCACTGACCCGTGCGTCAGCACGTAGCTCGACCCTCCCTCGTTTCCGTACCCTCACATGTGCCCTAAGCCTTGCCGTTCCCTAACCCTAACCCTAGCCTGGAACGGAAAACAACCACCAGCCCTACACGTTACCTTACGCCGTTGCCTACTCCTGGCCCGTACGCAGGCACTAACCCGTGCGTCAGCACGTAGCCTGACCCTCCCACGTTTCCGTACCCTCACCTTTGCCCTAAGCCTTGCCGTTCCCTAACCCTAACCCTAGCCCGGAATAGAAACCCACCACCAGCCCTACACCTTACCCTACGGCGTTGCCTACTCCTGGCCTGTACTCTGGACCTGACCCGTGCATCAGCACGTAGCCTTACCCTCCTGCGTTTCCGTACTCTCACCTGTGCCCTAAGCCTTGCCGTTCCCTAACCCTAACCCTAGCCCACAAAGGAAATCAACCACCAGCCCTACACTTTATCCTACGCCGTTGCCTACTCCTGGCCCGTACGCTGGCACTGACCTGTGCGTCAGCACGTAGCCCGACCCTCCCACGTTTCCGTACCCTCACCTGTGCCCTAAGCCTTGCCGTTCCCTAACCCTAACCCTAGCCCGGAACGGAAATCAACCACCAGCCCTACACTTTATCCTACGCCGTTGCATACTCCTGACCCGTACGCTGGCACTGACCCGTGCGTCAGCACGTATCCCGACCGTCCCACGTTTCCGTACCCTCACCTGTGCCCTAAGCCTTGCCGTTCCCTAACCCTAACCCTAGCCCAGAATGGAAACCCACCACCAGCCCTACACCTTACCCTACGCCGTTGCCTACTCCTGGCCCGTACTCTGGCACTGACCCATGCGTCAGCACGTAGCCTGACCGTCCCACGTTTCCGTACCCTCACCTGTGCCCTAAGCCTTGCCGTTCCCTAACCCAAACCCTAGCCCAGAACGCAAATCCACCACCAGCCCTAGACTTTATCCTACGCCGTTGCCTACTCCTGGCCCGTACGATGGCACTGCCCTCTGCGTCAGCACGTAGCCCGACCCTCCCACGTTTCCGAACCCTCACCTGTGCCCTAAGCCTTGCCGTTCCCTAACCCTAACCCTAGCCCGGAACGGAAACCCACCACCAGCCCTACACCTTACCCTACGCCGCTGCCTACTCCTGGACTGTACTCTGGCACTGACCGGTCCGTCAGCACGTAGCCTTACCCTCCCGCGTTTCCGTACCCTGACCTGTGCCCTAAGCCTTGCAATTACCTAACCCTAACCCTAGCCCGGAACGCAAATCCACCCACAGCCCTACACTTTATCCTACGCCGTTGCCTACTCCTGGCACGTACGCTGGCACTGACCCGTGCGTCAGCACGTAGCCCGACCCTCCCACGTTTCTGTACACTCACCTGTGCCCTAAGCCTTGCCGTTCCCTAACCCTAACCCTAGCCCGGAACGCAAATCCACCACCAGCCCTACACTTTATACTACGCCGTTGCCTACTCCTGGCCCTTACGCTGCCACTGACCCGTGTGTCAGCACGTAGCCTGACCCTCCCACGTTTCCGTACCCTCACCTGTGCCCTAAGCCTTGCCGTTCCCTAACCCAAACCCTAGCCGGGAACGGAAACCCACCACCAGCCCTACACCTTACCTTACGCCATACCGTACTCCTGTCACGTACGCTGGCACTGAACCGTGCGTCAGCACGCAGCCTGACCCTCCCAGATTTCGGTACCCTCACCTGTGCCCTAAGCCTTGCCGTTCCCTAACCCTAACCCTAGCCCGGAACGCAAATCCACCACCAGCCCTACACTTTATCGTACGCCGTTGCCTACTCCTGGCCCGTACGCTGGCACTGACCTTGCGTCAGCACGTAGCTCGACCCTCCCTCGTTTCCGTACCCTCACCTGTGCCCTAAGCCTTGCCGTTCCCTAACCCTAACCCTAGCCTGGAACGGAAAACAACCACCAGCCCTACACGTTACCTTACGCCGTTGCCTACTCCTGGCCCGTACGCAGGCACTAACCCGTGCGTCAGCACGTAGCCTGACCCTCACACGTTTCCGTACCCTCACCTGTGCCCTAAGCCTTGCCGTTCCCTAATCCTAACCCTAGCCCGGAATGGAAACCCACCACCACCCCTACACCTTACCCTACGCCGTTGCCTACTCCTGGCCTGTACTCTGGCACTGACCCGTGCATTAGAACGTAGCCTTACCCTCCCGCGGTTTCGTACCGTGACCTGTGCCCTAAACCTTGCCGTTCCCTAACCCTAACCCTAGCCCAGAACGCAAATCCACCACCAGCCCTACACTTTATCCTACGCCGTTGCCTACTCCTGGCCCGTACGCAAGCACTAACCCGTGCGTCAGCACGTAGCCTGACCCTCACACGTTTCCGTACCCTCACCTGTGCCCTAAGCCTTGCCGTTCCCTAACCCTAACCCTAGCCCGGAATAGAAACCCACCACCAGCCCTACACCTTACCTTACGCCGTTGCCTACTCCTGGCCCGTACGCTGGCACTGACCCATGCGTCAGCACGTAGCCTGACCCTCCCACGTTTCCGTACCCTCACCTGTGCCCTAAGCCTTGCCGTTCCCTAACCCAAACCCTAGCCCAGAACGCAAATCCACCACCAGCCCTAGACTTTATCCTACGCCGTTGCCTACTCCTGGCCCGTACGATGGCACTGCCCTCTGCGTCGGCACGTAGCCCGACCCTCCCACGTTTCCGAACCCTCACCTGTGCCCTAAGCCTTGCCGTTCCCTTACCCTAACCCTAGCCCAGAACGCAAATCCACCACCAGCCGTACACTTTATCCTTCGCCGTTGCCTACTCCTGGCCCATACGCTGACACTGACCCGTGCGTCAGCACGTAGCCCGACCCTCCCACGTTTCCATACCCTAACCTGTGCCCTAAGCCTTGCCGTTCCCTAACCCTAACCCTTGCCCGGAAAGGAAACCCACCACCACCCCTACACCTTACCTTACGCCGTACCCTATTCCTGGCCCGTACGCTGGCACTGAACCATGCGTCAGCACGTAGCCTGACCCTGCCACGTTTCCGTACCCTCACCTGTGCCCTAAGCCTTGCCGTTCCCTAACCCTAACCCTAGCCCGGAATAGAAACCCACCACCAGCCCTACACCTTACATTACGCCGTACCCTACTCCTGACCCGTACGCTGGCACTGACCCGTGCGTCAGCACGTAACCTGACCCTCCCACGTTTCTGTACCCTCACCTGTGCCCTAAGTGTTGCCGTTCCCTAACCCTAACCCTAGCCCGGAACGCAAAACCACCACCAGCCCTACACATTATCCTACGCCGTTGCCTACTCCTGGACAGTACGCTGGCACTGACCCGTGCGTCAGCACGTAGCCTGACGCTCCCACGTTTCCGTACCCTCATATGTGCCCTAAGCCTTGCCGTTCCCTAACCCTAACCCTAGCCTTAAACGGAAAACAACCACCAGCCCTAAACCTTACCTTACGCCGTTGCCTACTCCTGGCCCGTACGCTGGCACTGACCCGTGCGTCAGCACGTAGCCTGACCCTCGCACGTTTCCGTACCCTCACATGTGCCCTACGCCTTGCCGTTCACTAACCCTAACCCTTGCCCGGAATGGAAACGCACCACCAGCCCTACACCTTACCCTACGCCGTTGCCTACTCCTGGCCTGTACTCTAGCACTGACCCGTGCATCAGAACATAGCCTTACCCTCCCGCGATTCCGTACCCTGAGCTGTGCCCTAAGCCTTGCCGTTCCCTAACCCTAACCCTAGCCCAGAACGCAAATCCACCACCAGCCCTACACTTTATCCTACGCCGTTGCCTACTACTGCCCGTACGCTGGCACTGACCTGTGCGTCAGCACGTAGCCCGATCCTCTCACGTTTCCGTAACCTCACCTGTGCCCTAAGCCTTGCCGTTCCCTAACCCTAACCCTAGCCCGGAACGGAAATCAACCACCAGCCCTACACTTTATCCTACGCCGTTGCATACTCCTGGCCCGTACGCTGGCACTGACCCGTGCGTCAGCACGTAGCCCGACCCTCCCACGTTTCCGTACCCTCACCTGTGCCCTAAGCCTTGCCGTTCCCTAACCCTAACCCTAGCCCGGAATAGAAACCCACCACCAGCCCTACACCTTACCTTACGCCGTTGCCTACTCCTGGCCCGTACGCTGGCACTGACCCATGCGTCACCACGTAGCCTGACCCTCCCACGTTTCCGTACCCTCACCTGTGCCCTAAGCCTTGCCGTTCCCTAACCCTAACCCTAGCCCGGAACGCAAATCCACCACCAGCCCTACACTTTATCCTACGCCGTTGCCTACTCCTGGCCCGTACGCTGGCACTGACCTCTGCGTCAGCACGTAGCCCGACCCTCCCACGTTTCTGTTCCCTCAACTGTGCCCTAAGCCTTGCCGTTCCCTAACACTAACCCAAGCCTGGAACGGAAACCAACCACCAGCCCTACACCTTACCTTACGCCGTACCCTATTCCTGGCCCGTACGCTGGCACGGACACATGTGTCAGCTCGTAGCCCGACCCTCCCACGTTTCCGTACCCTCACATGTGCCCTAAGCCTTGCCGTTCCCTAACCCTAACGCTAGCCCGGAACGGAAAACAACCACCAGCCCTACACCTTACCTTACGCCGTTGCCTATTCCTGGCCCGTACGCTGGCACTGACCCGTGCGTCAGCACGTAGCTCGACCCTCCCACGTTTCCGTACCCTCACCTGTGCCCTAAGCCTTGCCGTTCCCTAACCCTAACCCTAGCCCGGAATGGTAACCCACCACCAGCCCTACACCTTACCCTACGGCGTTGCCTACTCCTGGCCTGTACTTTGGCACTGACACGTGCATAAGAACGTAGCCTTACCCTCCCGCGTTTCCGTACCCTGACGTGTGCCCTAAGCCTTGCCGTTCCCTAACCCTTACCCTAGCCCAGAACGCAAATCCACCACCAGCCCTACACTTTATCCTACGCCGTTGCCTACTCCTGGCCCGTACGCTGGCACTGACCTGTGCGTCAGCACGTAGCCTGACCCTCCCACGTTTCCGTACCCTCACCTATGCCCTAAGCCTTGCCGTTCCCTAACCCTAACCGTAGCCCGGAACGCAAATCCACCACCAGCCCTACACTTTATCCTACGCCGTTGCCTACTCCTGTCCCGTACGCTGGCACTGACCTCTGCGTCAGCACGTAGCCCGACCCTCCCACGTTTTCGTACCCTCACCTGTGCCCTAAGCCTTGCCGTTCCCTAACCGTAACCCTAGCCTGGAACGGAAACCAACCACCAGCCCTACACCTTACCTTACGCCGTACCCTACTCCTGACCCGTACACTGGCACTGACCCGTGCGTCAGCACGTAGCCCGACCCTCCCACGTTTCCGTACCCTCACATGTGCCCTAAGCCTTGCCGTTCCCTAACCCTAACCCTAGCCTTAAACGGAAAACAACCACCAGCCCTAAACCTTACCTTACGCCGTTGCCTACTCCTGGCCCGTACGCTGGCACTGACCCGTGCGTCAGCACGTAGCCTGACCCTCGCACGTTTCCGTACCCTCACCTGTGCCCTACGCCTTGCCGTTCACTAACCCTAACCCTAGCCCGGAATGGAAACGCACCACCAGCCCTACACCTTACCCTACGCCGTTGCCTACTCCTGGCCTGTACTCTAGCACTGACCCGTGCATCAGAACATAGCCTTACCCTCCCGCGATTCCGTACCCTGAGCTGTGCCCTAAGCCTTGCCGTTCCCTAACCCTAACCCTAGCCCAGAACGCAAATCCACCACCAGCCCTACACTTTATCCTACGCCGTTGCCTACTCCTGGCCCGTACGCTGGCACTGACCCGTGCGTCAGCACGTAGCCTGACCCTCCCACGTTTCCGTACCCTCACCTGTGCCCTAAGCCTTGCCGTTCCCTAACCCTAACACTAGCCCGGAACGTAAATCCACCACCAGCCCTACACTTTACCCTACGCCGTTGCCTACTCCAGGCCAGTACGCTGGCACTGACCCGTGCGTCAGCACGTAGCTCGACACTCCCTCGTATCCGTACCCTCACATGTGCCCTAAGCCTTGCCATTCCCTAACCCTAACCCTAGCCTGGAACGGAAAACAACCACCAGCCCTACACGTTACCTTACGCCGTTGCCTACTCCTGGCCCGTACGCAGGCACTAACCCATGCGTCAGCACGTAGCCCGACCCTCCCACGTTTCCGTAACCTCACCTGTGCCCTAAGCCTTGCCGTTCCCTAACCCTAACCCTAGCCCGGAACGGAAATCAACCACCAGCCCTACACTTTATCCTACGCCGTTGCATACTCCTGGCCCGTACGCTGGCACTGACCCGTGCGTCAGCACGTAGCCCGACCCTCCCACGTTTCCGTACCCTCACCTGTGCCCTAAGCCTTGCCCTTCCCTAACCCTAACCCTAGCCCGGAATAGAAACCCACCACCAGCCCTACACCTTACCTTACGCCGTTGCCTACTCCTGGCCCGTACGCTGGCACTGACCCATGCGTCAGCACGTAGCCTGACCCTCCCACGTTTCCGTACCCTCACCTGTGCCCTAAGCCTTGCCGTTCCCTAACCCTAACCCTAGCCCGGAACGCAAATCCAGCACCAGCCCTACACTTTATCCTACGCCGTTGCCTACTCCTGGCCCGTACACTGGCACTGATCTCTGCATCAGCACGTAGCCCGAACCTCCCACGTTTCCGTACCCTCACATGTGCCCTAAGCCTTGCCGTTCCCTAACCCTAACCCTAGCCTTAAACGGAAAACAACCACCAGCCCTAAACCTTACCTTACGCCGTTGCCTACTCCTGGCCCGTACGCTGGCACTGACCCGTGCGTCAGCACGTAGCCTAACCCTCGCACGTTTCCGTACCCTCACATGTGCCCTACGCCTTGCCGTTCACTAACCCTAACCCTAGCCCGGAATGGAAACGCACCACTAGCCCTACACCTTACCCTACGCCGTTGCCTACTCCTGGCCTGTACTCTAGCACTGACCCGTGCATCAGAACATAGCCTTACCCTCCCGCGATTCCGTACCCTGAGCTGTGCCCTAAGCCTTGCCGTTCCCTAACCCTAACCCTAGCCCAGAACGCAAATCCACCACCAGCCCTACACTTTATCCTACGCCGTTGCCTACTCCTGCCCGTACGCTGGCACTGACCTGTGCGTCAGCACGTAGCCCGATCCTCTCACGTTTCCGTAACCTCACCTGTGCCCTAAGCCTTGCCGTTCCCTAACCCTAACCCTAGCCCGGAACGGAAATCAACCACCAGCCCTACACTTTATCCTACGCCGTTGCATACTCCTGGCCCGTACGCTGGCACTGACCCGTGCGTCAGCACGTAGCCCGAGCCTCCCACGTTTCCGTACCCTCACCTGTGCCCTAAGCCTTGCCGTTCCCTAACCCTAACCCTAGCCCGGAATAGAAACCCACCACCAGCCCTACACCTTACCTTACGCCGTTGCCTACTCCTGGCCCGTACGCTGGCACTGACCCATGCGTCAGCACGTAGCCTGACCCTCCCACGTTTCCGTACCCTCACCTGTGCCCTAAGCCTTGCCGTTCCCTAACCCTAACCCTAGCCCGGAACGCAAATCCACCACCAGCCCTACACTATATCCTACGCCGTTGCCTACTCCTGGCCCGTACGCTGGCACTGACCTCTGCGTCAGCACGTAGCCCGACCCTCCCACGTTTCTGTTCCCTCAACTGTGCCCTATGCCTTGCCGTTCCCTAACCCTAACCCAAGCCTGGAACGGAAACCAACCACCAGCCCTACACCTTACCTTACGCCGTACCCTATTCCTGGCCCGTACGCTGGCACGGACCCATGCGTCAGCTCGTAGCCCGACCCTCCCACGTTTCCGTACCCTCACATGTGCCCTAAGCCTTGCCGTTCCCTAACCCTAACGCTAGCCCGGAACGGAAAACAACCACCAGCCCTACACCTTACCTTACGCCGTTGCCTATTCCTGGCCCGTACGCTGGCACTGACCCGTGCGTCAGCACGTAGCTCGACCCTCCCACGTTTCCGTACCCTCAACTGTGCCCTAAGCCTTGCCGTTCCCTAACCCTAACCCTAGCCCGGAATGGTAACCCACCACCAGCCCTACACCTTACCCTACGGCGTTGCCTACTCCTGGCCTGTACTTTGGCACTGACACGTGCATAAGAACGTAGCCTTACCCTCCCGCGTTTTCGTACCCTGACGTGTGCCCTAAGCCTTGCCGTTCCCTAACCCTTACCCTAGCCCAGAACGCAAATCCACCACCAGCCCTACACTTTATCCTACGCCGTTGCCTACTCCTGGCCCGTACGCTGGCACTGACCTGTGCGTCAGCACGTAGCCTGACCCTCCCACGTTTCCGTACCCTCACCTATGCCCTAAGCCTTGCCGTTCCCTAACCCTAACCGTAGCCCGGAACGCAAATCCACCACCAGCCCTACACTTTATCCTACGCCGTTGCCTACTCCTGTCCCGTACGCTGGCACTGACCTCTGCGTCAGCACGTAGCCCGACCCTCCCACGTTTTCGTACCCTCACCTGTGCCCTAAGCCTTGCCGTTCCCTAACCGTAACCCTAGCCTGGAACGGAAACCAACCACCAGCCCTACACCTTACCTTACGCCGTACCCTACTCCTGACACGTACGCTGGCACTGACCCGTGCGTCAGCACGTAACCTGACCCTCCCACGTTTCTGTACCCTCACCTGTGCCCTAAGTGTTGCCGTTCCCTAACCCTAACCCTAGCCCGGAACGCAAAACCACCACCAGCCCTACACATTATCCTACGCCGTTGCCTACTCCTGGCCAGTACGCTGGCACTGACCCGTGCGTCAGCACGTAGCCCGACCCTCCCACGTTTCCGTACCCTCACATGTGCCCTAAGCCTTGCCGTTCCCTAACCCTAACCCTAGCCTTAAACGGAAAACAACCACCAGCCCTAAACCTTACCTTACGCCGTTGCCTACTCCTGGCCCGTACGCTGGCACTGACCCGTGCGTCAGCACGTAGCCTGACCCTCGCACGTTTCCGTACCCTCACCTGTGCCCTACGCCTTGCCGTTCACTAACCCTAACCCTAGCCCGGAATGGAAACGCACCACCAGCCCTACACCTTACCCTACGCCGTTGCCTACTCCTGGCCTGTACTCTAGCACTGACCCGTGCATCAGTACATAGCCTTACCCTCCCGCGATTCCGTACCCTGAGCTGTGCCCTAAGCCTTGCCGTTCCCTAACCCTAACCCTAGCCCAGAACGCAAATCCACCACCAGCCCTACACTTTATCCTACGCCGTTGCCTACTCCTGGCCCGTACGCTGGCACTGACCCGTGCGTCAGCACGTAGCCTGACCCTCCCACGTTTCCGTACCCTCACCTGTGCCCTAAGCCTTGCCGTTCCCTAACCCTAACCCTAGCCCGGAACGTAAATCCACCACCAGCCCTACACTATACCCTACGCCGTTGCCTACTCCAGGCCAGTACGCTGGCACTGACCCGTGCGTCAGCACGTAGCTCGACCCTCCCTCGTTTCCGTAACCTCACATGTGCCCTAAGCCTTGCCATTCCCTAACCCTAACCCTAGCCTGGAACGGAAAACAACCACCAGCCCTACACGTTACCTTACGCCGTTGCCTACTCCTGGCCCGTACGCAGGCACTAACCCGTGCGTCAGCACGTAGCCTGACCCTCACACGTTTCCGTACCCTCACCTGTGCCCTAAGCCTTGCCGTTCCCTAACCCTAACCCTAGCCCGGAATGGAAACCCACCACCACCCCTACACCTTACCCTACGCCGTTGCCTACTCCTGGCCTGTACTCTGGCACTGACCCGTGCATCAGAACGTAGCCTTACCCTCCCACGGTTTCGTACCGTGACCTGTGCCCTAAGCCTTGCCGTTCCCTAACCCTAACCCTAGCCCAGAACGCAAATCCACCACCAGCCCTACACTTTATCCTACGCCGTTGCCTACTCCTGTCCTGTACGCTGGCACTGACCTGTGCGTCAGCACGTAGCCCGACCCTCCCACGTTTCCGTAACCTCACCTGTGCCCTAAGCCTTGCCGTTCCCTAACCCTAACCCTAGCCCGGAACGGAAATCAACCACCAGCCCTACACTTTATCCTACGCCGTTGCATACTCCTGGCCCGTACGCTGGCACTGACCCGTGCGTCAGCACGTAGCCCGACCCTCCCACGTTTCCGTACCCTCACCTGTGCCCTAAGCCTTGCCCTTCCCTAACCCTAACCCTAGCCCGGAATAGAAACCCACCACCAGCCCTACACCTTACCTTACGCCGTTGCCTACTCCTGGCCCGTACGCTGGCACTGACCCATGCGTCAGCACGTAGCCTGACCCTCCCACGTTTCCGTACCCTCACCTGTGCCCTAAGCCTTGCCGTTCCCTAACCCTAACCCTAGCCCGGAACGCAAATCCAGCACCAGCCCTACACATTATCCTACGCCGTTGCCTACTCCTGGCCCGTACGCTGGCACTGATCTCTGCATCAGCACGTAGCCCGAACCTCCCACGTTTCCGTACCCTCACATGTGCCCTAAGCCTTGCCGTTCCCTAACCCTAACCCTAGCCTGGAACGGAAACCAACCACCAGCCCTAAACCTTACCTTACGCCGTACCCTACTCCTGGCCCGTACGCTGGCACTGACCCGTGCGTCACCACGTAGCCCGACCCTCCCACGTTTCTGTACACTCACCTGTGCCCTAAGCCTTGCCGTTCCCTAACCCTAACCCTAGCCCGGAATGGAAACCCACCACCAGCCCTACACCTTACCCTACGCTGTTGCCTACTCCTGGCCTGTACTCTGGCCCTGACACGTGCATCAGCACGTAGCCCGACCCTCCCACGTTTCCGTAACCTCACCTGTGCCCTAAGCCTTGCCGTTCCCTAACCCTAACCCTAGCCCGGAACGGAAATCAACCACCAGCCCTACACTTTATCCTACGCCGTTGCCTACTCCTGGCCCGTACGCTGGCACTGACCTGTGCGTCAGCACGTAGCCCGACCCTCCCACGTTTCCGTAACCTCACCTGTGCCCTAAGCCTTGCCGTTCCCTAACCCTAACCCTAGCCCGGAACGGAAATCAACCACCAGCCCTACACTTTATCCTACGCCGTTGCATACTCCTGGCCCGTACGCTGGCACTGACCCGTGCGTCAGCACGTAGCCCGACCGTCCCACGTTTCCGTACCCTCACCTGTGCCCTAAGTCTTGCCGTTCCCTAACCCAAACCCTAGCCCAGAACGCAAATCCACCACCAGCCCTAGACTTTATCCTACGCCGTTGCCTACTCCTGGCCCGTACAATGGCACTGCCCTCTGCGTCAGCACGTAGCCCGACCCTCCCACGTTTCCGAACCCTCACCTGTGCCCTAAGCCTTGCCGTTCCCTTACCCTAACCCTAGCCCAGAACGCAAATCCACCACCAGCCGTACACTTTATCCTTCGCCGTTGCCTACTCCTGGCCCATACGCTGACACTGACCCGTGCGTCAGCACGTAGCCCGACCCTCCCACGTTTCCATACCCTCACCTGTGCCCTAAGCCTTGCCGTTCCCTAACCCTAACCCTAGCCCGGTACGGAAATCAACCACAAGCCCTACACCTTACCTTACGCCGTTGCCCACTCCTGGCCCATACGCTGGCACGGACCCATGCGTCAGCACGTAGCCTGACCCTCCCAAGTTTCCGTACCCTCACCTGTGCCCTAAGCCTTGCCGTTCCCTAACCCTAACCCTAGCCCGGAAAAGAAACCCACCACCACCCCTACACCTTACCTTACGCCGTACCCTATTCCTGGCCCGTACGCTGGCACTGACCTGTGCGTCAGCACGTAGCCCGACCCTCCCACGTTTCCGTAACCTCACCTGTGCCCTAAGCCTTGCCGTTCCCTAACCCTAACCCTAGCCCGGAACGGAAATCAACCACCAGCCCTACACTTTATCCTACGCCGTTGCATACTCCTGGCCCGTACGCTGGCACTGACCCGTGCGTCAGCACGTAGCCCGACCGTCCCACGTTTCCGTACCCTCACCTGTGCCCTAAGCCTTGCCGTTCCCTAACCCTAACCCTAGCCCAGAATGGAAACCCACCACCAGCCCTACACCTTACCCTACGCCGTTGCCTACTCCTGGCCCGTACTCTGGCACTGACCCATGCGTCAGCACGTAGCCTGACCGTCCCACGTTTCCGTACCCTCACCTGTGCCCTAAGCCTTGCCGTTCCCTAACCCAAACCCTAGCCCAGAACGCAAATCCACCACCAGCCCTAGACTTTATCCTACGCCGTTGCCTACTCCTGGCCCGTACGATGGCACTGCCCTCTGCGTCAGCACGTAGCCCGACCCTCCCACGTTTCCGAACCCTCACCTGTGCCCTAAGCCTTGCCGTTCCCTTACCCTAAGCCTAGCGCAGAACGCAAATCCACCACCAGCCGTACACTTTATCCTTCGCCGTTGCCTACTCCTGGCCCATACGCTGGCACTGACACGTGCGTCAGCACGTAGCCCGACCCTCCCACGTTTCCATACCCTCACCTGTGCCCTAAGCCTTGCCGTTCCCTAACCCTAACCCTAGCCCGGAACGCAAATCCACCACCAGCCCTACACTTTGTCCTACGCCGTTGCCTACTCCTGGCCCGTACGCTGGCACTGACCCGTGCTTCAGCACGTAGCCTGACCCTCCCACGTTTCCGTACACTCACCTGTGCCCTAAGCCTTGCCGTTCCCTAACCCTAACCCTAGCCCAGAACGCAAATCCACCACCAGCCCTACACTTTATCCTACGCCGTTGGCTACTCCTGGCCTGTACGCTAGCACTGACCCATGCATCAGCACGTAGCCCGACCCTCCCACGTTTCCGTACCCTCACCTGTGCCCTAAGCCTTGCCGTTCCCTAACCCTAACCCTAGCCTGGAACGGAAACCAACCACCAGCCCTACACCTTACCTTACGCCATTGCCTAATCCTGGCCCGTACCCTGGCACTGACCCGTGCGTAAGCACGAAGCCTGACCCTCGCACGTATCCGTACCCTCACCTGTGCCCTAAGCCTTGCCGTTCCCTAACCCTAACCCTAGCCCGGAACGGAAACCCACCACCAGCCCTACACCTTACCCTACGCCGCTGCCTACTCCTGGACTGTACTCTGGCACTGACCGGTCCGTCAGCACGTAGCCTTACCCTCCCGCGTTTCCGTACCCTGACCTGTGCCCTAAGCCTTGCAATTCCCTAACCCTAACCCTAGCCCGGAACGCAAATCCACCCACAGCCCTACACTTTATCCTACGCCGTTGCCTACTCCTGGCACATACGCTGGCACTGACCCGTGCGTCAGCACGTAGCCCGACCCTCCCACGTTTCTGTACACTCACCTGTGCCCTAAGCCTTGCCGTTCCCTAACCCTAACCCTAGCCCGGAACGCAAATCCACCACCAGCCCTACACTTTATACTACGCCGTTGCCTACTCCTGGCCCTTACGCTGGCACTGACCCGTGTGTCAGCACGTAGCCTGACCCTCCCACGTTTCCGTACCCTCACCTGTGCCCTAAGCCTTGCCGTTCCCTAACCCAAACCCTAGCCGGGAACGGAAACCCACCACCAGCCCTACACCTTACCTTACGCCATACCGTACTCCTGTCACGTATGATGGCACTGAACCGTGCGTCAGCACGCAGCCTGACCCTCCCAGTTTTCCGTACCCTCACCTGTGCCCTAAGCCTTGCCGTTCCCTAACCCTAACCCTAGCCCGGAACGCAAATCCACCACCAGCCCTACACTTTATCGTACGCCGTTGCCTACTCCTGGCCCGTACGCTGGCACTGACCCGTGCGTCAGCACGTAGCTCGACCCTCCCTCGTTTCCGTACCCTCACCTGTGCCCTAAGCCTTGCCGTTCCCTAACCCTAACCCTAGCCCGGAACGCAAATCCACCACCAGCCCTACACTTTATCCTACGCCGTTGCCTACTCCAGGCCAGTACGCTGGCACTGACCCGTGCGTCAGCACGTAGCTCGACCCTCCCTCGTTTCCGTACCCTCACATGTGCCCTAAGCCTTGCCGTTCCCTAACCCTAACCCTAGCCTGGAACGGAAAACAACCACCAGCCCTACACGTTACCTTACGCCGTTGCCTACTCCTGGCCCGTACGCAGGCACTAACCCGTGCGTCAGCACGTAGCCTGACCCTCACACGTTTCCGTACCCTCACCTGTGCCCTAAGCCTTGCCGTTCCCTAACCCTAACCCTAGCCCGGAATGGAAACCCACCACCACCCCTACACCTTACCCTACGCCGTTGCCTACTCCTGGCCTGTACTCTGGCACTGACACGTGCATCAGAACGTAGCCTTACCCTCCCGCGGTTTCGTACCGTGACCTGTGCCCTAAACCTTGCCGTTCCCTAACCCTAACCCTAGCCCAGAACGCAAATCCACCACCAGCCCTACACTTTATCCTACGCCGTTGCCTACTCCTGGCCTGTACGCTGGCACTGACCTGTGCGTCAGCACGTAGCCCGACCCTCCCACGTTTCCGTAACCTCACCTGTGCCCTAAGCCTTGCCGTTCCCTAACACTAACCCTAGCCCGGAACGGAAATCAACCACCAGCCCTAAACTTTATCCTACGCCGTTGCATACTCCTGGCCCGTACGCTGGCACTGACCCGTGCGTCAGCACGTAGCGCGACCCTCCCACGTTTCCGTACCCTCACCTGTGCCCTAAGCCTTGCCCTTCCCTAACCCTAACCCTAGCCCGGAATAGAAACCCACCACCAGCCCTACACCTTACCTTACGCCGTTGCCTACTCCTGGCCCGTACGCTGGCACTGACCCATGCGTCAGCACGTAGCCTGACCCTCCCACGTTTCCGTACACTCACCTGTGCCCTAAGCCTTGCCGTTCCCTAACCCAAACCCTAGCCCAGAACGCAAATCCACCACCAGCCCTAGACTTTATCCTACGCCGTTGCCTACTCCTGGCCCGTACGATGGCACTGCCCTCTGCGTCAGCACGTAGCCCGACCCTCCCACGTTTCCGAACCCTCACCTGTGCCCTAAGCCTTGCCGTTCCCTTACCCTAACCCTAGCCCAGAACGCAAATCCACCACCAGCCGTACACTTTATCCTTCGCCGTTGCCTACTCCTGGCCCATACGCTGACACTGACCCGTGCGGCAGCACGTAGCCCGACCCTCCCACGTTTCCATACCCTCACCTGTGCCCTAAGCCTTGCCGTTCCCTAACCCTAACCCTAGCCCGGTACGGAAATCAACCACAAGCCCTACACCTTACCTTACGCCGTTGCCCACTCCTGGCCCATACGCTGGCACGGACCCGTGCGTCAGCACGTAGCCTGACCCTCCCACGTTTCCGTACCCTCACCTGTGCCCTAAGCCTTGCCGTTCCCTAACCCTAACCCTAGCCCGGAAAGGAAACCCACCACCACCCCTACACCTTACCTTACGCCGTACCTTATTCCTGGCCCGTACGCTGGCACTGAACCATGCGTCAGCACGTAGCCTGACCCTGCCACGTTTCCGTACCCTCACCTGTGCCCTAAGCCTTGCCGTTCCCTAACCCTAACCCTAGCCCGGAATAGAAACCCACCACCAGCCCTACACCTTACCTTACGCCATACCCTACTCCTGACCCGTACGCTGGCACTGACCCGTGCGTCAGCACGTAACCTGACCCTCCCACGTTTCTGTACCCTCACCTGTGCCCTAAGTGTTGCCGTTCCCTAACCCTAACCCTAGCCCGGAACGCAAAACCACCACCAGCCCTACACATTATCCTACGCCGTTGCCTACTCCTGGACAGTACGCTGGCACTGACCCGTGCGTCAGCACGTAGCCCGACCCTCCCACGTTTCCGTACCCTCACATGTGCCCTAAACCTTGCCGTTCCCTAACCCTAACCCTAGCCTTAAACGGAAAACAACCACCAGCCCTAAACCTTACCTTACGCCGTTGCCTACTCCTGGCCCATACGCTGGCACTGACCCGTGCGTCAGCACGTAGCCTGACCCTCGCACGTTTCCGTACCCTCACATGTGCCCTACGCCTTGCCGTTCACTAACCCTAAACCTAGCCCGGAATGGAAACGCACCACCAGCCCTACACCTTACCCTACGCCGTTGCCTACTCCTGGCCTGTACTCTAGCACTGACCCGTGCATCAGAACATAGCCTTACCCTCCCGCGATTCCGTACCCTGAGCTGTGCCCTAAGCCTTGCCGTTCCCTAACCCTAACCCTAGCACAGAACGCAAATCCACCACCAGCCCTACACTTTATCCTACGCCGTTGCCTACTCCTGCCCGTACGCTGGCACTGACCTGTGCGTCAGCACGTAGCCCGATCCTCTCACGTTTCCGTAACCTCACCTGTGCCCTAAGCCTTGCCGTTCCCTAACCCTAACCCTAGCCCGGAACGGAAATCAACCACCAGCCCTACACTTTATCCTACGCCGTTGCATACTCCTGGCCCGTACGCTGGCACTGACCCGTGCGTCAGCACGTAGCCCGACCGTCCCACGTTTCCGTACCCTCACCTGTGCCCTAAGCCTTGCCGTTCCCTAACCCTAACCCTAGCCCGGAATAGAAACCCACCACCAGCCCTACACCTTACCTTACGCCGTTGCCTACTCCTGGCCCGTACGCTGGCACTGACCCATGCGTCAGCACGTAGCCTGACCCTCCCACGTTTCCGTACCCTCACCTGTGCCCTAAGCCTTGCCGTTCCCTAACCCTAACCCTAGCCCGGAACGCAAATCCACCACCAGCCCTACACTTTATCCTACGCCGTTGCCTACTCCTGGCCCGTACGCTGGCACTGACCTCTGCGTCAGCACGTAGCCCGACCCTCCCACGTTTCTGTTCCCTCAACTGTGCCCTAAGCCTTGCCGTTCCCTAACCCTAACCCAAGCCTGGAACGGAAACCAACCACCAGCCCTACACCTTACCTTACGCCGTACCCTATTCCTGGCCCGTGCGCTGGCACGGACCCATGCGTCAGCTCGTAGCCCGACCCTCCCACGTTTCCGTACCCTCAAATGTGCCCTAAGCCTTGCCGTTCCCTAACCGTAACGCTAGCCCGGAACGGAAAACAACCACCAGCCCTACACCTTACCTTACGCCGTTGCCTATTCCTGGCCCGTACGCTGGCACTGACCCGTGCGTCAGCACGTAGCTCGACCCTCCCACGTTTCCGTACCCTCACCTGTGCCCTAAGCCTTGCCGTTCCCTAACCCTAACCCTAGCCCGGAATGGTAACCCACCACCAGCCCTACACCTTACCCTACGGCGTTGCCTACTCCTGGCCTGTACTTTGGCACTGACACGTGCATAAGAACGTAGCCTTACCCTCCCGCGTTTCCGTACCCTGACGTGTGCCCTAAGCCTTGCCGTTCCCTAACCCTTACCCTAGCCCAGAACGCAAATCCACCACCAGCCCTACACTTTATCCTACGCCGTTGCCTACTCCTGGCCCGTACGCTGGCACTGACCTGTGCGTCAGCACGTAGCCTGACCCTCCCACGTTTCCGTACCCTCACCTATGCCCTAAGCCTTGCCGTTCCCTAACCCTAACCGTAGCCCGGAACGCAAATCCACCACCAGCCCTACACTTTATCCTACGCCGTTGCCTACTCCTGTCCCGTATGCTGGCACTGACCTCTGCGTCAGCACGTAGCCCGACCCTCCCACGTTTTCGTACCCTCACCTGTGCCCTAAGCCTTGCCGTTCCCTAACCGTAACCCTAGCCTGGAACGGAAACCAACCACCAGCCCTACACCTTACCTTACGCCGTACCCTACTCCTGACACGTACGCTGGCACTGACCCGTGCGTCAGCACGTAACCTGACCCTTCCACGTTTCTGTACCCTCACCTGTGCCCTAAGTGTTGCCGTTCCCTAACCCTAACCCTAGCCCGGAAAGCAAAACCACCACCAGCCCTACACATTATCCTACGCCGTTGCCTACTCCTGGCCAGTACGCTGGCACTGACCCGTGCGTCAGCACGTAGCCCGACCCTCCCACGTTTCCGTACCCTCACATGTGCCCTAAGCCTTGCCGTTCCCTAACCCTAACCCTAGCCTTAAACGGAAAACAACCACCAGCCCTAAACCTTACCTTACGCCGTTGCCTACTCCTGGCCCGTACGCTGGCACTGACCCGTGCGTCAGCACGTAGCCTGACCCTCGCACGTTTCCGTACCCTCACCTGTGCCCTACGCCTTGCCGTTCACTAACCCTAACCCTAGCCCGGAATGGAAACGCACCACCAGCCCTACACCTTACCCTACGCCGTTGCCTACTCCTGGCCTGTACTCTAGCACTGACCCGTGCATCAGAACATAGCCTTACCCTCCCGCGATTCCGTACCCTGAGCTGTGCCCTAAGCCTTGCCGTTCCCTAACCCTAACCCTAGCCCAGAACGCAAATCCACCACCAGCCCTACACTTTATCCTACGCCGTTGCCTACTCCTGGCCCGTACGCTGGCACTGACCCGTGCGTCAGCACGTAGCCTGACCCTCCCACGTTTCCGTACCCTCACCTGTGCCCTAAGCCTTGCCGTTCCCTAACCCTAACCCTAGCCCGGAACGCAAATCCACCACCAGCCCTACACTTTACCCTACGCCGTTGCCTACTCCAGGCCAGTACGCTGGCACTGACCCGTACGTCAGCACGTAGCTCGACCCTCCCTCGTTTCCGTACCCTCACATGTGCCCTAAGCCTTGCCATTCCCTAACCCTAACCCTAGCCTGGAACGGAAAACAACCACCAGCCCTACACGTTACCTTACGCCGTTGCCTACTCCTGGCCCGTACGCAGGCACTAACCCGTGCGTCAGCACGTAGCCTGACCCTCCCACGTTTCCGTACCCTCACCTGTGCCCTAAGCCTTGCCGTTCCCTAACCCTAACCCTAGCCCGGAATGGAAACCCACCACCACCCCTACACCTTACCCTACGCCGTTGCCTACTCCTGGCCTGTACTCTGACACTGACCCGTGCATCAGAACGTAGCCTTACCCTCCCACGGTTTCGTACCGTGACCTGTGCCCTAAGCCTTGCCGTTCCCTAACCCTAACCCTAGCCCAGAACGCAAATCCACCACCAGCCCTACACTTTATACTACGCCGTTGCCTACTCCTGTCCTGTACGCTGGCACTGACCTGTGCGTCAGCACGTAGCCCGACCCTCCCACGTTTCCGTACCCTCACCTCTGCCCTAAGCCTTGCAGTTCCCTAACCCTAACCCTAGCCCGGAATAGAAACCCACCACCAGCCCTTCACCTTCCCTTATGCCATTGCCTACTCCTGGCCCGTACGCTGGCACTGACCCATTCGTCAGCATGTAGCCTGACCCTCCCACGTTTCCGTACCCTCACCTGTGCCCTAAGCCTTGCCGTTCCCTAACCCTAATCCTAGCCCGGAACGCAAATCCACCACCAGCCCTACACTTTATCCTACGCCGTTGCCTACTCCTGGCCGTACGCTGGCACTGACCTCTGCGTCAGCACGTAGCCCGACCCTCCCACGTTTCCGTACCCTCAACTGTGCCCTAAGCCTTGCCGTTCCCTAACCCTAACCCTAGCCTGGAACGGAAACCAACCACCAGCCCTACACATTACCTTACGCCGTTGCCTACTCCTGGCCCGTACTCTGGCACTGACCCGTGCATCAGCACGTAGCCTTACCCTCCCGCGTTTCCGTACCCTGACCTGTGCCCTAAGCCTTGCCGTTCCCTAACCCTAACCCTAGCCCGGAATGGAAACCCACCACCAGCCCTACACCTTACCTTACGCCGTACCCTACACCTGAACCGTACGCTGGCACTGACCCATGCGTCAGCACGTAGACTGACCCTCCCACGTTTCCGTACCCTCACCTGTGCGCTAAGCCTTGCCGTTCCCTAACCCTAACCCTAGCCCGGAACGCAAATCCACCACCAGCCATACACTTTATCCTACGCCGTTGCCTACTCCTGGCCCGTACGCAGGCACTGACCCGTGCGTCAGCACGTAGCCTGACACTGCCACGTTTCCATACCCTCACCTGTGCCCTAAGCCTTGCCGTTCCCTAACCCTAACCCTAGCCCGGAACGGATACCCCCCACCAGCCCTACAGCTTACCTTATGCCGTACCCTATTCCTGGCCCGTATGCTGCAACTGAACCGTACGTCAGCACGTAGCCTGACCCTCCCACGTTTCCGTACCCTCACCTGTGCCCTAAGCCTTGCCGTTTCCTAACCCTAACCCTAGCCTGGAACGGAAACCAACCACCAGCCCTACACCTTACTTTACGCCGTTGCCTTATCCTGGCCCGTACGCTGGCACTGACCCGTGCGTCAGCACGTAGCCTGACCCTCCCACGTTTCCGTACCCTCACCTGTGCCCTAAGCCTTGCCGTTCCCTAACCCTAACCCTAGCCCAGAACGGAAACCCACCACCAGCCCTATTCCTTACCCTACGCCGTTGCCTACTCCTGGCCTGTACTCTGGCACTGACCGGTCCGTCAGCACGTACCCTTACCCTCCCGCGTTTCCGTACCCTAACCTGTGCCCTAAGCCTTGCCATTCCCTAACCCTAACCCTAGCCCTGAACGCAAGTCCACCACCAGCCCTACACTTTATCCAACGCCGTTGCCTACTCCTGGCCCGTACGCTGGCACTGACCCGTGCGTCAGCACGTAGCCCGCCCCTCCCACGTTTCTGTACACTCACCTGTGCCCTAGGCCTTGCCGTTCCCTAACCCTAACCCTATCCAAGAACGCAAATGCACCACCAGCCCTACACTTTATCCTACCCCGTTGCCTACTCCTGGCCCTTACGCTGGCACTAACCCGTGCGTCAGCACGTAGCCTGACCCTGCCACGTTTCCGTACCCTCACCTGTGCCCTAAGCCTTGCCGTTCCCTAACCCTAACCCTAGCCCAGAACGCAAATCCACCACCAGCCCTACACTTTATCCTACGCCGTTGCCTACTCCTGGCCCATACGCTGGCACTGACCCGTGAGTCAGCACGTAGCCTGACCCTCCCACGTTTCCGTACCCTTACCTGTGCCCTAAGCCTTGCCGTTCCCTAACCCTAACCCTAGCCCGGAACGGATAACCACCACCAGCCCTACACCTTACCTTACGCCGTACCCTATTCCTGGCCCGTATGCTGGCACTGAACCATGCGTCAGCACGTAGCCTGACCTCCCACGTTTCCGTACCCTCACCTGTGCCCTAAGCCTTGCTGTTCCCTAACCCTAACCCTAGCCCGGAACGCAATTCCACCACCAGCCCTACACCTTAGCTTACGCCGTACCCTACTCCTGACCCGTATGCTGGCACTGACCCGTGCGTCAGCACGTAGCCCGACCCTCCCACGTTTATGTACACTCACCTGTGCCCTAAGCCTTGCCGTTCCCTAACCCTAACCCTAGCCTGGAACGCAAATCCACCACCAGCCCTACACTTTATCCTACGCCGTTGCCTACTCCTGGCCCTTACGCTGGCACTGACCCATGCGTCAGCACGTAGCCTAACCCTCCCACGTTTCCGTACCCTTACCCGTGCCCTAAGCCTTGCCGTTCCCTAACCCTCACCCTAGCCGCGAACGGAAACCCACCACCAGCCCTACACCTTACCTTACGCCGTACCCTGCTCCTTTCCCGTACGCTGGCACTGACCCGTGCGTCACCACGTAGCCCGACCCTCCCACGTTTCCGTACCCTCACCTGTGCCCTAAGCCTTGCCCTTCCCTAACACTAACCCTAGCCTGGAACGGAAACCAACCACCAGCCCTACACCTTACCTTACGCCGCTGCCTACTCCTGGCCCGTACGCTGGCGCTGACCCTTGTGTCAGCACGTAGCCCGACCCTCCCACGTTTCCGTACCCTCACCTGTGCCCTAAGCCTTGCCGTTCCCTAACCCTAACCCTAGCCTGGAACGGAAACCAACCACCAGCCCTACACCATACCATACGCCGTTGCCTAGTCCTGGCCCGTACGCTGGCACTGACCCGTGCGTCAGCACGTAGCCCGCCCCTCCCACGTTTCTGTACACTCACCTGTGCCCTAGGCCTTGCCGTTCCCTAACCCTAACCCTAGCCCAGAATGCAAATCCACCACCAGCCCTACACTTTATCCTACCCCGTTGCCTACTCCTGGCCCTTACGCTGGCACTGACCCGTGCGTCAGCACGTAGCCCGACCCTCCCACGTTTCCGTACCCTCACCTGTGCCCTAAGCCTTGCCGTTCCCTAACCCTAACCCTAGCCCGGAACGCAAATCCACCACCAGCCCTACACTATATCGTACGCCGTTGCCTACTCCTGGCCTGTACTCTGGCACTGAACCGTGCATCAGAACGTAGCCTTACCCTCCCGCGTTTCCATACCCTGACCTGTGCCCAAAGCCTTGCCGTTCCCTAACCCTAACCCTAGCCCAGAACGCAAATCCACCACCAGCCCTACACTTTATCCTACGCCGTTGCCTACTCCTGGCCCGTACGCTGGCACTGACCTGTGTGACAGCACGTAGCACGACCCTCCCACGTTTCCGTAACCTCACCTGTGCCCTATGCCTTGCCGTTCCCTAACCCTAACCCTAGCCCGGAACGGAAATCAACCACCAGCCCTACACTTTTTCCTACGCCGTTGCATATTCCTGGCCCGTACGATGGCACTGACCCGTGCGTCAGCACGTAGCCGGACCCTCCCACGTTTCCGTACCCTCACCTGTGCCCTAAGCCTTGCCGTTCCCTAATCCTAACCCTAGCCCAGAATAGAAACCCACCACCAGCCCTACACCTTATCTTATGCCGTTGCCTACTCCTGGCCCGTACGCTGCCACTGACCCATTCGTCAGCATGTAGCCTGACCCTCCCACGTTTCCGTACCCTCACCTGTGCCCTAAGCCTTGCCGTTCCCTAACCCTAATCCTAGCCCAGAACGCAAATCCACCACCAGCCCTACACTTTATCCTACGCCGTTGCCTACTCCTGGCCGTACGCTGGCACTGACCACTGCGTCAGCACGTAGCCCGACCCTCCCACGTTTCCGTACCCTCACCTGTGCCCTAAGATTTGCCGTTCCCTAACACTAACCCTAGCCTGGAACGGAAACCAACCACCAGCCCTACACATTACGTTACGCCGTTGCCTACTCCTGGCCCGTACGCTGGCACTGAGCCGTGCGTCAGCACGTCGCCTGACCCTCCCACGTTTCCGTACCCTCACCTGTGCCCTAAGCCTTGCCGTTCCCAAACCCTAACCCTTGCCCGGAATGGAAACCCACCACCAGCCCTACACCTTACCCTACGCCGTTGCCTACTCCTGGCCTGTACTCTGGCACTGACCCGTGCATCAGCACGTAGCCTTACCCACCCGCGTTTCCGTACCCTGACCTGTGCCCTAAGCCTTGCCGTTCCCTAACCCTAACCCTAGCCCAGAACGCAAATCCACCACCAGCCCTACACTTTATCCTACGCCGTTGCCTACTCCTGGCCCATACGCTGGCACTGACCTGTGCGTCAGCCCGTAGCCCGACCCTCCCACGTTTCCGTAACCTCACCTGTGCCCTAAGCCTTGCCGTTCCCTAACAGTAACCCTAGCCCGGAAAGGAAATCAACCACCAGCCCTACACTTTATCCTACTCCGTTGCCTACTCCTGGCCAGTACGCAGGCACTGACCCGTGCGTCAGCACGTAGCCCGACCCTCCCACGTTTCCGTACCCTCACATGTGCCCTAAGCCTTGCTGTACCCTAACCCTAACCCTAGCCTGGAACGGAAAACAACCACAAGCCCTACACCATACCTTACGCCGTTGCCTACTCCTGGCCCGTACGCTGGCACTGACCCGTGCGTCAGCACGTAGCATGACCCTCCCACGTTTCCGTACCCTCACCTGTGCCCTAAGACTTGCCGTTCCCTAACCCAAACCCTAGCCGGGAACGGAAACCCACCACCAGCCCTACACCTTACCTTACGCCATACCGTACTCCTGTCACGTACGCTGGCACTGAACCGTGCGTCAGCACGCAGCCTGACCCTCCCAGTTTTCCGTACCCTCACCTGTGCCCTAAGCCTTGCCGTTCCCTAACCCTAACCCTAGCCCGGAACGCAAATCCACCACCAGCCCTACACTTTATCGTACGCCGTTGCCTACTCCTGGCCCGTACGCTGGCACTGACCAGTGCGTCAGCACGTAGCCCGACCCTCCCACGTTTCCGTAACCTCACCTGTGCCCTAAGCCTTGCCGTTCCCTAACCCTAACCCTAGCCCGGAACGGAAATCAACCACCAGCCCTACACTTTATCCTACGCCGTTGCATACTCCTGGCCCATACGCTGGCACTGACCCGTGCGTCAGCACGTAGCCCGACCGTCCCACGTTTCCGTACCCTCACCTGTGCCCTAAGCCTTGCCGTTCCCTAACCCTAACCCTAGCCCAGAATGGAAACCCACCACCAGCCCTACACCTTACCCTACGCCGTTGCCTACTCCTGGCCCGTACTCTGGCACTGACCCATAGGTCAGCACGTAGCCTGACCGTCCCACGTTTCCGTACCCTCACCTGTGCCCTAAGCCTTGCCGTTCCCTAACCCAAACCCTAGCCCAGAACGCAAATCCACCACCAGCCCTAGACTTTATCCTACGCCGTTGCCTACTCCTGGCCCGTACGATGGCACTGCCCTCTGCGTCAGCACGTAGCCCGACCCTCCCACGTTTCCGAACCCTCACCTGTGCCCTAAGCCTTGCCGTTCCCTTACCCTAACCCTAGCCCAGAACGCAAATCCACCACCAGCCGTACACTTTATCCTTCGCCGTTGCCTACTCCTGGCCCATACGCTGGCACTGACCCGTGCGTCAGCACGTAGCCCGACCCTCCCACGTTTCCATACCCTCACCTGTGCCCTAAGCCTTGCCGTTCCCTAACCCTAACCCTAGCCCGGAACGCAAATCCACCACCAGCCCTACACTTTGTCCTACGCCGTTGCCTACTCCTGGCCCATACGCTGGCACTGACCCGTGCGTCAGCACGTGGCCTGACCCTCCCACGTTTCCGTACACTCACCTGTGCCCTAAGCCTTGCCCTTCCCTAACCCTAACCCTAGCCCAGAACGCAAATCCACCACCAGCCCTACACTTTATCCTACGCCGTTGGCTACTCCTGGCCTGTACGCTAGCACTGACCCGTGCATCAGCACGTAGCCCGACCCTCCCACGTTTCCGTACCCTCACCTGTGCCCTAAGCCTTGCCGTTCCCTAACCCTAACCCTAGCCTGGAACGGAAACCAACCACCAGCCCTACACCTTACCTTACGCCATTGCCTAATCCTGGCCCGTACCCTGGCACTGACCCGTGCGTAAGCACGAAGCCTGACCCTCGCACGTTTCCGTACCCTCACCTGTGCCCTAAGCCTTGCCGTTCCCTAACCCTAACCCTAGCCCGGAACGGAAACCCACCACCAGCCCTACACCTTACCCTACGCCGCTGCCTACTCCTGGACTGTACTCTGGCACTGACCGGTCCGTCAGCACGTAGCCTTACCCTCCCGCGTTTCCGTACCCTGACCTGTGCCCTAAGCCTTGCAATTCCCTAACCCTAACCCTAGCCCGGAACGCAAATCCACCCACAGCCCTACACTTTATCCTACGCCGTTGCCTACTCCTGGCACGTACGCTGGCACTGACCCGTGCGTCAGCAC
This sequence comes from Mesoplodon bidens, assembly GCF_964165515.1. Taxonomy (NCBI): domain Eukaryota; kingdom Metazoa; phylum Chordata; class Mammalia; order Artiodactyla; family Ziphiidae; genus Mesoplodon; species Mesoplodon bidens. The sequence continues at coordinate 330,279 of NW_027671196.1, forward strand.
GTAGCCCGACCCTCCCACGTTTCTGTACACTCACCTGTGCCCTAAGCCTTGCCGTTCCCTAACCCTAACCCTAGCCCGGAACGCAAATCCACCACCAGCCCTACACTTTATCCTACGCCGTTGCATACCCCTGGCCCGTACGCTGGCACTGACCCGTGCGTCAGCACGTAGCCCGACCCTCCCACGTTTCCGTACCCTCACCTGTGCCCTAAGCCTTGCCCTTCCCTAACCCTAACCCTAGCCCGGAATAGAAACCCACCACCAGCCCTACACCTTACCTTACGCAGTACCCTACTCCTGACCCGTACGCTGGCACTGACCTGTGCGTCAGCACGTAGCCTGACCCTCCCACGTTTCCGTACCCTCACCTGTGCCCTAAGCCTTGCCGTTCCCTAACCCTAACCCTAGCCCGGAATAGAAACCCACCACCAGCCCTACACCTTACCCTACGGCGTTGCCTACTCCTGGCCTGTACTTTGGCACTGACACGTGCATAAGAACGTAGCCTTACCCTCCCGCGTTTCCGTACCCTGACCTGTGCCATAAGCCTTGCCGTTCCCTAACCCTTACCCTAGCCCAGAACGCAAATCCACCACCAGCCCTACACTTTATCCTACGCCGTTGCCTACTCCTGGCCCGTACGCTGGCACTGACCTCTGCGTCAGCACGGAGCCCGACCCTCCCACATTTCCGTAACCTCACCTGTGCCCTAAGCCTTGCCGTTCCCTAACCCTAACCCTAGCCCGGAAAGGAAATCAACCACCAGCCCTACACTTTATCCTACGCCGTTGCATACCCCTGGCCCGTACGCTGGCACTGACCCGTGCGTCAGCACGTAGCCCGACCCTCCCACGTTTCCGTACCCTCACCTGTGCCCTAAGCCTTGCCCTTCCCTAACCCTAACCCTAGCCCGGAATAGAAACCCACCACCAGCCCTACACCTTACCTTACGCAGTACCCTACTCCTGACCCGTACGCTGGCACTGACCTGTGCGTCAGCACGTAGCCTGACCCTCCCACGTTTCCGTACCCTCACCTGTGCCCTAAGCCTTGCCGTTCCCTAACCCTAACCCTAGCCCGGAACGCAAATCCACCACCAGCCCTACACTTTATCCTACGCCGTTGCCTACTCCTGGCCAGTACGCTGGCACAGACCCGTGCGTCAGCACGTAGCCCGACCCTCCCTCGTTTCCGTACCCTCACAAGTGCCCTAAGCCTTGCCGTTCCCTAACCCTAACCCTAGCCTGGAACGGAAAACAACCACCAGCCCTACACCTTACCTTACGCCGTTGCCTACTCCTGGCCCGTACGCTGGCACTGATCCATGCGTCAGCACGTAGCCTGACCCTCCCACGTTTCCGTACCCTCACCTGTGCCCTAAGCCTTGCCGTTCCCTAACCCTAACCCTAGCCCGGAACGGAAACCCACCACCAGCCCTACACCTTACCTTATGCCGTACCCTATTCCTGGCCCGTACGCTGGCACTGAACCGTGCGTCAGCACGTAGCCTGACCCTCCCACGTTTCCGTACCCTCACCTGTGCCCTAAGCCTTGCCGTTCCCTAACCCTAACCCTAGCCCGGAATGGAAACCCACCACCAGCCCTACACCTTACCCTACGCCGTTGCCTACTCCTGGCCTGTACTCTGGCACTGACCCATGCATCAGCACGTAGCCTTACCCTCCCGCGTTTCCGTACCCTGACCTGTGCCCTAAGCCTTGCCGTTCCCTAACCCTAACCCTAGCCCAGAACGCAAATCCACCACCAGCCCTACACTTTATCCTACGCTGTTGCCTACTCCTGGCCGGTACGCTGGCACTGACCAGTGCGTCAGCACGTAGCCCGACCCTCCCACGTTTCCGTAACCTCACCTGTGCCCTAAGCCTTGCCGTTCCCTATACCTAACCCTAGCCCGGAAAGGAAATCAACCACCAGCCCTACACTTTATCCTACGCCGTTGCATACTCCTGGCCCGTACGCTGGCACTGACCCGTGCGTCAGCACGTAGCCCGACCCTCCCACGTTTCCGTACCCTCACCTGTGCCCTAAGCCTTGCCGTTCCCTAACCCTAACCCTAGCCCCGAATAGAAACCCACCACCAGCCCTACACCTTACCTTACGCCGTACCCTATTCCTGGCCCGTACGCTGGTACTGAACCGTGCGTGAGCACGTAGCCTGACCCTCCCACGTTTCCGTACTCTCACCTGTGCCCTAAGCCTTGCCGTTCCCTAACCCTAACCCTAGCCTGGAACAGAAACCAACAACCAGCCCTACACATTACCTTACGCCGTTGCCTACTCCTGGCCCGTACGCTGGCACTGACCCGTGCGTCAGCACGTCGCCTGACCCTCCCACGTTTCCGTACCCTCACCTGTGCCCTAAGCCTTGCCGTTCCCTAACCCTAACCCTAGCCCGGAATGGAAACCCACCACCAGCCCTATACCTTACCCTACGCCGTTGCCTACTCCTGGCCTGTACTCTGGCACTGACCCGTGCATCAGCACGTAGCCTTAGCCTCCCGCGTTTCCGTACCATCACCTGTGCCCTAAGCCTTGCCGTTCCCTAACCCTAACCCTAGCCCAGAACGCAAATCCACCACCAGCCCTACACTTTATCCTACGCCGTTGCCTACTCCTGGCCCGTACGCTGGCACTGACCTCTGCGTCAGCACGTAGCCCGACCCTCCCTCGTTTCCGTAACCTCACCTGTGCCCTAAGCCTTGCCGTTCCCTAACCCTAACCCTAGCCCGGAAAGGAAATCAACCACCAGCCCTACACTTTATCCTACGCCGTTGCATACTCCTGGCCCGTACGCTGGCACTGACCCGTGCGTCAGCACGTAGCCCGACCCTCCCACGTTTCCGTACCCTCACCTGTGCCCTAAGCCTTGCCGTTCCCTAACCCTAACCCTAGCCCGGAATAGAAACCCACCACCAGCCCTACACCTTACCTTACGCCGTTGCCTACTCCTGGCCCGTACGCTGGCACTGACCCATGCGTCAGCACGTAGCCTGACCCTCCCACGTTTCCGTACTCTCACCTGTGCCCTAAGCCTTGCCGTTCCCTAACCCTAACCCTAGCCCGGAACGCAAATCCACCACCAGCCCTACACTTTATCCTACGCCGTTGCCTACTCCTGGCCCGTACGCTGGCACTGACCTCTGCGTCAGCATGTAGCCCGACCCTCCCACGTTTCCGTACCCTCACCTGTGCCCTAAGCCTTGCCGTTCCCTAACCCTAACCCTAGCCTGGAACGGAAACCAACCACCAGCCCTACACCTTACCTTACGCCGTTGCCTACTCCTGGCCCATACGCTGGCACTGACCCGTGCGTCAGCACGTAGCCCGACCCTCCCACGTTTCCGTACCCTCACCTCTGCCCTAAGCCTTGCCGTTCCCTAACCGTAACCCTAGCCCGGAATAGAAACCCACCACCAGCCCTACACCTTCCCTTATGCCATTGCCTACTTCTGGCCCGTACGCTGGCACTGACCCATTCGTCAGCATGTAGCCTGACCCTCCCACGTTTCCGTACCCTCACTTGTGCCCTAAGCCTTGCCGTTCCCTAACCCTAATCCTAGCCCGGAACGCAAATCCACCACCAGCCCTACACTTTATCCTACGCCGTTGCCTACTCCTGGCCGTACGCTGGCACTGACCTCTGCGTCAGCACGTAGCCCGAACCTCCCACGTTTCCGTACCCTCAACTGTGCCCTAAGCCTTGCCGTTCCCTAACCCTAACCCTAGCCTGGAACGGAAACCAACCACCAGCCCTACACATTACCTTACGCCGTTGCCTACTCCTGGCCCGTACTCTGGCACTGACCCGTGCATCAGCACGTAGCCTTACCCTCCCGCGTTTCCGTACCCTGACCTGTGCCCTAAGCCTTGCCGTTCCCTAACCCTAACCCTAGCCCGGAATGGAAACCCACCACCAGCCCTACACCTTACCTTACGCCGTACCCTACTCCTGAACCGTACGCTGGCACTGACCCGTGCGTCAGCACGTAGACTGACCCTCCCACGTTTCCGTACCCTCACCTGTGCGCTAAGCCTTGCCGTTCCCTAAACCTAACCCTAGCCCGGAACGCAAATCCACCACCAGCCCTACACTTTATCCTACGCCGTTGCCTACTTCTGGCCCGTACGCAGGCACTGACCCGAGCGTCAGCACGTAGCCTGACACTCCCACGTTTCCGTACCCTCACCTGTGCCCTAAGCCTTGCCGTTCCCTAACCCTAACCCTAGCCCGGAACGGATACCCCCCACCAGCCCTACAGCTTACCTTATGCCGTACCCTATTCCTGTCCCGTATGCTGCAACTGAACCGTACGTCAGCACGTAGCCTGACCCTCCCACGTTTCCGTACCCTCACCTGTGCCCTAAGCCTTGCCGTTCCCTAACCCTAACCCTAGCCTGGAACGGAAACCAACCACCAGCCCTACACCTTACCTTACGCCGTTGCCTAATCCTGGCCCGTACGCTGGCAATGACCCGTGCGTCAGCACGTAGCCTAACCCTCCCACGTTTCCGTACCCTCACCTGTGCCCTAAGCCTTGCCGTTCCCTAACCCTAACCCTAGCCCAGAACGGAAACCAACCACCAGCCCTACTCCTTACCCTACGCCGTTGCCTACTCCTGGCCTGTACTCTGGCACTGACCGGTCCGTCAGCACGTAGCCTTACCCTCCCGCGTTTCCGTACCCTAACCTGTGCCCTAAGCCTTGCCATTCCCTAACCCTAACCCTAGCCCTGAACGCAAGTCCACCACCAGCCCTACACTTTATCCTACGCCGTTGCCTACTCCTGGCCCGTACGCTGGCACTGACCCGTGCGTCAGCACGTAGCCCGCCCCTCCCACGTTTCTGTACACTCACCTGTGCCCTAGGCCTTGCCGTTCCCTAACCCTAACCCTAGCCCAGAACGCAAATCCACCACCAGCCCTACACTTTATCCTACCCCGTTGCCTACTCCTGGCCCTTACGCTGGCACTGACCCGTGCGTCAGCACGTAGCCTGACCCTGCCACGTTTCCGTACCCTCACCTGTGCCCTAAGCCTTGCCGTTCCCTAACCCTAACCCTAGCCCAGAACGCAAATCCACCACCAGCCCTACACTTTATCCTACGCCGTTGCCTACTCCTGGCCCATACGCTGGCACTGACCCGTGAGTCAGCACGTAGCCTGACCCTCCCACGTTTCCGTACCCTTACCTGTGCCCTAAGCCTTGCCGTTCCCTAACCCTAACCCTAGCCCGGAACGGATATCCACCACCAGCCCTACACCTTACCTTACGCCGTACCCTATTCCTGGCCCGTACGCTGGCACTGAACCATGCGTCAGCACGTAGCCTGACCTCCCACGTTTCCGTACCCTCACCTGTGCCCTAAGCCTTGCTGTTCCCTAACCCTAACCCTAGCCCGGAACGCAATTCCACCACCAGCCCTACACCTTACCTTACGCCGTACCCAACTCCTGACCCGTATGCTGGCACTGACCCGTGCGTCAGCACGTAACCCGACCCTCCCACGTTTATGTACACTCACCTGTGCCCTAAGCCTTGCCGTTCCCTAACCCTAACCCTAGCCTGGAACGCAAATCCACCACCAGCCCTACACTTTATCCTACGCCGTTGCCTACTCCTGGCCCTTACGCTGGCACTGACCCGTGCGTCAGCACGTAGCCTAACCCTCCCACGTTTCCGTACCCTTACCCGTGCCCTAAGCCTTGCCGTTCCCTAACCCTCACCCTAGCCGCGAACGGAAACCCACCACCAGCCCTACACCTTACCTTGCGCCGTACCCTGCTCCTTTCCAGTACGCTGGCACTGACCCGTGCATCAGCACGTAGCCCGACCCTCCCACGTTTCCGTACCCTCACCTGTGCCCTAAGCCTTGCCCTTCCCTAACACTAACCCTAGCCTGGAACGGAAACCAACCACCAGCCTACACCTTACCTTACGCCGCTGCCTATTCCTGGCCCGTACGCTGGCGCTGACCCTTGTGTCAGCACGTAGCCCGACCCTCCCACGTTTCCGTACCCTCACCTGTGCCCTAAGCCTTGCCGTTCCCTAACCCTAACCCTAGCCTGGAACGGAAACCAACCACCAGCCCTACACCATACCTTACGCCGTTGCCTACTCCTGGCCCGTACGCTGGCACTGACCCGTGCGTCAGCACGTAGCCTGACCCTCCCACGTTTCCGTACCCGCACCTGTGCCCTAAGCCTTGCCGTTCCCTAACCCTAACCCTAGCCCGGAATGGAAACCCACCACCAGCCCTACACCTTACCCTAAGCCGTTGCCCACTCCTGGCCTGTACTCTGGCACTGACCCGTGCGTCAGCACGTAGCTCGACCCTCCCTCGTTTCCGTACCCTCACCTGTGCCCTAAGCCTTGCCGTTCCCTAACCCTAACCCTAGCCCAGAGCGCAAATCCACCACCAGCCCTACACTTTATCCTACGCCGTTGCCTACTCCTGGCCCGTACGCTGGCACTGACCCGTGCGTCAGCACGTAGCCCGACCCTCCCAAGTTTCTGTAACCTCACCTGTGCCCTAAGCCTTGCCGTTCCCTAACCCTAACCCTACCCCGGAACGCAAATCCACAACCAGCCCTACACTTTATCCTACGCCGTTGCCTACTCCTGGCCCGTACGCTGGCACTGACACGTGCGTCAGCACGTAGCCTTACCCTCCCACGTTCACGTACCCTCACCTGTGCCCTAAGCCTTGCCGTTCCCTAACCCTAACCCTAGCCCGGAATAGAATCCCACCACCAGCCCTACACCTTACCTTACGCTGTACCCTACTCCTGACCCGTACTCTGGCACTGAACCGTGCGTCAGCACATAGCCTGACCCTCCCACGTTTCCGTACCCTCACCTGTGCCCTAAGCCTTGCCGTTCCCTAACCCTAACCCTAGCCCGGAACGCAAATCCACCACCAGCCCTACACTTTATACTACGCCATTGCCTACTCCTGGCCCGTACGCTGGCACTGACCCGTGCGTCAGCACGTAGCCTGACCCTCCCACGTTTCCGTACCCTCACCTGTGCCCTAAGCCTTGCGGTTCCCTAACCCTATCCCTAGCCCAGAACGCAAATCCACCACCAGCCCTACACTTTATCCTACGCCGTTGCCTACTCCTGGCCCGTACGCTGGCACTGACCCGTGCGTCAGCACGTAGCCTGACCCTCCCACGTTTCCGTACCCTCACCTGTGCCCTAAGCCTTGCCGTTCCCTAACCCTATCCCTAGCCAGTAAAGGAAATCAACCACAAGCCCTACACCTTACCACACGCCGTACCCTACTCCTGGCCCGTACGCTGGCACTGAATCGTGCGTCAGCACGTAGCCTGACCCTCCCACGTTTCCGTACCCTCACCTGTGCCATAAGCCTTGCCGTTCCCTAACCCTAACCCTAGCCCAGAACGGATACGCACCACCAGCCCTACACCTTACCTTACGCCGTACCCTATTCTTGGCCCGTATGCTAGCACTGAACCGTGCGTCAGCACGTAGCCTGACCCTCCCACGTTTCCGTACCCTCACCTGTGCCCTAAGCCTGGCCGTTCCCTAACCCAAACCCTAGCCGGGAACGGAAACCCACCACCAGCCCTACACCTTACCTTACGCCATACCGTACTCCTGTCACGAACACTGGCACTGAACCGTGCGTCAGTACGCAGCCTGACCCTCCCAGTTTTCCGTACCCTCACCTGTGCCCTAAGCCTTGCCGTTCCCTAACCCTAACCCTAGCCCGGAACGCAAATCCACCACCAGCCCTACACTTTATCGTACGCCGTTGCCTACTCCTGGCCCGTACGCTGGCACTGACCCGTGCGTCAGCACGTAGCCTGACCCTCACACGTTTCCGTACCCTCACCTGTGCCCTAAGCCTTGCCGTTCCCTAACCCTAACCCTAGCCCGGAATGCAAATCCACCACCAGCCCTACACTTTATCCTACGCCGTTGCCTACTCCAGGCCAGTACGCTGGCACTGACCCGTGCGTCAGCACGTAGCTCGACGCTCCCTCGTTTCCGTACCCTCACATGTGCCCTAATCCTTGCCGTTCCCTAACCCTAACCCTAGCCTGGAACGGAAAACAACCACCAGCCCTACACGTTACCTTACGCCGTTGCCTACTCCTGGCCCGTACGCAGCACTAACCCGTGCGTCAGCACGTAGCCTGACCCTCCCACGTTTCCGTACCCTCACATGTGCCGTAAGCCTTGCCGTTCCCTAACCCTAACCCTAGCCCGGAATGGAAACCCACCACCACCCCTACACCTTACCCTACGCCGTTGCCTACTCCTGGCCTGTACTCTGGCACTGACCCGTGCATCAGAACGTAGCCTTACCCTCCCACGGTTTCGTACCGTGACCTGTGCCCTAAGCCTTGCCGTTCCCTAACCGTAACCCTAGCCCAGAACGCAAATCCACCACCAGCCCTACACTTTATCCTACGCCGTTGCCTACTCGTGTCCTGTACGCTGGCACTGACCTGTGCGTCAGCACGTAGCCCGACCCTCCCACGTTTCCGTAACCTCACCTGTGCCCTAAGCCTTGCCGTTCCCTAACCCTAACCCTAGCCCGGAACGGAAATCAACCACCAGCCCTACACTTTATCCTACGCCGTTGCATACTCCTGGCCCGTACGCTGGCACTGACACGTGCGTCAGCACGTAGCCCGACCCTCCAACGTTTCCGTACCCTCACCTGTGCCCTAAGCCTTGCCCTTCCCTAACCCTAACCCTAGCCCGGAATAGAAACCCACCACCAGCCCTACACCTTACCTTACGCCGTTGCCTACTCCTGGCCCTTACGCTGGCACTGACCCATGCGTCAGCACGTAGCCCGACCCTCCCAAGTTTCCGTACCCTCACCTGTGCCCTAAGCCTTGCCCTTCCCTAACCCTAACCCTAGCCTGGAACGGAAACCAACCACCAGCCCTACACCTTACCTTACGCCGTTGCCTACTCCTGGCCCGTACGCTGGCACTGACCCATGCGTCACCACGTAGCCTGACCCTCCCAGGTTTCTGAACACTCACCTGTGCCCTAAGCCTTGCCGTTCCCTAACCCTAACCCTAGCCCGGAACGGAAACCCACCACCAGCCCTACACCTTACCTTACGCCGTACCCTATTCCTGGCCCGTAAGCTGGCACTGAACTGTGCGTCAGCACGTAGCCCGACCCTCCCACGTTCACGTACCCTCACCTGTGCCCTAAGCCTTGCCGTTCCCTAACCCTAACCCTAGCCCGGAATAGAAACCCACCACCAGCCCTACACCTTACCTTACGCCGTACCCTTCTCCTGACCCATACGCTGCCACTGACCCATGCGTCAGCACGTAGCCTGACCCTCCCACGTTTCCGTACCCTCACCTGTGCCCTAAGCCTTGCCGTTCCCTAACCCAAACCCTAGCCCGGAACGCAAATCCACCACCAGCCCTACACTTTGTCCTACGCCGTTGCCTACTCCTGGCCCGTACGCTGGCACTGACCCGTGCGTCAGCACGTAGCCTGACCCTCCCACGTTTCCGTACCCTCACCTGTGCCCTAAGCCTTGCCGTTCCCTAACACTAACCCTAGCCCAGAACGCAAATCCACCACCAGCCCTACACTTTATCCTACGCCGTTGGCTACTCCTGGCCTGTACGCTAGCACTGACCCGTGCATCAGCACGTAGCCCGACCCTCCCACGTTTCCGTACCCTAACCTGTGCCCTAAGCCTTGCCGTTCCCTAACCCTAACCCTAGCCTGGAACGGAAACCCACCACCAGCCCTACACCTTACCTTACGCCGTAAACTATTCCTGGCCCGTACGCTGGCACGGACCCATGCGTCAGCTCGTAGCCCGACCCTCCAACGTTTCCGTACCCTCACATGTGCCCTAAGCCTTGCCGTTCCCTAACCCTAACGCTAGCCCGGAACGGAAAACAACCACCAGCCCTACACCTTACCTTACGCCGTTGCCTATTCCTGGCCCGTACGCTGGCACTGACCCGTGCGTCAGCACGTAGCTCGACCCTCCCACGTTTCCGTACCCTCACCTGTGCCCTAAGCCTTGCCGTTCCCTAACCCTAACCCTAGCCCGGAATGGTAACCCACCACCAGCCCTACACCTTACCCTACGGCGTTGCCTACTCCTGGCCTGTACTTTGGCACTGACACGTGCATAAGAACGTAGCCTTACCCTCCCGCGTTTCCGTACCCTGACCTGTGCCATAAGCCTTGCCGTTCCCTAACCCTTACCCTAGCCCAGAACGCAAATCCACCACCAGCCCTACACTTTATCCTACGCCGTTGCCTACTCCTGGCCCGTACGCTGGCACTGACCTGTGCGTCAGCACGTAGCCTGACCTTCCCACGTTTCCGTACCCTCACCTATGCTCTAAGCCTTGCCGTTCCCTAACCCTAACCCTAGCCCGGAACGCAAATCCACCACCAGCCCTACACTTTATCCTACGCCGTTGCCTACTCCTGTCCCGTACGCTGTCACTGACCTCTGCGTCAGCACGTAGCCCGACCCTCCCACGTTTTCGTACCCTCACCTGTGCCCTAAGCCTTGCCGTTCGCTAACCGTAACCCTAGCCTGGAACGGAAACCAACCACCAGCCCTACACCTTACCTTACGCCGTTGCCGACTCCTGGCCCATACGCTGGCACTGACCCGTGCGTCAACACGTAGCCCGACCCTCCCACGTTTCCGTACCCTCACCTGTGCCCTAAGCCTTGCCGTTCCCTAACCCTAACCCTAGCCAGGAATAGAAACCCACCACCAGCCCTACACCTTCCCTTATGCCATTGCCTACTCCTGGCCCGTACGCTGGCACTGACCCATTCGTCAGCATGTAGCCTGACCCTCCCACGTTTCCGTACCCTCACCTGTGCCCTAAGCCTTTCCGTTCCCTAACCCTAATCCTAGCCCGGAACGCAAATCCACCACCAGCCCTACACTTTAACCTACGCCGTTGCCTACTCCTGTCAGTACGCTGGCACTGACCTCTGCGTCAGCACGTAGCCCGACCCTCCCACGTTTCCGTACCCTCACCTGTGCCCTAAGCCTTGCCGTTCCCTAACCCTAACCCTAGCCTGGAACGGAAACCAACCACCAGCCCTACACATTACCTTACGCCGTTGCCTACTCCTGGCCCGTACGCTGGCACTGACCCGTGCGTCAGCACGTCGCCTGACCCTCCCACGTTTCCATACCCTCACCTGTGCCCTAAGCCTTGCCGTTCCCTAACCCTAACCCTAGCCCGTAATGGAAACCCACCACCAGCCCTATACCTTACCCTACGCCGTTGCCTACTCCTGGCCTGTACTCTGGCACTGACCCGTGCATCAGCACGTAGCGTTACCCTCCCGCGTTTCCGTACCCTGACCTGTGCCCTAAGCCTTGCCGTTCCCTAACCTTAACCCTAGCCTGGAACGCAAATCCACCACCAGCCCTACACTTTATCCTACGCCGTTGCCTACTCCTGGCCCGTACGCTGGCACTGACCTCTGCGTCAGCACGTAGCCCGACCCTCCCACATTTCCGTAACCTCACCTGTGCCCTAAGCCTTGCCGTTCCCTAACCCTAACCCTAGCCCGGAAAGGAAATCAACCACCAGCCCTACACTTTATCCTACGCCGTTGCATACCCCTGGCCCGTACGCTGGCACTGACCCGTGCGTCAGCACGTAGCCCGACCCTCCCACGTTTCCGTACCCTCACCTGTGCCCTAAGCCTTGCCCTTCCCTAACCCTAACCCTAGCCCGGAATAGAAACCCACCACCAGCCCTACACCTTACCTTACGCAGTACCCTACTCCTGACCCGTACGCTGGCACTGACCTGTGAGTCAGCACGTAGCCTGACCCTCCCACGTTTCCGTACCCTCACCTGTGCCCTAAGCCTTGCCGTTCCCTAACCCTAACCCTAGCCCGGAACGCAAATCCACCACCAGCCCTACACTTTATCCTACGCCGTTGCCTACTCCTGGCCATTACGCTGGCACAGACCCGTGCGTCAGCACGTAGCCCGACCCTCCCTCGTTTCCGTACCCTCACAAGTGCCCTAAGCCTTGCCGTTCCCTAACCCTAACCCTAGCCTGGAACGGAAAACAACCACCAGCCCTACACCTTACCTTACGCCGTTGCCTACTCCTGGCCCGTACGCTGGCACTGATCCATGCGTCAGCACGTAGCCTGACCCTCCCACGTTTCCGTACCCTCACCTGTGCCCTAAGCCTTGCCGTTCCCTAACCCTAACCCTAGCCCGGAACGGAAACCCACCACCAGCCCTACACCTTACCCTACGCCGTTGCCTACTCCTGGCCTGTACTCTGGCACTGACCCATGCATCAGCACGTAGCCTTACCCTCCCGCGTTTCCGTACCCTGACCTGTGCCCTAAGCCTTGCCGTTCCCTAACCCTAACCCTAGCCCAGAACGCAAATCCACCACCAGCCCTACACTTTATCCTACGCCGTTACCTACTCCTGGCCGGTACGCTGGCACTGACCAGTGCGTCAGCACGTAGCCCGACCCTCCCACGTTTCCGTAACCTCACCTGTGCCCTAAGCCTTGCCGTTCCCTATACCTAACCCTAGCCCGGAAAGGAAATCAACCACCAGCCCTACACTTTATCCTACGCCGTTGCATACTCCTGGCCCGTACGCTGGCACTGACCCGTGCGTCAGCACGTAGCCCGACCCTCCCACGTTTCCGTACCCTCACCTGTGCCCTAAGCCTTGCCGTTCCCTAACCCTAACCCTAGCCCCGAATAGAAACCCACCACCAGCCCTACACCTTACCTTACGCCGTACCCTATTCCTGGCCCGTACGCTGGTACTGAACCGTGCGTGAGCACGTAGCCTGACCCTCCCACGTTTCCGTACTCTCACCTGTGCCCTAAGCCTTGCCGTTCCCTAACCCTAACCCTAGCCTGGAACGGAAACCAACAACCAGCCCTACACATTACCTTACGCCGTTGCCTACTCCTGGCCCGTACGCTGGCACTGACCCGTGCGTCAGCACGTCGCCTGACCCTCCCACGTTTCCGTACCCTCACCTGTGCCCTAAGCCTTGCCGTTCCCTAACCCTAACCCTAGCCCGGAATGGAAACCCACCACCAGCCCTATACCTTACCCTACGCCGTTGCCTACTCCTGGCCTGTACTCTGGCACTGACCCGTGCATCAGCACGTAGCCTTAGCCTCCCGCGTTTCCGTACCATCACCTGTGCCCTAAGCCTTGCCGTTCCCTAACCCTAACCCTAGCCCAGAACGCAAATCCACCACCAGCCCTACACTTTATCCTACGCCGTTGCCTACTCCTGGCCCGTACGCTGGCACTGACCTCTGCATCAGCACGTAGCCCGACCCTCCCTCGTTTCCGTAACCTCACCTGTGCCCTAAGCCTTGCCGTTCCCTAACCCTAACCCTAGCCCGGAAAGGAAATCAACCACCAGCCCTACACTTTATCCTACGCCGTTGCATACTCCTGGCCCGTACGCTGGCACTGACCCGTGCGTCAGCACGTAGCCCGACCCTCCCACGTTTCCGTACCCTCTCCTGTGCCCTAAGCCTTGCCGTTCCCTAACCCTAACCCTAGCCCGGAATAGAAACCCACCACCAGCCCTACACCTTACCTTACGCCGTTGCCTACTCCTGGCCCGTACGCTGGCACTGACCCATGCGTCAGCACGTAGCCTGACCCTCCCACGTTTCCGTACTCTCACCTGTGCCCTAAGCCTTGCCGTTCCCTAACCCTAACCCTAGCCCGGAACGCAAATCCACCACCAGCCCTACACTTTATCCTACGCCGTTGCCTACTCCTGGCCCGTACGCTGGCACTGACCTCTGCGTCAGCATGTAGCCCGACCCTCCCACGTTTCCGTACCCTCACCTGTGCCCTAAGCCTTGCTGTTCCCTAACCCTAACCCTAGCCTGGAACGGAAACCAACCACCAGCCCTACACCTTACCTTACGCCGTTGCCTACTCCTGGCCCATACGCTGGCACTGACCCGTGCGTCAGCACGTAGCCCGACCCTCCCACGTTTCCGTACCCTCACCTCTGCCCTAAGCCTTGCCGTTCCCTAACCCTAACCCTAGCCCGGAATAGAAACCCACCACCAGCCCTACACCTTCCCTTATGCCATTGCCTACTCCTGGCCCGTACGCTGGCACTGACCCATTCGTCAGCATGTAGCCTGACCCTCCCACGTTTCCGTACCCTCACCTGTGCCCTAAGCCTTGCCGTTCCCTAACCCTAATCCTAGCCCGGAACGCAAATCCACCACCAGCCCTACACTTTATCCTACGCCGTTGCCTACTCCTGGCCGTACGCTGGCACTGACCTCTGCGTCAGCACGTAGCCCGACCCTCCCACGTTTCCGTACCCTCAACTGTGCCCTAAGCCTTGCCGTTCCCTAACCCTAACCCTAGCCTGGAACGGAAACCAACCACCAGCCCTACACATTACCTTACGCCGTTGCCTACTCCTGGCCCGTACTCTGGCACTGACCCGTGCATCAGCACGTAGCCTTACACTCCCGCGTTTCCGTACCCTGACCTGTGCCCTAAGCCTTGCCGTTCCCTAACCCTAACCCTAGCCCGGAATGGAAACCCACCACCAGCCCTACACCTTACCTTACGCCGTACACTACTCCTGAACCGTACGCTGGCACTGACCCGTGCGTCAGCACGTAGACTGACCCTCCCACGTTTCCGTACCCTCACCTGTGCGCTAAGCCTTGCCGTTCCCTAAACCTAACCCTAGCCCGGAACGCAAATCCACCACCAGCCCTACACTTTATCCTACGCCGTTGCCTACTTCTGGCCCGTACGCAGGCACTGACCCGTGCGTCAGCACGTAGCCTGACACTCCCACGTTTCCGTACCCTCACCTGTGCCCTAAGCCTTGCCGTTCCCTAACCCTAACCCTAGCCCGGAACGGATACCCCCCACCAGCCCTACAGCTTACCTTATGCCGTACCCTATTCCTGTCCCGTATGCTGCAACTGAACCGTACGTCAGCACGTAGCCTGACCCTCCCACGTTTCCGTACCCTCACCTGTGCCCTAAGCCTTGCCGTTCCCTAACCATAACCCTAGCCTGGAACGGAAACCAACCACCAGCCCTACACCTTACCTTACGCCGTTGCCTAATCCTGGCCCGTACGCTGGCACTGACCCGTGCGTCAGCACGTAGCCTAACCCTCCCACGTTTCCGTACCCTCACCTGTGCCCTAAGCCTTGCCGTTCCCTAACCCTAACCCTAGCCCAGAACGGAAACCCACCACCAGCCCTACTCCTTACCCTACGCCGTTGCCTACTCCTGGCCTGTACTCTGGCACTGACCGGTCCGTCAGCACGTAGCCTTACCCTCCCGCGTTTCCGTACCCTAACCTGTGCCCTAAGCCTTGCCATTCCCTAACCCTAACCCTAGCCCTGAACGCAAGTCCACCACCAGCCCTACACTTTATCCTACGCCGTTGCCTACTCCTGGCCCGTACGCTGGCACTGACCCGTGCGTCAGCACGTAGCCCGCCCCTCCCACGTTTCTGTACACTCACCTGTGCCCTAGGCCTTGCCGTTCCCTAACACTAACCCTAGCCCAGAACGCAAATCCACCACCAGCCCTACACTTTATCCTACGCCGTTGGCTACTCCTGGCCTGTACGCTAGCACTGACCCGTGCATCAGCACGTAGCCCGACCCTCCCACGTTTCCGTACCCTAACCTGTGCCCTAAGCCTTGCCGTTCCCTAACCCTAACCCTAGCCTGGAACGGAAACCCACCACCAGCCCTACACCTTACCTTACGCCGTAAACTATTCCTGGCCCGTACGCTGGCACGGACCCATGCGTCAGCTCGTAGCCCGACCCTCCAACGTTTCCGTACCCTCACATGTGCCCTAAGCCTTGCCGTTCCCTAACCCTAACGCTAGCCCGGAACGGAAAACAACCACCAGCCCTACACCTTACCTTACGCCGTTGCCTATTCCTGGCCCGTACGCTGGCACTGACCCGTGCGTCAGCACGTAGCTCGACCCTCCCACGTTTCCGTACCCTCACCTGTGCCCTAAGCCTTGCCGTTCCCTAACCCTAACCCTAGCCCGGAATGGTAACCCACCACCAGCCCTACACCTTACCCTACGGCGTTGCCTACTCCTGGCCTGTACTTTGGCACTGACACGTGCATAAGAACGTAGCCTTACCCTCCCGCGTTTCCGTACCCTGACCTGTGCCATAAGCCTTGCCGTTCCCTAACCCTTACCCTAGCCCAGAACGCAAATCCACCACCAGCCCTACACTTTATCCTACGCCGTTGCCTACTCCTGGCCCGTACGCTGGCACTGACCCGTGCGTCAGCACGTAGCCTGACCCTCCCACGTTTCCGTACCCTCACCTGTGCCCTAAGCCTTGCCGTTCCCTAACGCTAACCCTAGCCCGGAACGCAAATCCACCACCAGCCCTACACTTTATCCTACGCCGTTGCCTACTCCTGTCCCGTACGCTGTCACTGACCTCTGCGTCAGCACGTAGCCCGACCCTCCCACGTTTTCGTACCCTCACCTGTGCCCTAAGCCTTGCCGTTCGCTAACCGTAACCCTAGCCTGGAACGGAAACCAACCACCAGCCCTACACCTTACCTTACGCCGTTGCCGACTCCTGGCCCATACGCTGGCACTGACCCGTGCGTCAACACGTAGCCCGACCCTCCCACGTTTCCGTACCCTCACCTGTGCCCTAAGCCTTGCCGTTCCCTAACCCTAACCCTAGCCAGGAATAGAAACCCACCACCAGCCCTACACCTTCCCTTATGCCATTGCCTACTCCTGGCCCGTACGCTGGCACTGACCCATTCGTCAGCATGTAGCCTGACCCTCCCACGTTTCCGTACCCTCACCTGTGCCCTAAGCCTTTCCGTTCCCTAACCCTAATCCTAGCCCGGAACGCAAATCCACCACCAGCCCTACACTTTAACCTACGCCGTTGCCTACTCCTGTCAGTACGCTGGCACTGACCTCTGCGTCAGCACGTAGCCCGACCCTCCCACGTTTCCGTACCCTCACCTGTGCCCTAAGCCTTGCCGTTCCCTAACCCTAACCCTAGCCTGGAACGGAAACCAACCACCAGCCCTACACATTACCTTACGCCGTTGCCTACTCCTGGCCCGTACGCTGGCACTGACCCGTGCGTCAGCACGTCGCCTGACCCTCCCACGTTTCCATACCCTCACCTGTGCCCTAAGCCTTGCCGTTCCCTAACCCTAACCCTAGCCCGTAATGGAAACCCACCACCAGCCCTATACCTTACCCTACGCCGTTGCCTACTCCTGGCCTGTACTCTGGCACTGACCCGTGCATCAGCACGTAGCGTTACCCTCCCGCGTTTCCGTACCCTGACCTGTGCCCTAAGCCTTGCCGTTCCCTAACCTTAACCCTAGCCTGGAACGCAAATCCACCACCAGCCCTACACTTTATCCTACGCCGTTGCCTACTCCTGGCCCGTACGCTGGCACTGACCTCTGCGTCAGCACGTAGCCCGACCCTCCCACATTTCCGTAACCTCACCTGTGCCCTAAGCCTTGCCGTTCCCTAACCCTAACCCTAGCCCGGAAAGGAAATCAACCACCAGCCCTACACTTTATCCTACGCCGTTGCATACCCCTGGCCCGTACGCTGGCACTGACCCGTGCGTCAGCACGTAGCCCGACCCTCCCACGTTTCCGTACCCTCACCTGTGCCCTAAGCCTTGCCCTTCCCTAACCCTAACCCTAGCCCGGAATAGAAACCCACCACCAGCCCTACACCTTACCTTACGCAGTACCCTACTCCTGACCCGTACGCTGGCACTGACCTGTGCGTCAGCACGTAGCCTGACCCTCCCACGTTTCCGTACCCTCACCTGTGCCCTAAGCCTTGCCGTTCCCTAACCCTAACCCTAGCCCGGAACGCAAATCCACCACCAGCCCTACACTTTATCCTACGCCGTTGCCTACTCCTGGCCATTACGCTGGCACAGACCCGTGCGTCAGCACGTAGCCCGACCCTCCCTCGTTTCCGTACCCTCACAAGTGCCCTAAGCCTTGCCGTTCCCTAACCCTAACCCTAGCCTGGAACGGAAAACAACCACCAGCCCTACACCTTACCTTACGCCGTTGCCTACTCCTGGCCCGTACGCTGGCACTGATCCATGCGTCAGCACGTAGCCTGACCCTCCCACGTTTCCGTACCCTCACCTGTGCCCTAAGCCTTGCCGTTCCCTAACCCTAACCCTAGCCCGGAACGGAAACCCACCACCAGCCCTACACCTTACCCTACGCCGTTGCCTACTCCTGGCCTGTACTCTGGCACTGACCCATGCATCAGCACGTAGCCTTACCCTCCCGCGTTTCCGTACCCTGACCTGTGCCCTAAGCCTTGCCGTTCCCTAACCCTAACCCTAGCCCAGAACGCAAATCCACCACCAGCCCTACACTTTATCCTACGCCGTTGCCTACTCCTGGCCGGTACGCTGGCACTGACCAGTGCGTCAGCACGTAGCCCGACCCTCCCACGTTTCCGTAACCTCACCTGTGCCCTAAGCCTTACCGTTCCCTATACCTAACCCTAGCCCGGAAAGGAAATCAACCACCAGCCCTACACTTTATCCTACGCCGTTGCATACTCCTGGCCCGTACGCTGGCACTGACCCGTGCGTCAGCACGTAGCCCGACCCTCCCACGTTTCCGTACCCTCACCTGTGCCCTAAGCCTTGCCGTTCCCTAACCCTAACCCTAGCCCCGAATAGAAACCCACCACCAGCCCTACACCTTACCTTACGCCGTACCCTATTCCTGGCCCGTACGCTGGTACTGAACCGTGCGTGAGCACGTAGCCTGACCCTCCCACGTTTCCGTACTCTCACCTGTGCCCTAAGCCTTGCCGTTCCCTAACCCTAACCCTAGCCTGGAACGGAAACCAACAACCAGCCCTACACATTACCTTACGCCGTTGCCTACTCCTGGCCCGTACGCTGGCACTGACCCGTGCGTCAGCACGTCGCCTGACCCTCCCACGTTTCCGTACCCTCACCTGTGCCCTAAGCCTTGCCGTTCCCTAACCCTAACCCTAGCCCGGAATGGAAACCCACCACCAGCCCTATACCTTACCCTACGCCGTTGCCTACTCCTGGCCTGTACTCTGGCACTGACCCGTGCATCAGCACGTAGCCTTAGCCTCCCGCGTTTCCGTACCATCACCTGTGCCCTAAGCCTTGCCGTTCCCTAACCCTAACCCTAGCCCAGAACGCAAATCCACCACCAGCCCTACACTTTATCCTACGCCGTTGCCTACTCCTGGCCCGTACGCTGGCACTGACCTCTGCGTCAGCACGTAGCCCGACCCTCCCTCGTTTCCGTAACCTCACCTGTGCCCTAAGCCTTGCCGTTCCCTAACCCTAACCCTAGCCCGGAAAGGAAATCAACCACCAGCCCTACACTTTATCCTACGCCGTTGCATACTCCTGGCCCGTACGCTGGCACT
Source organism: Mesoplodon bidens (assembly GCF_964165515.1). NCBI lineage: Eukaryota > Metazoa > Chordata > Mammalia > Artiodactyla > Ziphiidae > Mesoplodon > Mesoplodon bidens. The sequence continues at coordinate 349,794 of NW_027671196.1, forward strand.
GACCCGTGCGTCAGCACGTAGCCCGACCCTCCCACGTTTCCGTACCCTCTCCTGTGCCCTAAGCCTTGCCGTTCCCTAACCCTAACCCTAGCCCGGAATAGAAACCCACCACCAGCCCTACACCTTACCTTACGCCGTTGCCTACTCCTGGCCCGTACGCTGGCACTGACCCATGCGTCAGCACGTAGCCTGACCCTCCCACGTTTCCGTACTCTCACCTGTGCCCTAAGCCTTGCCGTTCCCTAACCCTAACCCTAGCCCGGAACGCAAATCCACCACCAGCCCTACACTTTATCCTACGCCGTTGCCTACTCCTGGCCCGTACGCTGGCACTGACCTCTGCGTCAGCATGTAGCCCGACCCTCCCACGTTTCCGTACCCTCACCTGTGCCCTAAGCCTTGCTGTTCCCTAACCCTAACCCTAGCCTGGAACGGAAACCAACCACCAGCCCTACACCTTACCTTACGCCGTTGCCTACTCCTGGCCCATACGCTGGCACTGACCCGTGCGTCAGCACGTAGCCCGACCCTCCCACGTTTCCGTACCCTCACCTCTGCCCTAAGCCTTGCCGTTCCCTAACCCTAACCCTAGCCCGGAATAGAAACCCACCACCAGCCCTACACCTTCCCTTATGCCATTGCCTACTCCTGGCCCGTACGCTGGCACTGACCCATTCGTCAGCATGTAGCCTGACCCTCCCACGTTTCCGTACCCTCACCTGTGCCCTAAGCCTTGCCGTTCCCTAACCCTAATCCTAGCCCGGAACGCAAATCCACCACCAGCCCTACACTTTATCCTACGCCGTTGCCTACTCCTGGCCGTACGCTGGCACTGACCTCTGCGTCAGCACGTAGCCCGACCCTCCCACGTTTCCGTACCCTCAACTGTGCCCTAAGCCTTGCCGTTCCCTAACCCTAACCCTAGCCTGGAACGGAAACCAACCACCAGCCCTACACATTACCTTACGCCGTTGCCTACTCCTGGCCCGTACTCTGGCACTGACCCGTGCATCAGCACGTAGCCTTACACTCCCGCGTTTCCGTACCCTGACCTGTGCCCTAAGCCTTGCCGTTCCCTAACCCTAACCCTAGCCCGGAATGGAAACCCACCACCAGCCCTACACCTTACCTTACGCCGTACACTACTCCTGAACCGTACGCTGGCACTGACCCGTGCGTCAGCACGTAGACTGACCCTCCCACGTTTCCGTACCCTCACCTGTGCGCTAAGCCTTGCCGTTCCCTAAACCTAACCCTAGCCCGGAACGCAAATCCACCACCAGCCCTACACTTTATCCTACGCCGTTGCCTACTTCTGGCCCGTACGCAGGCACTGACCCGTGCGTCAGCACGTAGCCTGACACTCCCACGTTTCCGTACCCTCACCTGTGCCCTAAGCCTTGCCGTTCCCTAACCCTAACCCTAGCCCGGAACGGATACCCCCCACCAGCCCTACAGCTTACCTTATGCCGTACCCTATTCCTGTCCCGTATGCTGCAACTGAACCGTACGTCAGCACGTAGCCTGACCCTCCCACGTTTCCGTACCCTCACCTGTGCCCTAAGCCTTGCCGTTCCCTAACCATAACCCTAGCCTGGAACGGAAACCAACCACCAGCCCTACACCTTACCTTACGCCGTTGCCTAATCCTGGCCCGTACGCTGGCACTGACCCGTGCGTCAGCACGTAGCCTAACCCTCCCACGTTTCCGTACCCTCACCTGTGCCCTAAGCCTTGCCGTTCCCTAACCCTAACCCTAGCCCAGAACGGAAACCCACCACCAGCCCTACTCCTTACCCTACGCCGTTGCCTACTCCTGGCCTGTACTCTGGCACTGACCGGTCCGTCAGCACGTAGCCTTACCCTCCCGCGTTTCCGTACCCTAACCTGTGCCCTAAGCCTTGCCATTCCCTAACCCTAACCCTAGCCCTGAACGCAAGTCCACCACCAGCCCTACACTTTATCCTACGCCGTTGCCTACTCCTGGCCCGTACGCTGGCACTGACCCGTGCGTCAGCACGTAGCCCGCCCCTCCCACGTTTCTGTACACTCACCTGTGCCCTAGGCCTTGCCGTTCCCTAACCCTAACCCTAGCCCAGAACGCAAATCCACCACCAGCCCTACACTTTATCCTACCCCGTTGCCTACTCCTGGCCCTTACGCTGGCACTGACCCGTGCGTCAGCACGTAGCCTGACCCTGCCACGTTTCCGTACCCTCACCTGTGCCCTAAGCCTTGCCGTTCCCTAACCCTAACCCTAGCCCAGAACGCAAATCCACCACCAGCCCTACACTTTATCCTACGCCGTTGCCTACTCCTGGCCCATACGCTGGCACTGACCCGTGAGTCAGCACGTAGCCTGACCCTCCCACGTTTCCGTACCCTTACCTGTGCCCTAAGCCTTGCCGTTCCCTACCCCTAACCCTAGCCCGGAACGGATATCCACCACCAGCCCTACACCTTACCTTACGCCGTACCCTATTCCTGGCCCGTACGCTGGCACTGAACCATGCTTCAGCACGTAGCCTGACCTCCCACGTTTCCGTACCCTCACCTGTGCCCTAAGCCTTGCTGTTCCCTAACCCTAACCCTAGCCCGGAACGCAATTCCACCACCAGCCCTACACCTTACCTTACGCCGTACCCAACTCCTGACCCGTATGCTGGCACTGACCCGTGCGTCAGCACGTAGCCCGACCCTCCCACGTTTATGTACACTCACCTGTGCCCTAAGCCTTGCCGTTCCCTAACCCTAACCCTAGCCTGGAACGCAAATCCACCACCAGCCCTACACTTTATCCTACGCCGTTGCCTACTCCTGGCCCTTACGCTGGCACTGACCCGTGCGTCAGCACGTAGCCTAACCCTCCCACGTTTCCGTACCCTTACCCGTGCCCTAAGCCTTGCCGTTCCCTAACCCTCACCCTAGCCGCGAACGGAAACCCACCAGCAACCCTACACCTTACCTTGCGCCGTACCCTGCTCCTTTCCCGTACGCTGGCACTGACCCGTGCATCAGCACGTAGCCCGACCCTCCCACGTTTCCGTACCCTCACCTGTGCCCTAAGCCTTGCCCTTCCCTAACACTAACCCTAGCCTGGAACGGAAACCAACCACCAGCCTACACCTTACCTTACGCCGCTGCCTATTCCTGGCCCGTACGCTGGCGCTGACCCTTGTGTCAGCACGTAGCCCGACCCTCCCACGTTTCCGTACCCTCACCTGTGCCCTAAGCCTTGCCGTTCCCTAACCCTAACCCTAGCCTGGAACGGAAACCAACCACTAGCCCTACACCATACCTTACGCCGTTGCCTACTCCTGGCCCGTACGCTGGCACTGACCCGTGTGTCAGCACGTAGCCTGACCCTCCCACGTTTCCGTACCCGCACCTGTGCCCTAGCCTTGCCGTTCCCTAACCCTAACCCTAGCCCGGAATGGAAACCCACCACCAGCCCTACACCTTACCCTAAGCCGTTGCCCACTCCTGGCCTGTACTCTGGCACTGACCCGTGCGTCAGCACGTAGCTCGACCCTCCCTCGTTTCCGTACCCTCACCTGTGCCCTAAGCCTTGCCGTTCCCTAACCCTAACCCTAGCCCAGAGCGCAAATCCACCACCAGCCCTACACTTTATCCTACGCCGTTGCCTACTCCTGGCCCGTACGCTGGCACTGACCCGTGCGTCAGCACGTAGCCCGACCCTCCCAAGTTTCTGTAACCTCACCTGTGCCCTAAGCCTTGCCGTTCCCTAACCCTAACCCTACCCCGGAACGCAAATCCACAACCAGCCCTACACTTTATCCTACGCCGTTGCCTACTCCTGGCCCGTACGCTGGCACTGACACGTGCGTCAGCACGTAGCCTTACCCTCCCACGTTCACGTACCCTCACCTGTGCCCTAAGCCTTGCCGTTCCCTAACCCTAAGCCTAGCCCGGAATAGAATCCCACCACCAGCCCTACACCTTACCTTACGCTGTAGCCTACTCCTGACCCGTACTCTGGCACTGAACTGTGCGTCAGCACATAGCCTGACCCTCCCACGTTTCCGTACCCTCACCTGTGCCCTAAGCCTTGCCGTTCCCTAACCCTAACCCTAGCCCAGAACGGATACGCACCACCAGCCCTACACCTTACCTTACGCTGTAGCCTACTCCTGGCCCGTACGCTGGCACTGACCCGTGCGTCAGCACGTAGCCTGACCCTCCCACGTTTCCGTACCCTCACCTGTGCCCTAAGCCTTGCCGTTCCCTAACCCTATCCCTAGCCAGTAACGGAAATCAACCACAAGCCCTACACCTTACCACACGCCGTACCCTACTCCTGACCCGTACGCTGGCACTGAATCGTGAGTCAGCACGTAGCCTGACCCTCCCACGTTTCCGTACCCTCACCTGTGCCATAAGCCTTGCCGTTCCCTAACCCTAACCCTAGCCCAGAACGGATACGCACCACCAGCCCTACACCTTACCTTACGCCGTACCCTATTCTTGTCCCGTATGCTAGCACTGAACCGTGCGTCAGCACGTAGCCTGACCCTCCCACGTTTCCGTACCCTCACCTGTGCCCTAAGCCTTGCCGTTCCCTAACCCAAACCCTAGCCGGGAACGGAAACCCACCACCAGCCCTACACCTTACCTTACGCCATACCGTACTCCTGTCACGAACGCTGGCACTGAACCGTGCGTCAGTACGCAGCCTGACCCTCCCAGTTTTCCGTACCCTCACCTGTGCCCTAAGCCTTGCCGTTCCCTAACCCTAACCCTAGCCCGGAACGCAAATCCACCACCAGCCCTACACTTTATCGTACGCCGTTGCCTACTCCTGGCCCGTACGCTGGCACTGACCCGTGCGTCAGCACGTAGCCTGACCCTCCCACGTTTCCGTACCCTCACCTGTGCCCTAAGCCTTGCCGTTCCCTAACCCTAACCCTAGCCCGGAATGCAAATCCACCACCAGCCCTACACTTTATCCTACGCCGTTGCCTACTCCAGGCCAGTACGCTGGCACTGACCCGTGCGTCAGCACGTAGCTCGACGCTCCCTCGTTTCCGTACCCTCACATGTGCCCTAAGCCTTGCCGTTCCCTAACCCTAACCCTAGCCTGGAACGGAAAACAACCACCAGCCCTACACGTTACCTTACGCCGTTGCCTACTCCTGGCCCGTACGCAGGCACTAACCCGTGCGTCAGCACGTAGCCTGACCCTCCCACGTTTCCGTACCCTCACATGTGCCGTAAGCCTTGCCGTTCCCTAACCCTAACCCTAGCCCGGAATGGAAACCCACCACCACCCCTACACCTTACCCTACGCCGTTGCCTACTCCTGGCCTGTACTCTGGCACTGACCCGTGCATCAGAACGTAGCCTTACCCTCCCACGGTTTCGTACCGTGACCTGTGCCCTAAGCCTTGCCGTTCCCTAACCCTAACCCTAGCCCAGAACGCAAATCCACCACAAGCCCTACACTTTATCCTACGCCGTTGCCTACTCGTGTCCTGTACGCTGGCACTGACCTGTGCGTCAGCACGTAGCCCGACCCTCCCACGTTTCCGTAACCTCACCTGTGCCCTAAGCCTTGCCGTTCCCTAACCCTAACCCTAGCCCGGAACGGAAATCAACCACCAGCCCTACACTTTATCCTACGCCGTTGCATACTCCTGGCCCGTACGCTGGCACTGACACGTGCGTCAGCACGTAGCCCGACCCTCCAACGTTTCCGTACCCTCACCTGTGCCCTAAGCCTTGCCCTTCCCTAACCCTAACCCTAGCCCGGAATAGAAACCCACCACCAGCCCTACACCTTACCTTACGCCGTTGCCTACTCCTGGCCCTTACGCTGGCACTGACCCATGCGTCAGCACATAGCCCGACCCTCCCAAGTTTCCGTACCCTCACCTGTGCCCGAAGCCTTGCCCTTCCCTAACACTAACCCTAGCCTGGAACGGAAACCAACCACCAGCCCTACACCTTACCTTACGCCGTTGCCTACTCCTGGCCCGTACGCTGGCACTGACTCATGCGTCACCACGTAGCCTGACCCTCCCAGGTTTCTGAACACTCACCTGTGCCCTAAGCCTTGCCGTTCCCTAACCCTAACCCTAGCCCGGAACGGAAACCCACCACCAGCCCTACACCTTACCTTACGCCGTACCCTATTCCTGGCCCGTAAGCTGGCACTGAACTGTGCGTCAGCACGTAGCCCGACCCTCCCACGTTCACGTACCCTCACCTGTGCCCTAAGCCTTGCCGTTCCCTAACCCTAACCCTAGCCCGGAATAGAAACCCACCACCAGCCCTACACCTTACCTTACGCCGTACCCTACTCCTGACCCATACGCTGCCACTGACCCATGCGTCAGCACGTAGCCTGACCCTCCCACGTTTCCGTACCCTCACCTGTGCCCTAAGCCTTGCCGTTCCCTAACCCAAACCCTAGCCCGGAACGCAAATCCACCACCAGCCCTACACTTTGTCCTACGCCGTTGCCTACTCCTGGCCCGTACGCTGGCACTGACCCGTGCGTCAGCACGTAGCCTGACCCTCCCACGTTTCCGTACCCTCACCTGTGCCCTAAGCCTTGCCGTTCCCTAACACTAACCCTAGCCCAGAACGCAAATCCACCACCAGCCCTACACTTTATCCTACGCCGTTGGCTACTCCTGGCCTGTACGCTAGCACTGACCCGTGCATCAGCACGTAGCCCGACCCTCCCACGTTTCCGTACCCTAACCTGTGCCCTAAGCCTTGCCGTTCCCTAACCCTAACCCTAGCCTGGAACGGAAACCGACCACCAGCCCTACACCTTACCCTACGCCGCTGCCTACTCCTGGCCCGTACCCTGGCACTGACCCGTGCGTAAGCACGAATCCTGACCCTCGCACGTTTCCGTACCCTCACCTGTGCCCTAAGCCTTGCCGTTCCCTAACACTAACCCTAGCCGGGAACGGAAACCCACCACCAGCCCTACACCTTACCCTACGCCGCTGCCTACTCCTGGCCTGTACTCTGGCACTGACCGGTCCGTCAGCACGTAGCCTTACCCTCCCGCGTTTCCGTACCCTGACCTGTGCCCTAAGCCTTGCAATTCCCTAACCCTAACCCTAGCCCGGAACGCAAATCCACCCACAGCCCTACACTTTATCCTACGCCGTTGCCTACTCCTGGCACATACGCTGGCACTGACCCGTGCGTCAGCACGTAGCCCGACCCTCCCACGTTTCTGTACACTCACCTGTGCCCTAAGCCTTGCCGTTCCCTAACCCTAACCCTATCCCGGAACGCAAATCCACCACCAGCCCTACACTTTATACTACGCCGTTGCCTACTCCTGGCCGTTACGCTGGCACTGACCCGTGCGTCAGCACGTAGCCTGACCCTCCCACGTTTCCATACCCTCACCTGTGCCCTAAGCCTTGCCGTTCCCTAACCCAAACCCTAGCCGGGAACGGAAACCCACCACCAGCCCTACACCTTACCTTACGCCATACCGTACTCCTGTCACGAACGCTGGCACTGAACCGTGCGTCAGCACGCAGCCTGACCCTCCCAGTTTTCCGTACCCTCACCTGTGCCCTAAGCCTTGCCGTTCCCTAACCCTAACCCTAGCCCGGAACGCAAATCCACCACCAGCCCTACACTTTATCGTACGCCGTTGCCTACTCCTGGCCCGTACGCTGGCACTGACCCGTGCGTCAGCACGTAGCCTGACCCTCCCACGTTTCCGTACCCTCACCTGTGCCCTAAGCCTTGCCGTTCCCTTACCCTAACCCTAGCCCGGAACGCAAATCCACAACCAGCCCTACACTTTATCGTACGCCGTTGCCTACTCCTGGCCCGTACGCTGGCACTGACCAGTGCGTCAGCACGTAGCCCGACCCTCCCACGTTTCCGTAACCTCAACTGTGCCCTAAGCCTTGCCGTTCCCTAACCCTAACCCTAGCCCGGAACGGAAATCAACCACCAGCCCTACACTTTATCCTACGCCGTTGCATACTCCTGGCCCGTACGCTGGCACTGACCCGTGCGTCAGCACGTAGCCCGACCGTCCCACGTTTCCGTACCCTCACCTGTGCCCTAAGCCTTGCCGTTCCCTAACCCTAACCCTAGCCCAGAATGGAAACCCACCACCAGCCCTACACCTTACCCTACGCCGTTGCCTACTCCTGGCCCGTACTCTGGCACTGACCCATGCGTCAGCACGTAGCCTGACCGTCCCACGTTTCCGTACCCTCACCTGTGCCCTAAGCCTTGCCGTTCCCTAACCCAAAACCTAGCCCAGAACGCAAATCCACCACCAGCCCTAGACTTTATCCTACGCCGTTGCCTACTCCTGGCCCGTACGATGGCACTGCCCTCTGCGTCAGCACGTAGCCCGACCCTCCCACGTTTCCGAACCCTCACCTGTGCCCTAAGCCTTGCCGTTCCCTTACCCTAACCCTAGCCCAGAACGCAAATCCACCACCAGCCGTACACTTTATCCTTCGCCGTTGCCTACTCCTGGCCCATACGCTGGCACTGACCCGTGCGTCAGCACGTAGCCCGACCCTCCCACGTTTCCATACCCTCACCTGTGCCCTAAGCCTTGCCGTTCCCTAACCCTAACCCTAGCCCGGAACGCAAATCCACCACCAGCCCTACACTTTGTCCTACGCCGTTGCCTACTCCTGGCCCGTACGCTGGCACTGACCCGTGCGTCAGCACGTAGCCTGACCCTCCCACGTTTCCGTACACTCACATGTGCCCTAAGCCTTGCCGTTCCCTAACCCTAACCCTAGCCCAGAACGCAAATCCACCACCAGCCCTACACTTTATCCTACGCCGTTGGCTACTCCTGGCCTGTACGCTAGCACTGACCCGTGCATCAGCACGTAGCCCGACCCTCCCACGTTTCCGTACCCTCACCTGTGCCCTAAGCCTTGCCGTTCCCTAACCCTAACCCTAGCCTGGAACGGAAACCAACCACCAGCCCTACACCTTACCTTACGCCATTGCCTAATCCTGGCCCGTACCCTGGCACTGACCCGTGCGTAAGCACGAAGCCTGACCCTCGCACGTTTCCGTACCCTCACCTGTGCCCTATGCCTTGCCGTTCCCTAACCCTAACCCTACCCCGGAACGGAAACCCACCACCAGCCCTACACCTTACCCTACGCCGCTGCCTACTCCTGGACTGTACTCTGGCACTGACCGGTCCGTCAGCACGTAGCCTTACCCTCCCGCGTTTCCGTACCCTGACCTGTGCCCTAAGCCTTGCAATTCCCTAACCCTAACCCTAGCCCGGAACGCAAATCCACCCACAGCCCTACACTTTATCCTACGCCGTTGCCTACTCCTGGCACGTACGCTGGCACTGACCCGTGCGTCAGCACGTAGCCCGACCCTCCCACGTTTCTGTACACTCACCTGTGCCCTAAGCCTTGCCGTTCCCTAACCCTAACCCTAGCCCGGAACGCAAATCCACCACCAGCCCTACACTTTATACTACGCCGTTGCCTACTCCTGGCCCTTACGCTGGCACTGACCCGTGTGTCAGCACGTAGCCTGACCCTCCCCCGTTTCCGTACCCTCACCTGTGCCCTAAGCCTTGCCGTTCCCTAACCCAAACCCTAGCCGGGAACGGAAACCCACCACCAGCCCTACACCTTACCTTACGCCATACCGTACTCCTGTCACGTACGCTGGCACTGAACCGTGCGTCAGCACGCAGCCTGACCCTCCCAGTTTTCCGTACCCTCACCTGTGCCCTAAGCCTTGCCGTTCCCTAACCCTAACCCTAGCCCGGAACGCAAATCCACCACCAGCCCTACACTTTATCGTACGCCGTTGCCTACTCCTGGCCCGTACGCTGGCACTGACCCGTGCGTCAGCACGTAGCTCGACCCTCCCTCGTTTCCGTACCCTCACCTGTGCCCTAAGCCTTGCCGTTCCCTAACCCTAACCCTAGCCCGGAACGCAAATCCACCACCAGCCCTACACTTTATCCTACGCCGTTGCCTACTCCAGGCCAGTACGCTGGCACTGGCCCGTGCGTCAGCACGTAGCTCGACCCTCCCTCGTTTCCGTACCCTCACATGTGCCCTAAGCCTTGCCGTTCCCTAACCCTAACCCTAGCCTGGAACGGAAAACAACCACCAGCCCTACACGTTACCTTACGCCGTTGCCTACTCCTGGCCCGTACGCAGGCACTAACCCGTGCGTCAGCACGTAGCCTGACCCTCACACGTTTCCGTACCCTCACCTGTGCCCTAAGCCTTGCCGTTCCCTAACCCTAACCCTAGCACGGAATGGAAACCCACCACCACCCCTAAACCTTACCCTACGCCATTGCCTACTCCTGGCCTGTACTCTGGCACTGACCCGTGCATGAGAACGTAGCCTTACCCTCCCGCGGTTTCGTACCGTGACCTGTGCCCTAAACCTTGCCGTTCCCTAACCCTAACCCTAGCCCAGAACGCAAATCCACCACCAGCCCTACACATTATCCTACGCCATTGCCTACTCCTGGCCAGTACGCTGGCACTGACCCGTGCGTCAGCACGTAGCCCGACCCTCCCACGTTTCCGTACCCTCACATGTGCCCTAAGTGTTGCCGTTCCCTAACCCTAACCCTAGCCCGGAACGCAAAACCACCACCAGCCCTACACATTATCCTACGCCGTTGCCTACTCCTGGCCAGTACGCTGGCACTGACCCGTGCGTCAGCACGTAGCCCGACCCTCCCACGTTTCCGTACCCTCACATGTGCCCTAAGCCTTGCCGTTCCCTAACCCTAAACCTAGCCTTAAACGGAAAACAACCACCAGCCCTACACCTTACCCTACGCCGTTGCCTACTCCTGGCCTGTACTCTAGCACTGACCCGTGCATCAGAACATAGCCTTACCCTCCCGCGATTCCGTACACTGAGCTGTGCCCTAAGCCTTGCCGTTCCCTAACCCTAACCCTAGCCCAGAACGCAAATCCACCACCAGCCCTACACTTTATCCTACGCCGTTGCATACTCCTGGCCCGTACGCTGGCACTGACCCGTGCGTCACCACGTAGCCCGACCCTCCCACGTTTCCGTACCCTCACCTGTGCCCTAAGCCTTGCCGTTCCCTAACCCTAACCCTAGCCCGGAATAGAAACCCACCACCAGCCCTACACCTTACCTTACGCCGTTGCCTACTCCTGGCCCGTACGCTGGCACTGACCCATGCGTCAGCACGTAGCCTGACCCTCCCACGTTTCCGTACCCTCACCTGTGCCCTAAGCCTTGCCGTTCCCTAACCCTAACCCTAGCCCGGAACGCAAATCCACCACCAGCCCTACACTTTATCCTACGCCGTTGCCTACTCCTGGCCCGTACGCTGGCACTGACCTCTGCGTCAGCACGTAGCCCGACCCTCCCACGTTTCTGTTCCCTCAAATGTGCCCTAAGCCTTGCCGTTCCCTAACCCTAACCCAAGCCTGGAACGGAAACCAACCACCAGCCCTACACCTTACCTTACGCCGTACCCTATTCCTGGCCCGTACGCTGGCACGGACCCATGCGTCAGCTCGTAGCCCGACCCTCCCACGTTTCCGTACCCTCACATGTGCCCTAAGCCTTGCCGTTCCCTAACCCTAACGCTAGCCCGGAACGGAAAACAACCACCAGCCCTACACCTTACCTTACGCCGTTGCCTATTCCTGGCCCGTACGCTGGCACTGACCCGTGCGTCAGCACGTAGCTCGACCCTCCCACGTTTCCGTACCCTCACCTGTGCCCTAAGCCTTGCCGTTCCCTAACCCTAACCCTAGCCCGGAATGGTAACCCACCACCAGCCCTACACCTTACCCTACGGCGTTGCCTACTCCTGGCCTGTACTTTGGCACTGACACGTGCATAAGAACGTAGCCTTACCCTCCCGCGTTTCCGTACCCTGACCTGTGCCATAAGCCTTGCCGTTCCCTAACCCTTACCCTAGCCCAGAACGCAAATCCACCACCAGCCCTACACTTTATCCTACGCCGTTGCCTACTCCTGGCCCGTACGCTGGCACTGACCTGTGCGTCAGCACGTAGCCTGACCTTCCCACGTTTCCGTACCCTCACCTATGCTCTAAGCCTTGCCGTTCCCTAACCCTAACCCTAGCCCGGAACGCAAATCCACCACCAGCCCTACACTTTATCCTACGCCGTTGCCTACTCCTGTCCCGTACGCTGGCACTGACCTCTGCGTCAGCACGTAGCCCGACCCTCCCACGTTTTCGTACCCTCACCTGTGCCCTAAGCCTTGCCGTTCCCTAACCGTAACCCTAGCCTGGAACGGAAACCAACCACCAGCCCTACACCTTACCTTACGCCGTTGCCTACTCCTGGCCCATACGCTGGCACTGACCCGTGCGTCAACACGTCGCCTGACCCTCCCACGTTTCCATACCCTCACCTGTGCCCTAAGCCTTGCCGTTCCCTAACCCTAACCCTAGCCCGTAATGGAAACCCACCACCAGCCCTATACCTTACCCTACGCCGTTGCCTACTCCTGGCCTGTACTCTGGCACTGACCCGTGCATCAGCACGTAGCGTTACCCTCCCGCGTTTCCGTACCCTGACCTGTGCCCTAAGCCTTGCCGTTCCCTAACCTTAACCCTAGCCTGGAACGCAAATCCACCACCAGCCCTACACTTTATCCTACGCCGTTGCCTACTCCTGGCCCGTACGCTGGCACTGACCTCTGCGTCAGCACGTAGCCCGACCCTCCCACATTTCCGTAACCTCACCTGTGCCCTAAGCCTTGCCGTTCCCTAACCCTAACCCTAGCCCGGAAAGGAAATCAACCACCAGCCCTACACTTTATCCTACGCCGTTGCATACCCCTGGCCCGTACGCTGGCACTGACCCGTGCGTCAGCACGTAGCCCGACCCTCCCACGTTTCCGTACCCTCACCTGTGCCCTAAGCCTTGCCCTTCCCTAACCCTAACCCTAGCCCGGAATAGAAACCCACCACCAGCCCTACACCTTACCTTACGCAGTACCCTACTCCTGACCCGTACGCTGGCACTGACCTGTGCGTCAGCACGTAGCCTGACCCTCCCTCGTTTCCGTACCCTCACAAGTGCCCTAAGCCTTGCCGTTCCCTAACCATAACCCTAGCCTGGAACGGAAAACAACCACCAGCCCTACACCTTACCTTACGCCGTTGCCTACTCCTGGCCCGTACGCTGGCACTGATCCATGCGTCAGCACGTAGCCTGACCCTCCCACGTTTCCGTACCCTCACCTGTGCCCTAAGCCTTGCCGTTCCCTAACCCTAACCCTAGCCCGGAACGGAAACCCACCACCAGCCCTACACCTTACCTTACGCCGTACCCTATTCCTGGCCCGTACGCTGGCACTGAACCGTGCGTCAGCACGTAGCCTGACCCTCCCACGTTTCCGTAACCTCACCTGTGCCCTAAGCCTTGCCGTTCCCTATACCTAACCCTAGCCCGGAAAGGAAATCAACCACCAGCCCTACACTTTATCCTACGCCGTTGCATACTCCTGGCCCGTACGCTGGCACTGACCCGTGCGTCAGCACGTAGCCCGACCCTCCCACGTTTCCGTACCCTCACCTGTGCCCTAAGCCTTGCCGTTCCCTAACCCTAACCCTAGCCCCGAATAGAAACCCACCACCAGCCCTACACCTTACCTTACGCCGTACCCTATTCCTGGCCCGTACGCTGGTACTGAACCGTGCGTGAGCACGTAGCCTGACCCTCCCACGTTTCCGTACTCTCACCTGTGCCCTAAGCCTTGCCGTTCCCTAACCCTAACCCTAGCCTGGAACGGAAACCAACAACCAACCCTACACATTACCTTACGCCGTTGCCTACTCCTGGCCCGTACGCTGGCACTGACCCGTGCGTCAGCACGTCGCCTGACCCTCCCACGTTTCCGTACCCTCACCTGTGCCCTAAGCCTTGCCGTTCCCTAACCCTAACCCTAGCCCGGAATGGAAACCCACCACCAGCCCTATACCTTACCCTACGCCGTTGCCTACTCCTGGCCTGTACTCTGGCACTGACCCGTGCATCAGCACGTAGCCTTAGCCTCCCGCGTTTCCGTACCCTCACCTGTGCCCTAAGCCTTGCCGTTCCCTAACCCTAACCCTAGCCCAGAACGCAAATCCACCACCAGCCCTACACTTTATCCTACGCCGTTGCCTACTCCTGGCCCGTACGCTGGCACTGACCTCTGCGTCAGCACGTAGCCCGACCCTCCCTCGTTTCCGTAACCTCACCTGTGCCCTAAGCCTTGCCGTTCCCTAACCCTAACCCTAGCCCGGAAAGGAAATCAACCACCAGCCCTACACTTTATCCTACGCCGTTGCATACTCCTGGCCCGTACGCTGGCACTGACCCGTGCGTCAGCACGTAGCCCGACCCTCCCACGTTTCCGTACCCTCACCTGTGCCCTAAGCCTTGCCGTTCCCTAACCCTAACCCTAGCCCGGAATAGAAACCCACCACCAGCCCTACACCTTACCTTACGCCGTTGCCTACTCCTGGCCCGTACGCTGGCACTGACCCATGCGTCAGCACGTAGCCTGACCCTCCCACGTTTCCGTACTCTCACCTGTGCCCTAAGCCTTGCCGTTCCCTAACCCTAACCCTAGCCCGGAACGCAAATCCACCACCAGCCCTACACTTTATCCTACGCCGTTGCCTACTCCTGGCCCGTACGCTGGCACTGACCTCTGCGTCAGCATGTAGCCCGACCCTCCCACGTTTCCGTACCCTCACCTGTGCCCTAAGCCTTGCCGTTCCCTAACCCTAACCCTAGCCTGGAACGGAAACCAACCACCAGCCCTACACCTTACCTTACGCCGTTGCCGACTCCTGGCCCATACGCTGGCACTGACCCGTGCGTCAGCACGTAGCCCGACCCTCCCACGTTTCCGTACCCTCACCTCTGCCCTAAGCCTTGCCGTTCCCTAACCCTAACCCTAGCCCGGAACGCAAATCCACCACCAGCCCTACACTTTATCCTACGCCGTTGCCTACTCCTGGCCGTACGCTGGCACTGACCTCTGCGTCAGCACGTAGCCCGACCCTCCCACGTTTCCGTACCCTCAACTGTGCCCTAAGCCTTGCCGTTCCCTAACCCTAACCCTAGCCTGGAACGGAAACCAACCACCAGCCCTACACATTACCTTACGCCGTTGCCTACTCCTGGCCCGTACTCTGGCACTGACCCGTGCATCAGCACGTAGCCTTACCCTCCCGCGTTTCCGTACCCTGACCTGTGCCCTAAGCCTTGCCGTTCCCTAACCCTAACCCTAGCCCGGAATGGAAACCCACCACCAGCCCTACACCTTACCTTACGCCGTACCCTACTCCTGAACCGTACGCTGGCACTGACCCGTGCGTCAGCACGTAGACTGACCCTCCCACGTTTCCGTACCCTCACCTGTGCGCTAAGCCTTGCCGTTCCCTAAACCTAACCCTAGCCCGGAACGCAAATCCACCACCAGCCCTACACTTTATCCTACGCCGTTGCCTACTTCTGGCCCGTACGCAGGCACTGACCCGTGCGTCAGCACGTAGCCTGACACTCCCACGTTTCCGTATCCTCACCTGTGCCCTAAGCCTTGCCGTTCCCTAACCCTAACCCTAGCCCGGAACGGATACCCCCCACCAGCCCTACAGCTTACCTTATGCCGTACCCTATTCCTGTCCCGTATGCTGCAACTGAACCGTACGTCAGCACGTAGCCTGACCCTCCCACGTTTCCGTACCCTCACCTGTGCCCTAAGCCTTGCCGTTCCCTAACCCTAACCCTAGCCTGGAACGGAAACCAACCACCAGCCCTACACCTTACCTTACGCCGTTGCCTAATCCTGGCCCGTACGCTGGCACTGACCCGTGCGTCAGCACGTAGCCTAACCCTCCCACGTTTCCGTACCCTCACCTGTGCCCTAAGCCTTGCCGTTCCCTAACCCTAACCCTAGCCCAGAACGGAAACCCACCACCAGCCCTACTCCTTACCCTACGCCGTTGCCTACTCCTGGCCTGTACTCTGGCACTGACCGGTCCGTCAGCACGTAGCCTTACCCTCCCGCGTTTCCGTACCCTAACCTGTGCCCTAAGCCTTGCCATTCCCTAACCCTAACCCTAGCCCTGAACGCAAGTCCACCACCAGCCCTACACTTTATCCTACGCCGTTGCCTACTCCTGGCCCGTACGCTGGCACTGACCCGTGCGTCAGCACGTAGCCCGCCCCTCCCACGTTTCTGTACACTCACCTGTGCCCTAGGCCTTGCCGTTCCCTAACCCTAACCCTAGCCCAGAACGCAAATCCACCACCAGCCCTACACTTTATCCTACCCCGTTGCCTACTCCTGGCCCTTACGCTGGCACTGACCCGTGCGTCAGCACGTAGCCTGACCCTGCCACGTTTCCGTACCCTCACCTGTGCCCTAAGCCTTGCCGTTCCCTAACCCTAACCCTAGCCCAGAACGCAAATCCACCACCAGCCCTACACTTTATCCTACGCCGTTGCCTACTCCTGGAACATACGCTGGCACTGACCCGTGAGTCAGCACGTAGCCTGACCCTCCCACGTTTCCGTACCCTTACCTGTGCCCTAAGCCTTGCCGTTCCCTAACCCTAACCCTAGGCGGAACGGATATCCACCACCAGCCCTACACCTTACCTTACGCCGTACCCTATTCCTGGCCCGTATGCTGGCACTGAACCATGCGTCAGCATGTAGCCTGACCTCCCACGTTTCCGTACCCTCACCTGTGCCCTAAGCCTTGCTGTTCCCTAACCCTAACCCTAGCCCCGAACGCAATTCCACCACCAGCCCTACACCTTACCTTACGCCGTACCCAACTCCTGACCCGTATGCTGGCACTGACCCGTGCGTCAGCACGTAGCCCGACCCTCCCACGTTTATGTACACTCACCTGTGCCCTAAGCCTTGCCGTTCCCTAACCCTAACCCTAGCCTGGAACGCAAATCCACCACCAGCCCTACACTTTATCCTACGCCGTTGCCTACTCCTGGCCCTTACGCTGGCACTGACCCGTGCGTCAGCACGTAGCCTAACCCTCCCACGTTTCCGTACCCTTACCCGTGCCCTAAGCCTTGCCGTTCCCTAACCCTCACCCTAGCCGCGAACGGAAACCCACCACCAGCCCTACACCTTACCTTGCGCCGTACCCTGCTCCTTTCCCGTACGCTGGCACTGACCCGTGCATCAGCACGTAGCCCGACCCTCCCACGTTTCCGTACCCTCACCTGTGCCCTAAGCCTTGCCCTTCCCTAACACTAACCCTAGCCTGGAACGGAAACCAACCACCAGCCTACACCTTACCTTACGCCGCTGCCTATTCCTGGCCCGTACGCTGGCGCTGACCCTTGTGTCAGCACGTAGCCCGACCCTCCCACGTTTCCGTACCCTCACCTGTGCCCTAAGCCTTGCCGTTCCCTAACCCTAACCCTAGCCTGGAACGGAAACCAACCACCAGCCCTACACCATACCTTACGCCGTTGCCTACTCCTGGCCCGTACGCTGGCACTGACCCGTGCGTCAGCACGTAGCCTGACCCTCCCACGTTTCCGTACCCGCACCTGTGCCCTAAGCCTTGCCGTTCCCTAACCCTAACCCTAGCCCGGAATGGAAACCCACCACCAGCCCTACACCTTACCCTAAGCCGTTGCCCACTCCTGGCCTGTACTCTGGCACTGACCCGTGCACCAGCACGTAGCTTTACCCTCCCGCGTTTCCGTACCCTGACCTGTGCCCTTAGCCGTGCCGTTCCCTAACCCTAACCCTAGCCCAGAGCGCAAATCCACCACCAGCCCTACACTTTATCCTACGCCGTTGCCTACTCCTGGCCCGTACGCTGGCACTGACCCGTGCGTCAGCACGTAGCCCGACCCTCCCAAGTTTCTGTAACCTCACCTGTGCCCTAAGCCTTGCCGTTCCATAACCCTAACCCTACCCCGGAACGCAAATCCACAACCAGCACTACACTTTATCCTACGCCGTTGCCTACTCCTGGCCCGTACGCTGGCACTGACCTGTGCGTCAGCACGTAGCCTGACCCTCCCACGTTTCCGTACCCTCACCTATGCCCTAAGCCTTGCCGTTCCCTAACCCTAACCATAGCCCGGAACGCAAATCCACCACCAGCCCTACACTTTATCCTACGCCGTTGCCTACTCCACTCCCGTACGCTGGCACTGACCTCTGCGTCAGCACGTAGCCCGACCCTCCCACGTTTTCGTACCCTCACCTGTGCCCTAAGCCTTGCCGTTCCCTAACCGTAACCCTAGCCTGGAACGGAAACCAACCACCAGCCCTACACCTTACCTTACGCCGTTGCCTACTCCTGGCCCATACGCTGGCACTGACCCGTGCGTCAACACGTAGCCCGACCCTCCCACGTTTCCGTACCCTCACCTGTGCCCTAAGCCTTGCCGTTCCCTAACCCTAACCCTAGCCCGGAATAGAAACCCACCACCAGCCCTACACCTTCCCTTATGCCATTGCCTACTCCTGGCCCGTACGCTGGCACTGACCCATTCGTCAGCATGTAGCCTGACCCTCCCACGTTTCCGTACCCTCACCTGTGCCCTAAGCCTTTCCGTTCCCTAACCCTAATCCTAGCCCGGAACGCAAATCCACCACCAGCCCTACACTTTATCCTACGCCGTTGCCTACTCCTGGCAGTATGCTGGCACTGACCTCTGCGTCAGCACGTAGCCCGACCCTCCCACGTTTCCGTACCCTCACCTGTGCCCTAAGCCTTGCCGTTCCCTAACCCTAACCCTAGCCTGGAACGGAAACCAACCACCAGCCCTACACATTACCTTACGCCGTTGCCTACTCCTGGCCCGTACGCTGGCACTGACCCGTGCGTCAGCACATCGCCTGACCCTCCCACGTTTCCGTACCCTCACCTGTGCCCTAAGCCTTGCCGTTCCCTAACCCTAACCCTAGCCCGGAATGGAAACCCACCACCAGCCCTATACCTTACCCTACGCCGTTGCCTACTCCTGGCCTGTACTCTGGCACTGACCCGTGCATCAGCACGTAGCGTTACCCTCCCGCGTTTCCGTACCCTGACCTGTGCCCTAAGCCTTGCCGTTCCCTAACCTTAACCCTAGCCTGGAACGCAAAACCACCAACAGCCCTACACTTTATCCTACACCGTTGCCTACTCCTGGCCCGTACGCTGGCACTGACCTCTGCGTCAGCACGTAGCCCGACCCTCCCACGTTTCCGTAACCTCACATGTGCCCTAAGCCTTGCCGTTCCCTAACCCTAACCCTAGCCCGGAAAGGAAATCAACCACCAGCCCTACACTTTATCCTACGCCGTTGCATACTCCTGGCCCGTACGCTGGCAGTGACCCGTGCGTCAGCACGTAGCCCGAACCTCCCACGTTTCCGTACCCTCACCTGTGCCCTAAGCCTTGCCGTTCCCTAACCCTAACCCTAGCCCGGAATAGAAACCCACCACCAGCCCTACACCTTACCTTACGCCGTACCCTACTCCTGACCCGTACACTGGCACTGACCCGTGCGTCAGCACGTAGCCTGACCCTCCCACGTTTCCGTACCCTCACCTGTGCCCTAAGCCTTGCCATTCCCTAACCCTAACCCTAGCCCGGAACGCAAATCCACCACCAGCCCTACACTTTATCCTACGCCGTTGCCTACTCCTGGCCCGTACGCTGGCACTGACCCGTGCGTCAGCACGTAGCCTGACCCTCCCACGTTTCCGTACCCTCACCTGTGCCCTAAGCCTTGCCGTTCCCTAACCCTAACCCTAGCCCGGAATGCAAATCCACCACCAGCCCTACACTTTACCCTACGCCGTTGCCTACTCCAGGCCAGTACGCTGGCACTGACCCGTGCGTCAGCACGTAGCTCGACCCTCCCTCGTTTCCGTACCATCACATGTGCCCTAAGACTTGCCGTTCCCTAACCCTAACCCTAGCCTGGAACGGAAAACAACCACCAGCCCTACACGTTACCTTACGCCGTTGCCTACTCCTGGCCCGTACGCAGGCACTAACCCGTGCGTCAGCACGTAGCCTGACCCTCCCACGTTTCCGTACCCTCACCTGTGCCCTAAGCCTTGCCGTTCCCTAACCCTAACCCTAGCACAGAATGGAAACCCACCACCACCCCTACACCTTACCCTACGCCGTTGCCTACTCCTGGCCTGTACTCTGGCACTGACCCGTGCATCAGAACGTAGCCTTACCCTCCCACGGTTTCGTACCGTGACCTGTGCCCTAAGCCTTGCCGTTCCCTAACCCTAACCCTAGCCCAGAACGCAAATCCACCACCAGCCCTACACTTTATCCTACGCCGTTGCCTACTCCTGTCCTGTACGCTGGCACTGACCTGTGCGTCAGCACGTAGCCCGACCCTCCCACGTTTCCGTAACCTCACCTGTGCCCTAAGCCTTGCCGTTCCCTAACCCTAACCCTAGCCCGGAACGCAAATCCACCACCAGCCCTACACTTTATCGTACGCCGTTGCCTACTCCTGGCCCGTACGCTGGCACTGACCCGTGCGTCAGCACGTAGCCTGACCCTCCCACGTTTCCGTACCCTCACCTGTGCCCTAAGCCTTGCCGTTCCCTAACCCTAACCCTAGCCCGGAACGCAAATCCACCACCAGCCCTACACTTTATCCTACGCCGTTGCCTACTCCAGGCCAGTACGCTGGCACTGACCCGTGCGTCAGCACGTAGCTCGACCCTCCCTCGTTTCCGTACCCTCACATGTGCCCTAAGCCTTGCCGTTCCCTAACCCTAACCCTAGCCTGGAACGGAAAACAACCACCAGCCCTACACGTTACCTTACGCCGTTGCCTACTCCTGGCCCGTACGCAGGCACTAACCCGTGCGTCAGCACGTAGCCTGACCCTCCCACGTTTCCGTACCCTCACCTTTGCCCTAAGCCTTGCCGTTCCCTAACCCTAACCCTAGCCCGGAATAGAAACCCACCACCAGCCCTACACCTTACCCTACGGCGTTGCCTACTCCTGGCCTGTACTCTGGACCTGACCCGTGCATCAGCACGTAGCCTTACCCTCCTGCGTTTCCGTACTCTCACCTGTGCCCTAAGCCTTGCCGTTCCCTAACCCTAACCCTAGCCCACAAAGGAAATCAACCACCAGCCCTACACTTTATCCTACGCCGTTGCCTACTCCTGGCCCGTACGCTGGCACTGACCTGTGCGTCAGCACGTAGCCCGACCCTCCCACGTTTCCGTACCCTCACCTGTGCCCTAAGCCTTGCCGTTCCCTAACCCTAACCCTAGCCCGGAACGGAAATCAACCACCAGCCCTACACTTTATCCTACGCCGTTGCATACTCCTGACCCGTACGCTGGCACTGACCCGTGCGTCAGCACGTAGCCCGACCGTCCCACGTTTCCGTACCCTCACCTGTGCCCTAAGCCTTGCCGTTCCCTAACCCTAACCCTAGCCCAGAATGGAAACCCACCACCAGCCCTACACCTTACCCTACGCCGTTGCCTACTCCTGGCCCGTACTCTGGCACTGACCCATGCGTCAGCACGTAGCCTGACCGTCCCACGTTTCCGTACCCTCACCTGTGCCCTAAGCCTTGCCGTTCCCTAACCCAAACCCTAGCCCAGAACGCAAATCCACCACCAGCCCTAGACTTTATCCTACGCCGTTGCCTACTCCTGGCCCGTACGATGGCACTGCCCTCTGCGTCAGCACGTAGCCCGACCCTCCCACGTTTCCGAACCCTCACCTGTGCCCTAAGCCTTGCCGTTCCCTAACCCTAACCCTAGCCCGGAACGGAAACCCACCACCAGCCCTACACCTTACCCTACGCCGCTGCCTACTCCTGGACTGTACTCTGGCACTGACCGGTCCGTCAGCACGTAGCCTTACCCTCCCGCGTTTCCGTACCCTGACCTGTGCCCTAAGCCTTGCAATTACCTAACCCTAACCCTAGCCCGGAACGCAAATCCACCCACAGCCCTACACTTTATCCTACGCCGTTGCCTACTCCTGGCACGTACGCTGGCACTGACCCGTGCGTCAGCACGTAGCCCGACCCTCCCACGTTTCTGTACACTCACCTGTGCCCTAAGCCTTGCCGTTCCCTAACCCTAACCCTAGCCCGGAACGCAAATCCACCACCAGCCCTACACTTTATACTACGCCGTTGCCTACTCCTGGCCCTTACGCTGCCACTGACCCGTGTGTCAGCACGTAGCCTGACCCTCCCACGTTTCCGTACCCTCACCTGTGCCCTAAGCCTTGCCGTTCCCTAACCCAAACCCTAGCCGGGAACGGAAACCCACCACCAGCCCTACACCTTACCTTACGCCATACCGTACTCCTGTCACGTACGCTGGCACTGAACCGTGCGTCAGCACGCAGCCTGACCCTCCCAGATTTCGGTACCCTCACCTGTGCCCTAAGCCTTGCCGTTCCCTAACCCTAACCCTAGCCCGGAACGCAAATCCACCACCAGCCCTACACTTTATCGTACGCCGTTGCCTACTCCTGGCCCGTACGCTGGCACTGACCTTGCGTCAGCACGTAGCTCGACCCTCCCTCGTTTCCGTACCCTCACCTGTGCCCTAAGCCTTGCCGTTCCCTAACCCTAACCCTAGCCTGGAACGGAAAACAACCACCAGCCCTACACGTTACCTTACGCCGTTGCCTACTCCTGGCCCGTACGCAGGCACTAACCCGTGCGTCAGCACGTAGCCTGACCCTCACACGTTTCCGTACCCTCACCTGTGCCCTAAGCCTTGCCGTTCCCTAATCCTAACCCTAGCCCGGAATGGAAACCCACCACCACCCCTACACCTTACCCTACGCCGTTGCCTACTCCTGGCCTGTACTCTGGCACTGACCCGTGCATTAGAACGTAGCCTTACCCTCCCGCGGTTTCGTACCGTGACCTGTGCCCTAAACCTTGCCGTTCCCTAACCCTAACCCTAGCCCAGAACGCAAATCCACCACCAGCCCTACACTTTATCCTACGCCGTTGCCTACTCCTGGCCCGTACGCAAGCACTAACCCGTGCGTCAGCACGTAGCCTGACCCTCACACGTTTCCGTACCCTCACCTGTGCCCTAAGCCTTGCCGTTCCCTAACCCTAACCCTAGCCCGGAATAGAAACCCACCACCAGCCCTACACCTTACCTTACGCCGTTGCCTACTCCTGGCCCGTACGCTGGCACTGACCCATGCGTCAGCACGTAGCCTGACCCTCCCACGTTTCCGTACCCTCACCTGTGCCCTAAGCCTTGCCGTTCCCTAACCCAAACCCTAGCCCAGAACGCAAATCCACCACCAGCCCTAGACTTTATCCTACGCCGTTGCCTACTCCTGGCCCGTACGATGGCACTGCCCTCTGCGTCAGCACGTAGCCCGACCCTCCCACGTTTCCGAACCCTCACCTGTGCCCTAAGCCTTGCCGTTCCCTTACCCTAACCCTAGCCCAGAACGCAAATCCACCACCAGCCGTACACTTTATCCTTCGCCGTTGCCTACTCCTGGCCCATACGCTGACACTGACCCGTGCGTCAGCACGTAGCCCGACCCTCCCACGTTTCCATACCCTCACCTGTGCCCTAAGCCTTGCCGTTCCCTAACCCTAACCCTAGCCCGGAAAGGAAACCCACCACCACCCCTACACCTTACCTTACGCCGTACCCTATTCCTGGCCCGTACGCTGGCACTGAACCATGCGTCAGCACGTAGCCTGACCCTGCCACGTTTCCGTACCCTCACCTGTGCCCTAAGCCTTGCCGTTCCCTAACCCTAACCCTAGCCCGGAATAGAAACCCACCACCAGCCCTACACCTTACATTACGCCGTACCCTACTCCTGACCCGTACGCTGGCACTGACCCGTGCGTCAGCACGTAACCTGACCCTCCCACGTTTCTGTACCCTCACCTGTGCCCTAAGTGTTGCCGTTCCCTAACCCTAACCCTAGCCCGGAACGCAAAACCACCACCAGCCCTACACATTATCCTACGCCGTTGCCTACTCCTGGACAGTACGCTGGCACTGACCCGTGCGTCAGCACGTAGCCTGACGCTCCCACGTTTCCGTACCCTCACATGTGCCCTAAGCCTTGCCGTTCCCTAACCCTAACCCTAGCCTTAAACGGAAAACAACCACCAGCCCTAAACCTTACCTTACGCCGTTGCCTACTCCTGGCCCGTACGCTGGCACTGACCCGTGCGTCAGCACGTAGCCTGACCCTCGCACGTTTCCGTACCCTCACATGTGCCCTACGCCTTGCCGTTCACTAACCCTAACCCTTGCCCGGAATGGAAACGCACCACCAGCCATACACCTTACCCTACGCCGTTGCCTACTCCTGGCCTGTACTCTAGCACTGACCCGTGCATCAGAACATAGCCTTACCCTCCCGCGATTCCGTACCCTGAGCTGTGCCCTAAGCCTTGCCGTTCCCTAACCCTAACCCTAGCCCAGAACGCAAATCCACCACCAGCCCTACACTTTATCCTACGCCGTTGCCTACTACTGCCCGTACGCTGGCACTGACCTGTGCGTCAGCACGTAGCCCGATCCTCTCACGTTTCCGTAACCTCACCTGTGCCCTAAGCCTTGCCGTTCCCTAACCCTAACCCTAGCCCGGAACGGAAATCAACCACCAGCCCTACACTTTATCCTACGCCGTTGCATACTCCTGGCCCGTACGCTGGCACTGACCCGTGCGTCAGCACGTAGCCCGACCCTCCCACGTTTCCGTACCCTCACCTGTGCCCTAAGCCTTGCCGTTCCCTAACCCTAACCCTAGCCCGGAATAGAAACCCACCACCAGCCCTACACCTTACCTTAAGCCGTTGCCTACTCCTGGCCCGTACGCTGGCACTGACCCATGCGTCACCACGTAGCCTGACCCTCCCACGTTTCCGTACCCTCACCTGTGCCCTAAGCCTTGCCGTTCCCTAACCCTAACCCTAGCCCGGAACGCAAATCCACCACCAGCCCTACACTTTATCCTACGCCGTTGCCTACTCCTGGCCCGTACGCTGGCACTGACCTCTGCGTCAGCACGTAGCCCGACCCTCCCACGTTTCTGTTCCCTCAACTGTGCCCTAAGCCTTGCCGTTCCCTAACCCTAACCCAAGCCTGGAACGGAAACCAACCACCAGCCCTACACCTTACCTTACGCCGTACCCTATTCCTGGCCCGTACGCTGGCACGGACACATGCGTCAGCTCGTAGCCCGACCCTCCCACGTTTCCGTACCCTCACATGTGCCCTAAGCCTTGCCGTTCCCTAACCCTAACGCTAGCCCGGAACGGAAAACAACCACCAGCCCTACACCTTACCTTACGCCGTTGCCTATTCCTGGCCCGTACGCTGGCACTGACCCGTGCGTCAGCACGTAGCTCGACCCTCCCACGTTTCCGTACCCTCAACTGTGCCCTAAGCCTTGCCGTTCCCTAACCCTAACCCTAGCCCGGAATGGTAACCCACCACCAGCCCTACACCTTACCCTACGGCGTTGCCTACTCCTGGCCTGTACTTTGGCACTGACACGTGCATAAGAACGTAGCCTTACTCTCCCGCGTTTCCGTACCCTGACGTGTGCCCTAAGCCTTGCCGTTCCCTAACCCTTACCCTAGCCCAGAACGCAAATCCACCACCAGCCCTACACTTTATCCTACGCCGTTGCCTACTCCTGGCCCGTACGCTGGCACTGACCTGTGCGTCAGCACGTAGCCTGACCCTCCCACGTTTCCGTACCCTCACCTATGCCCTAAGCCTTGCCGTTCCCTAACCCTAACCATAGCCCGGAACGCAAATCCACCACCAGCCCTACACTTTATCCTACGCCGTTGCCTACTCCTGTCCCGTACGCTGGCACTGACCTCTGCGTCAGCACGTAGCCCGACCCTCCCACGTTTTCGTACCCTCACCTGTGCCCTAAGCCTTGCCGTTCCCTAACCGTAACCCTAGCCTGGAACGGAAACCAACCACCAGCCCTACACCTTACCTTACGCCGTACCCTACTCCTGACCCGTACGCTGGCACTGACCCGTGCGTCAGCACGTAGCCCGACCCTCCCACGTTTCCGTACCCTCACATGTGCCCTAAGCCTTGCCGTTCCCTAACCCTAACCCTAGCCTTAAACGGAAAACAACCACCAGCCCTAAACCTTACCTTACGCCGTTGCCTACTCCTGGCCCGTACGCTGGCACTGACCCGTGCGTCAGCACGTAGCCTGACCCTCGCACGTTTCCGTACCCTCACCTGTGCCCTACGCCTTGCCGTTCACTAACCCTAACCCTAGCCCGGAATGGAAACGCACCACCAGCCCTACACCTTACCCTACGCCGTTGCCTACTCCTGGCCTGTACTCTAGCACTGACCCGTGCATCAGAACATAGCCTTACCCTCCCGCGATTCCGTACCCTGAGCTGTGCCCTAAGCCTTGCCGTTCCCTAACCCTAACCCTAGCCCAGAACGCAAATCCACCACCAGCCCTACACTTTATCCTACGCCGTTGCCTACTCCTGGCCCGTACGCTGGCACTGACCCGTGCGTCAGCACGTAGCCTGACCCTCCCACGTTTCCGTACCCTCACCTGTGCCCTAAGCCTTGCCGTTCCCTAACCCTAACACTAGCCCGGAACGTAAATCCACCACCAGCCCTACACTTTACCCTACGCCGTTGCCTACTCCAGGCCAGTACGCTGGCACTGACCCGTGCGTCAGCACGTAGCTCGACACTCCCTCGTATCCGTACCCTCACATGTGCCCTAAGCCTTGCCATTCCCTAACCCTAACCCTAGCCTGGAACGGAAAACAACCACCAGCCCTACACGTTACCTTACGCCGTTGCCTACTCCTGGCCCGTACGCAGGCACTAACCCATGCGTCAGCACGTAGCCCGACCCTCCCACGTTTCCGTAACCTCACCTGTGCCCTAAGCCTTGCCGTTCCCTAACCCTAACCCTAGCCCGGAACGGAAATCAACCACCAGCCCTACACTTTATCCTACGCCGTTGCATACTCCTGGCCCGTACGCTGGCACTGACCCGTGCGTCAGCACGTAGCCCGACCCTCCCACGTTTCCGTACCCTCACCTGTGCCCTAAGCCTTGCCCTTCCCTAACCCTAACCCTAGCCCGGAATAGAAACCCACCACCAGCCCTACACCTTACCTTACGCCGTTGCCTACTCCTGGCCCGTACGCTGGCACTGACCCATGCGTCAGCACGTAGCCTGACCCTCCCACGTTTCCGTACCCTCACCTGTGCCCTAAGCCTTGCCGTTCCCTAACCCTAACCCTAGCCCGGAACGCAAATCCAGCACCAGCCCTACACTTTATCCTACGCCGTTGCCTACTCCTGGCCCGTACGCTGGCACTGATCTCTGCATCAGCACGTAGCCCGAACCTCCCACGTTTCCGTACCCTCACATGTGCCCTAAGCCTTGCCGTTCCCTAACCCTAACCCTAGCCTTAAACGGAAAACAACCACCAGCCCTAAACCTTACCTTACGCCGTTGCCTACTCCTGGCCCGTACGCTGGCACTGACCCGTGCGTCAGCACGTAGCCTAACCCTCGCACGTTTCCGTACCCTCACATGTGCCCTACGCCTTGCCGTTCACTAACCCTAACCCTAGCCCGGAATGGAAACGCACCACTAGCCCTACACCTTACCCTACGCCGTTGCCTACTCCTGGCCTGTACTCTAGCACTGACCCGTGCATCAGAACATAGCCTTACCCTCCCGCGATTCCGTACCCTGAGCTGTGCCCTAAGCCTTGCCGTTCCCTAACCCTAACCCTAGCCCAGAACGCAAATCCACCACCAGCCCTACACTTTATCCTACGCCGTTGCCTACTCCTGCCCGTACGCTGGCACTGACCTGTGCGTCAGCACGTAGCCCGATCCTCTCACGTTTCCGTAACCTCACCTGTGCCCTAAGCCTTGCCGTTCCCTAACCCTAACCCTAGCCCGGAACGGAAATCAACCACCAGCCCTACACTTTATCCTACGCCGTTGCATACTCCTGGCCCGTACGCTGGCACTGACCCGTGCGTCAGCACGTAGCCCGAGCCTCCCACGTTTCCGTACCCTCACCTGTGCCCTAAGCCTTGCCGTTCCCTAACCCTAACCCTAGCCCGGAATAGAAACCCACCACCAGCCCTACACCTTACCTTACGCCGTTGCCTACTCCTGGCCCGTACGCTGGCACTGACCCATGCGTCAGCACGTAGCCTGACCCTCCCACGTTTCCGTACCCTCACCTGTGCCCTAAGCCTTGCCGTTCCCTAACTCTAACCCTAGCCCGGAACGCAAATCCACCACCAGCCCTACACTATATCCTACGCCGTTGCCTACTCCTGGCCCGTACGCTGGCACTGACCTCTGCGTCAGCACGTAGCCCGACCCTCCCACGTTTCTGTTCCCTCAACTGTGCCCTAAGCCTTGCCGTTCCCTAACCCTAACCCAAGCCTGGAACGGAAACCAACCACCAGCCCTACACCTTACCTTACGCCGTACCCTATTCCTGGCCCGTACGCTGGCACGGACCCATGCGTCAGCTCGTAGCCCGACCCTCCCACGTTTCCGTACCCTCACATGTGCCCTAAGCCTTGCCGTTCCCTAACCCTAACGCTAGCCCGGAACGGAAAACAACCACCAGCCCTACACCTTACCTTACGCCGTTGCCTATTCCTGGCCCGTACGCTGGCACTGACCCGTGCGTCAGCACGTAGCTCGACCCTCCCACGTTTCCGTACCCTCAACTGTGCCCTAAGCCTTGCCGTTCCCTAACCCTAACCCTAGCCCGGAATGGTAACCCACCACCAGCCCTACACCTTACCCTACGGCGTTGCCTACTCCTGGCCTGTACTTTGGCACTGACACGTGCATAAGAACGTAGCCTTACCCTCCCGCGTTTTCGTACCCTGACGTGTGCCCTAAGCCTTGCCGTTCCCTAACCCTTACCCTAGCCCAGAACGCAAATCCACCACCAGCCCTACACTTTATCCTACGCCGTTGCCTACTCCTGGCCCGTACGCTGGCACTGACCTGTGCGTCAGCACGTAGCCTGACCCTCCCACGTTTCCGTACCCTCACCTATGCCCTAAGCCTTGCCGTTCCCTAACCCTAACCGTAGCCCGGAACGCAAATCCACCACCAGCCCTACACTTTATCCTACGCCGTTGCCTACTCCTGTCCCGTACGCTGGCACTGACCTCTGCGTCAGCACGTAGCCCGACCCTCCCACGTTTTCGTACCCTCACCTGTGCCCTAAGCCTTGCCGTTCCCTAACCGTAACCCTAGCCTGGAACGGAAACCAACCACCAGCCCTACACCTTACCTTACGCCGTACCCTACTCCTGACCCATACGCTGGCACTGACCCGTGCGTCAGCACGTAACCTGACCCTCCCACGTTTCTGTACCCTCACCTGTGCCCTAAGTGTTGCCGTTCCCTAACCCTAACCCTAGCCCGGAACGCAAAACCACCACCAGCCCTACACATTATCCTACGCCGTTGCCTACTCCTGGCCAGTACGCTGGCACTGACCCGTGCGTCAGCACGTAGCCCGACCCTCCCACGTTTCCGTACCCTCACATGTGCCCTAAGCCTTGCCGTTCCCTAACCCTAACCCTAGCCTTAAACGGAAAACAACCACCAGCCCTAAACCTTACCTTACGCCGTTGCCTACTCCTGGCCCGTACGCTGGCACTGACCCGTGCGTCAGCACGTAGCCTGACCCTCGCACGTTTCCGTACCCTCACCTGTGCCCTACGCCTTGCCGTTCACTAACCCTAACCCTAGCCCGGAATGGAAACGCACCACCAGCCCTACACCTTACCCTACGCCGTTGCCTACTCCTGGCCTGTACTCTAGCACTCACCCGTGCATCAGTACATAGCCTTACCCTCCCGCGATTCCGTACCCTGAGCTGTGCCCTAAGCCTTGCCGTTCCCTAACCCTAACCCTAGCCCAGAACGCAAATCCACCACCAGCCCTACACTTTATCCTACGCCGTTGCCTACTCCTGGCCCGTACGCTGGCACTGACCCGTGCGTCAGCACGTAGCCTGACCCTCCCACGTTTCCGTACCCTCACCTGTGCCCTAAGCCTTGCCGTTCCCTAACCCTAACCCTAGCCCGGAACGTAAATCCACCACCAGCCCTACACTTTACCCTACGCCGTTGCCTACTCCAGGCCAGTACGCTGGCACTGACCCGTGCGTCAGCACGTAGCTCGACCCTCCCTCGTTTCCGTACCCTCACATGTGCCCTAAGCCTTGCCATTCCCTAACCCTAACCCTAGCCTGGAACGGAAAACAACCACCAGCCCTACACGTTACCTTACGCCGTTGCCTACTCCTGGCCCGTACGCAGGCACTAACCCGTGCGTCAGCACGTAGCCTGACCCTCACACGTTTCCGTACCCTCACCTGTGCCCTAAGCCTTGCCGTTCCCTAACCCTAACCCTAGCCCGGAATGGAAACCCACCACCACCCCTACACCTTACCCTACGCCGTTGCCTACTCCTGGCCTGTACTCTGGCACTGACCCGTGCATCAGAACGTAGCCTTACCCTCCCACGGTTTCGTACCGTGACCTGTGCCCTAAGCCTTGCCGTTCCCTAACCCTAACCCTAGCCCAGAACGCAAATCCACCACCAGCCCTACACTTTATCCTACGCCGTTGCCTACTCCTGTCCTGTACGCTGGCACTGACCTGTGCGTCAGCACGCAGCCCGACCCTCCCACGTTTCCGTAACCTCACCTGTGCCCTAAGCCTTGCCGTTCCCTAACCCTAACCCTAGCCCGGAACGGAAATCAACCACCAGCCCTACACTTTATCCTACGCCGTTGCATACTCCTGGCCCGTACGCTGGCACTGACCCGTGCGTCAGCACGTAGCCCGACCCTCCCACGTTTCCGTACCCTCACCTGTGCCCTAAGCCTTGCCCTTCCCTAACCCTAACCCTAGCCCGGAATAGAAACCCACCACCAGCCCTACACCTTACCTTACGCCGTTGCCTACTCCTGGCCCGTACGCTGGCACTGACCCATGCGTCAGCACGTAGCCTGACCCTCCCACGTTTCCGTACCCTCACCTGTGCCCTAAGCCTTGCCGTTCCCTAACCCTAACCCTAGCCCGGAACGCAAATCCAGCACCAGCCCTACACATTATCCTACGCCGTTGCCTACTCCTGGCCCGTACGCTGGCACTGATCTCTGCATCAGCACGTAGCCCGAACCTCCCACGTTTCCGTACCCTCACATGTGCCCTAAGCCTTGCCGTTCCCTAACCCTAACCCTAGCCTGGAACGGAAACCAACCACCAGCCCTAAACCTTACCTTACGCCGTACCCTACTCCTGGCCCGTACGCTGGCACTGACCCGTGCGTCACCACGTAGCCCGACCCTCCCACGTTTCTGTACACTCACCTGTGCCCTAAGCCTTGCCGTTCCCTAACCCTAACCCTAGCCCGGAATGGAAACCCACCACCAGCCCTACACCTTACCCTACGCTGTTGCCTACTCCTGGCCTGTACTCTGGCCCTGACACGTGCATCAGCACGTAGCCTTACCCTCCCGCGTTTCCGTACCCTCACCTGTGCCCTAAGCCTTGCCATTCCCTAACCCTAACCCTAGCCCGCAAAGGAAATCAACCACCAGCCCTACACTTTATCCTACGCCGTTGCCTACTCCTGGCCCGTACGCTGGCACTGACCTGTGCGTCAGCACGTAGCCCGACCCTCCCACGTTTCCGTAACCTCACCTGTGCCCTAAGCCTTGCCGTTCCCTAACCCTAACCCTAGCCCGGAACGGAAATCAACCACCAGCCCTACACTTTATCCTACGCCGTTGCATACTCCTGGCCCGTACGCTGGCACTGACCCGTGCGTCAGCACGTAGCCCGACCGTCCCACGTTTCCGTACCCTCACCTGTGCCCTAAGTCTTGCCGTTCCCTAACCCAAACCCTAGCCCAGAACGCAAATCCACCACCAGCCCTAGACTTTATCCTACGCCGTTGCCTACTCCTGGCCCGTACAATGGCACTGCCCTCTGCGTCAGCACGTAGCCCGACCCTCCCACGTTTCCGAACCCTCACCTGTGCCCTAAGCCTTGCCGTTCCCTTACCCTAACCCTAGCCCAGAACGCAAATCCACCACCAGCCGTACACTTTATCCTTCGCCGTTGCCTACTCCTGGCCCATACGCTGACACTGACCCGTGCGTCAGCACGTAGCCCGACCCTCCCACGTTTCCATACCCTCACCTGTGCCCTAAGCCTTGCCGTTCCCTAACCCTAACCCTAGCCCGGTACGGAAATCAACCACAAGCCCTACACCTTACCTTACGCCGTTGCCCACTCCTGGCCCATACGCTGGCACGGACCCGTGCGTCAGCACGTAGCCTGACCCTCCCAAGTTTCCGTACCCTCACCTGTGCCCTAAGCCTTGCCGTTCCCTAACCCTAACCCTAGCCCGGAAAAGAAACCCACCACCACCCCTACACCTTACCTTACGCCGTACCCTATTCCTGGCCCGTACGCTGGCACTGACCTGTGCGTCAGCACGTAGCCCGACCCTCCCACGTTTCCGTAACCTCACCTGTGCCCTAAGCCTTGCCGTTCCCTAACCCTAACCCTAGCCCGGAACGGAAATCAACCACCAGCCCTACACTTTATCCTACGCCGTTGCATACTCCTGGCCCGTACGCTGGCACTGACCCGTGCGTCAGCACGTAGCCCGACCGTCCCACGTTTCCGTACCCTCACCTGTGCCCTAAGCCTTGCCGTTCCCTAACCCTAACCCTAGCCCAGAATGGAAACCCACCACCAGCCCTACACCTTACCCTACGCCGTTGCCTACTCCTGGCCCGTACTCTGGCACTGACCCATGCGTCAGCACGTAGCCTGACCGTCCCACGTTTCCGTACCCTCACCTGTGCCCTAAGCCTTGCCGTTCCCTAACCCAAACCCTAGCCCAGAACGCAAATCCACCACCAGCCCTAGACTTTATCCTACGCCGTTGCCTACTCCTGGCCCGTACGATGGCACTGCCCTCTGCGTCAGCACGTAGCCCGACCCTCCCACGTTTCCGAACCCTCACCTGTGCCCTAAGCCTTGCCGTTCCCTTACCCTAAGCCTAGCGCAGAACGCAAATCCACCACCAGCCGTACACTTTATCCTTCGCCGTTGCCTACTCCTGGCCCATACGCTGGCACTGACCCGTGCGTCAGCACGTAGCCCGACCCTCCCACGTTTCCATACCCTCACCTGTGCCCTAAGCCTTGCCGTTCCCTAACCCTAACCCTAGCCCGGAACGCAAATCCACCACCAGCCCTACACTTTGTCCTACGCCGTTGCCTACTCCTGGCCCGTACGCTGGCACTGACCCGTGCTTCAGCACGTAGCCTGACCCTCCCACGTTTCCGTACACTCACCTGTGCCCTAAGCCTTGCCGTTCCCTAACCCTAACCCTAGCCCAGAACGCAAATCCACCAGCAGCCCTACACTTTATCCTACGCCGTTGGCTACTCCTGGCCTGTACGCTAGCACTGACCCGTGCATCAGCACGTAGCCCGACCCTCCCACGTTTCCGTACCCTCACCTGTGCCCTAAGCCTTGCCGTTCACTAACCCTAACCCTAGCCTGGAACGGAAACCAACCACCAGCCCTACACCTTACCTTACGCCATTGCCTAATCCTGGCCCGTACCCTGGCACTGACCCGTGCGTAAGCACGAAGCCTGACCCTCGCACGTATCCGTACCCTCACCTGTGCCCTAAGCCTTGCCGTTCCCTAACCCTAACCCTAGCCCGGAACGGAAACCCACCACCAGCCCTACACCTTACCCTACGCCGCTGCCTACTCCTGGACTGTACTCTGGCACTGACCGGTCCGTCAGCACGTAGCCTTACCCTCCCGCGTTTCCGTACCCTGACCTGTGCCCTAAGCCTTGCAATTCCCTAACCCTAACCCTAGCCCGGAACGCAAATCCACCCACAGCCCTACACTTTATCCTACGCCGTTGCCTACTCCTGGCACATACGCTGGCACTGACCCGTGCGTCAGCACGTAGCCCGACCCTCCCACGTTTCTGTACACTCACCTGTGCCCTAAGCCTTGCCGTTCCCTAACCCTAACCCTAGCCCGGAACGCAAATCCACCACCAGCCCTACACTTTATACTACGCCGTTGCCTACTCCTGGCCCTTACGCTGGCACTGACCCGTGTGTCAGCACGTAGCCTGACCCTCCCACGTTTCCGTACCCTCACCTGTGCCCTAAGCCTTGCCGTTCCCTAACCCAAACCCTAGCCGGGAACGGAAACCCACCACCAGCCCTACACCTTACCTTACGCCATACCGTACTCCTGTCACGTATGATGGCACTGAACCGTGCGTCAGCACGCAGCCTGACCCTCCCAGTTTTCCGTACCCTCACCTGTGCCCTAAGCCTTGCCGTTCCCTAACCCTAACCCTAGCCCGGAACGCAAATCCACCACCAGCCCTACACTTTATCGTACGCCGTTGCCTACTCCTGGCCCGTACGCTGGCACTGACCCGTGCGTCAGCACGTAGCTCGACCCTCCCTCGTTTCCGTACCCTCACCTGTGCCCTAAGCCTTGCCGTTCCCTAACCCTAACCCTAGCCCGGAACGCAAATCCACCACCAGCCCTACACTTTATCCTACGCCGTTGCCTACTCCAGGCCAGTACGCTGGCACTGACCCGTGCGTCAGCACGTAGCTCGACCCTCCCTCGTTTCCGTACCCTCACATGTGCCCTAAGCCTTGCCGTTCCCTAACCCTAACCCTAGCCTGGAACGGAAAACAACCACCAGCCCTACACGTTACCTTACGCCGTTGCCTACTCCTGGCCCGTACGCAGGCACTAACCCGTGCGTCAGCACGTAGCCTGACCCTCACACGTTTCCGTACCCTCACCTGTGCCCTAAGCCTTGCCGTTCCCTAACCCTAACCCTAGCCCGGAATGGAAACCCACCACCACCCCTACACCTTACCCTACGCCGTTGCCTACTCCTGGCCTGTACTCTGGCACTGACCCGTGCATCAGAACGTAGCCTTACCCTCCCGCGGTTTCGTACCGTGACCTGTGCCCTAAACCTTGCCGTTCCCTAACCCTAACCCTAGCCCAGAACGCAAATCCACCACCAGCCCTACACTTTATCCTACGCCGTTGCCTACTCCTGGCCTGTACGCTGGCACTGACCTGTGCGTCAGCACGTAGCCCGACCCTCCCACGTTTCCGTAACCTCACCTGTGCCCTAAGCCTTGCCGTTCCCTAACACTAACCCTAGCCCGGAACGGAAATCAACCACCAGCCCTAAACTTTATCCTACGCCGTTGCATACTCCTGGCCCGTACGCTGGCACTGACCCGTGCGTCAGCACGTAGCGCGACCCTCCCACGTTTCCGTACCCTCACCTGTGCCCTAAGCCTTGCCCTTCCCTAACCCTAACCCTAGCCCGGAATAGAAACCCACCACCAGCCCTACACCTTACCTTACGCCGTTGCCTACTCCTGGCCCGTACGCTGGCACTGACCCATGCGTCAGCACGTAGCCTGACCCTCCCACGTTTCCGTACACTCACCTGTGCCCTAAGCCTTGCCGTTCCCTAACCCAAACCCTAGCCCAGAACGCAAATCCACCACCAGCCCTAGACTTTATCCTACGCCGTTGCCTACTCCTGGCCCGTACGATGGCACTGCCCTCTGCGTCAGCACGTAGCCCGACCCTCCCACGTTTCCGAACCCTCACCTGTGCCCTAAGCCTTGCCGTTCCCTTACCCTAACCCTAGCCCAGAACGCAAATCCACCACCAGCCGTACACTTTATCCTTCGCCGTTGCCTACTCCTGGCCCATACGCTGACACTGACCCGTGCGGCAGCACGTAGCCCGACCCTCCCACGTTTCCATACCCTCACCTGTGCCCTAAGCCTTGCCGTTCCCTAACCCTAACCCTAGCCCGGTACGGAAATCAACCACAAGCCCTACACCTTACCTTACGCCGTTGCCCACTCCTGGCCCATACGCTGGCACGGACCCGTGCGTCAGCACGTAGCCTGACCCTCCCACGTTTCCGTACCCTCACCTGTGCCCTAAGCCTTGCCGTTCCCTAACCCTAACCCTAGCCCGGAAAGGAAACCCACCACCACCCCTACACCTTACCTTACGCCGTACCTTATTCCTGGCCCGTACGCTGGCACTGAACCATGCGTCAGCACGTAGCCTGACCCTGCCACGTTTCCGTACCCTCACCTGTGCCCTAAGCCTTGCCGTTCCCTAACCCTAACCCTAGCCCGGAATAGAAACCCACCACCAGCCCTACACCTTACCTTACGCCATACCCTACTCCTGACCCGTACGCTGGCACTGACCCGTGCGTCAGCACGTAACCTGACCCTCCCACGTTTCTGTACCCTCACCTGTGCCCTAAGTGTTGCCGTTCCCTAACCCTAACCCTAGCCCGGAACGCAAAACCACCACCAGCCCTACACATTATCCTACGCCGTTGCCTACTCCTGGACAGTACGCTGGCACTGACCCGTGCGTCAGCACGTAGCCCGACCCTCCCACGTTTCCGTACCCTCACATGTGCCCTAAACCTTGCCGTTCACTAACCCTAACCCTAGCCTTAAACGGAAAACAACCACCAGCCCTAAACCTTACCTTACGCCGTTGCCTACTCCTGGCCCATACGCTGGCACTGACCCGTGCGTCAGCACGTAGCCTGACCCTCGCACGTTTCCGTACCCTCACATGTGCCCTACGCCTTGCCGTTCACTAACCCTAAACCTAGCCCGGAATGGAAACGCACCACCAGCCCTACACCTTACCCTACGCCGTTGCCTACTCCTGGCCTGTACTCTAGCACTGACCCGTGCATCAGAACATAGCCTTACCCTCCCGCGATTCCGTACCCTGAGCTGTGCCCTAAGCCTTGCCGTTCCCTAACCCTAACCCTAGCACAGAACGCAAATCCACCACCAGCCCTACACTTTATCCTACGCCGTTGCCTACTCCTGCCCGTACGCTGGCACTGACCTGTGCGTCAGCACGTAGCCCGATCCTCTCACGTTTCCGTAACCTCACCTGTGCCCTAAGCCTTGCCGTTCCCTAACCCTAACCCTAGCCCGGAACGGAAATCAACCACCAGCCCTACACTTTATCCTACGCCGTTGCATACTCCTGGCCCGTACGCTGGCACTGACCCGTGCGTCAGCACGTAGCCCGACCCTCCCACGTTTCCGTACCCTCACCTGTGCCCTAAGCCTTGCCGTTCCCTAACCCTAACCCTAGCCCGGAATAGAAACCCACCACCAGCCCTACACCTTACCTTACGCCGTTGCCTACTCCTGGCCCGTACGCTGGCACTGACCCATGCGTCAGCACGTAGCCTGACCCTCCCACGTTTCCGTACCCTCACCTGTGCCCTAAGCCTTGCCGTTCCCTAACCCTAACCCTAGCCCGGAACGCAAATCCACCACCAGCCCTACACTTTATCCTACGCCGTTGCCTACTCCTGGCCCGTACGCTGGCACTGACCTCTGCGTCAGCACGTAGCCCGACCCTCCCACGTTTCTGTTCCCTCAACTGTGCCCTAAGCCTTGCCGTTCCCTAACCCTAACCCAAGCCTGGAACGGAAACCAACCACCAGCCCTACACCTTACCTTACGCCGTACCCTATTCCTGGCCCGTGCGCTGGCACGGACCCATGCGTCAGCTCGTAGCCCGACCCTCCCACGTTTCCGTACCCTCAAATGTGCCCTAAGCCTTGCCGTTCCCTAACCGTAACGCTAGCCCGGAACGGAAAACAACCACCAGCCCTACACCTTACCTTACGCCGTTGCCTATTCCTGGCCCGTACGCTGGCACTGACCCGTGCGTCAGCACGTAGCTCGACCCTCCCACGTTTCCGTACCCTCACCTGTGCCCTAAGCCTTGCCGTTCCCTAACCCTAACCCTAGCCCGGAATGGTAACCCACCACCAGCCCTACACCTTACCCTACGGCGTTGCCTACTCCTGGCCTGTACTTTGGCACTGACACGTGCATAAGAACGTAGCCTTACCCTCCCGCGTTTCCGTACCCTGACGTGTGCCCTAAGCCTTGCCGTTCCCTAACCCTTACCCTAGCCCAGAACGCAAATCCACCACCAGCCCTACACTTTATCCTACGCCGTTGCCTACTCCTGGCCCGTACGCTGGCACTGACCTGTGCGTCAGCACGTAGCCTGACCCTCCCACGTTTCCGTACCCTCACCTATGCCCTAAGCCTTGCCGTTCCCTAACCCTAACCGTAGCCAGGAACGCAAATCCACCACCAGCCCTACACTTTATCCTACGCCGTTGCCTACTCCTGTCCCGTATGCTGGCACTGACCTCTGCGTCAGCACGTAGCCCGACCCTCCCACGTTTTCGTACCCTCACCTGTGCCCTAAGCCTTGCCGTTCCCTAACCGTAACCCTAGCCTGGAACGGAAACCAACCACCAGCCCTACACCTTACCTTACGCCGTACCCTACTCCTGACACGTACGCTGGCACTGACCCGTGCGTCAGCACGTAACCTGACCCTCCCACGTTTCTGTACCCTCACCTGTGCCCTAAGTGTTGCCGTTCCCTAACCCTAACCCTAGCCCGGAAAGCAAAACCACCACCAGCCCTACACATTATCCTACGCCGTTGCCTACTCCTGGCCAGTACGCTGGCACTGACCCGTGCGTCAGCACGTAGCCCGACCCTCCCACGTTTCCGTACCCTCACATGTGCCCTAAGCCTTGCCGTTCCCTAACCCTAACCCTAGCCTTAAACGGAAATCAACCACCAGCCCTAAACCTTACCTTACGCCGTTGCCTACTCCTGGCCCGTACGCTGGCACTGACCCGTGCGTCAGCACGTAGCCTGACCCTCGCACGTTTCCGTACCCTCACCTGTGCCCTACGCCTTGCCGTTCACTAACCCTAACCCTAGCCCGGAATGGAAACGCACCACCAGCCCTACACCTTACCCTACGCCGTTGCCTACTCCTGGCCTGTACTCTAGCACTGACCCGTGCATCAGAACATAGCCTTACCCTCCCGCGATTCCGTACCCTGAGCTGTGCCCTAAGCCTTGCCGTTCCCTAACCCTAACCCTAGCCCAGAACGCAAATCCACCACCAGCCCTACACTTTATCCTACGCCGTTGCCTACTCCTGGCCCGTACGCTGGCACTGACCCGTGCGTCAGCACGTAGCCTGACCCTCCCACGTTTCCGTACCCTCACCTGTGCCCTAAGCCTTGCCGTTCCCTAACCCTAACCCTAGCCCGGAACGCAAATCCACCACCAGCCCTACACTTTACCCTACGCCGTTGCCTACTCCAGGCCAGTACGCTGGCACTGACCCGTACGTCAGCACGTAGCTCGACCCTCCCTCGTTTCCGTACCCTCACATGTGCCCTAAGCCTTGCCATTCCCTAACCCTAACCCTAGCCTGGAACGGAAAACAACCACCAGCCCTACACGTTACCTTACGCCGTTGCCTACTCCTGGCCCGTACGCAGGCACTAACCCGTGCGTCAGCACGTAGCCTGACCCTCCCACGTTTCCGTACCCTCACCTGTGCCCTAAGCCTTGCCGTTCCCTAACCCTAACCCTAGCCCGGAATGGAAACCCACCACCACCCCTACACCTTACCCTACGCCGTTGCCTACTCCTGGCCTGTACTCTGACACTGACCCGTGCATCAGAACGTAGCCTTACCCTCCCACGGTTTCGTACCGTGACCTGTGCCCTAAGCCTTGCCGTTCCCTAACCCTTACCCTAGCCCAGAACGCAAATCCACCACCAGCCCTACACTTTATCCTACGCCGTTGCCTACTCCTGCCCGTACGCTGGCACTGACCTGTGCGTCAGCACGTAGCCCGATCCTCTCACGTTTCCGTAACCTCACCTGTGCCCTAAGCCTTGCCGTTCCCTAACCCTAACCCTAGCCCGGAACGGAAATCAACCACCAGCCCTACACTTTATCCTACGCCGTTGCATACTCCTGGCCCGTACGCTGGCACTGACCCGTGCGTCAGCACGTAGCCCGAGCCTCCCACGTTTCCGTACCCTCACCTGTGCCCTAAGCCTTGCCGTTCCCTAACCCTAACCCTAGCCCGGAATAGAAACCCACCACCAGCCCTACACCTTACCTTACGCCGTTGCCTACTCCTGGCCCGTACGCTGGCACTGACCCATGCGTCAGCACGTAGCCTGACCCTCCCACGTTTCCGTACCCTCACCTGTGCCCTAAGCCTTGCCGTTCCCTAACTCTAACCCTAGCCCGGAACGCAAATCCACCACCAGCCCTACACTATATCCTACGCCGTTGCCTACTCCTGGCCCGTACGCTGGCACTGACCTCTGCGTCAGCACGTAGCCCGACCCTCCCACGTTTCTGTTCCCTCAACTGTGCCCTAAGCCTTGCCGTTCCCTAACCCTAACCCAAGCCTGGAACGGAAACCAACCACCAGCCCTACACCTTACCTTACGCCGTACCCTATTCCTGGCCCGTACGCTGGCACGGACCCATGCGTCAGCTCGTAGCCCGACCCTCCCACGTTTCCGTACCCTCACATGTGCCCTAAGCCTTGCCGTTCCCTAACCCTAACGCTAGCCCGGAACGGAAAACAACCACCAGCCCTACACCTTACCTTACGCCGTTGCCTATTCCTGGCCCGTACGCTGGCACTGACCCGTGCGTCAGCACGTAGCTCGACCCTCCCACGTTTCCGTACCCTCAACTGTGCCCTAAGCCTTGCCGTTCCCTAACCCTAACCCTAGCCCGGAATGGTAACCCACCACCAGCCCTACACCTTACCCTACGGCGTTGCCTACTCCTGGCCTGTACTTTGGCACTGACACGTGCATAAGAACGTAGCCTTACCCTCCCGCGTTTTCGTACCCTGACGTGTGCCCTAAGCCTTGCCGTTCCCTAACCCTTACCCTAGCCCAGAACGCAAATCCACCACCAGCCCTACACTTTATCCTACGCCGTTGCCTACTCCTGGCCCGTACGCTGGCACTGACCTGTGCGTCAGCACGTAGCCTGACCCTCCCACGTTTCCGTACCCTCACCTATGCCCTAAGCCTTGCCGTTCCCTAACCCTAACCGTAGCCCGGAACGCAAATCCACCACCAGCCCTACACTTTATCCTACGCCGTTGCCTACTCCTGTCCCGTACGCTGGCACTGACCTCTGCGTCAGCACGTAGCCCGACCCTCCCACGTTTTCGTACCCTCACCTGTGCCCTAAGCCTTGCCGTTCCCTAACCGTAACCCTAGCCTGGAACGGAAACCAACCACCAGCCCTACACCTTACCTTACGCCGTACCCTACTCCTGACCCATACGCTGGCACTGACCCGTGCGTCAGCACGTAACCTGACCCTCCCACGTTTCTGTACCCTCACCTGTGCCCTAAGTGTTGCCGTTCCCTAACCCTAACCCTAGCCCGGAACGCAAAACCACCACCAGCCCTACACATTATCCTACGCCGTTGCCTACTCCTGGCCAGTACGCTGGCACTGACCCGTGCGTCAGCACGTAGCCCGACCCTCCCACGTTTCCGTACCCTCACATGTGCCCTAAGCCTTGCCGTTCCCTAACCCTAACCCTAGCCTTAAACGGAAAACAACCACCAGCCCTAAACCTTACCTTACGCCGTTGCCTACTCCTGGCCCGTACGCTGGCACTGACCCGTGCGTCAGCACGTAGCCTGACCCTCGCACGTTTCCGTACCCTCACCTGTGCCCTACGCCTTGCCGTTCACTAACCCTAACCCTAGCCCGGAATGGAAACGCACCACCAGCCCTACACCTTACCCTACGCCGTTGCCTACTCCTGGCCTGTACTCTAGCACTCACCCGTGCATCAGTACATAGCCTTACCCTCCCGCGATTCCGTACCCTGAGCTGTGCCCTAAGCCTTGCCGTTCCCTAACCCTAACCCTAGCCCAGAACGCAAATCCACCACCAGCCCTACACTTTATCCTACGCCGTTGCCTACTCCTGGCCCGTACGCTGGCACTGACCCGTGCGTCAGCACGTAGCCTGACCCTCCCACGTTTCCGTACCCTCACCTGTGCCCTAAGCCTTGCCGTTCCCTAACCCTAACCCTAGCCCGGAACGTAAATCCACCACCAGCCCTACACTTTACCCTACGCCGTTGCCTACTCCAGGCCAGTACGCTGGCACTGACCCGTGCGTCAGCACGTAGCTCGACCCTCCCTCGTTTCCGTACCCTCACATGTGCCCTAAGCCTTGCCATTCCCTAACCCTAACCCTAGCCTGGAACGGAAAACAACCACCAGCCCTACACGTTACCTTACGCCGTTGCCTACTCCTGGCCCGTACGCAGGCACTAACCCGTGCGTCAGCACGTAGCCTGACCCTCACACGTTTCCGTACCCTCACCTGTGCCCTAAGCCTTGCCGTTCCCTAACCCTAACCCTAGCCCGGAATGGAAACCCACCACCACCCCTACACCTTACCCTACGCCGTTGCCTACTCCTGGCCTGTACTCTGGCACTGACCCGTGCATCAGAACGTAGCCTTACCCTCCCACGGTTTCGTACCGTGACCTGTGCCCTAAGCCTTGCCGTTCCCTAACCCTAACCCTAGCCCAGAACGCAAATCCACCACCAGCCCTACACTTTATCCTACGCCGTTGCCTACTCCTGTCCTGTACGCTGGCACTGACCTGTGCGTCAGCACGCAGCCCGACCCTCCCACGTTTCCGTAACCTCACCTGTGCCCTAAGCCTTGCCGTTCCCTAACCCTAACCCTAGCCCGGAACGGAAATCAACCACCAGCCCTACACTTTATCCTACGCCGTTGCATACTCCTGGCCCGTACGCTGGCACTGACCCGTGCGTCAGCACGTAGCCCGACCCTCCCACGTTTCCGTACCCTCACCTGTGCCCTAAGCCTTGCCCTTCCCTAACCCTAACCCTAGCCCGGAATAGAAACCCACCACCAGCCCTACACCTTACCTTACGCCGTTGCCTACTCCTGGCCCGTACGCTGGCACTGACCCATGCGTCAGCACGTAGCCTGACCCTCCCACGTTTCCGTACCCTCACCTGTGCCCTAAGCCTTGCCGTTCCCTAACCCTAACCCTAGCCCGGAACGCAAATCCAGCACCAGCCCTACACATTATCCTACGCCGTTGCCTACTCCTGGCCCGTACGCTGGCACTGATCTCTGCATCAGCACGTAGCCCGAACCTCCCACGTTTCCGTACCCTCACATGTGCCCTAAGCCTTGCCGTTCCCTAACCCTAACCCTAGCCTGGAACGGAAACCAACCACCAGCCCTAAACCTTACCTTACGCCGTACCCTACTCCTGGCCCGTACGCTGGCACTGACCCGTGCGTCACCACGTAGCCCGACCCTCCCACGTTTCTGTACACTCACCTGTGCCCTAAGCCTTGCCGTTCCCTAACCCTAACCCTAGCCCGGAATGGAAACCCACCACCAGCCCTACACCTTACCCTACGCTGTTGCCTACTCCTGGCCTGTACTCTGGCCCTGACACGTGCATCAGCACGTAGCCTTACCCTCCCGCGTTTCCGTACCCTCACCTGTGCCCTAAGCCTTGCCATTCCCTAACCCTAACCCTAGCCCGCAAAGGAAATCAACCACCAGCCCTACACTTTATCCTACGCCGTTGCCTACTCCTGGCCCGTACGCTGGCACTGACCTGTGCGTCAGCACGTAGCCCGACCCTCCCACGTTTCCGTAACCTCACCTGTGCCCTAAGCCTTGCCGTTCCCTAACCCTAACCCTAGCCCGGAACGGAAATCAACCACCAGCCCTACACTTTATCCTACGCCGTTGCATACTCCTGGCCCGTACGCTGGCACTGACCCGTGCGTCAGCACGTAGCCCGACCGTCCCACGTTTCCGTACCCTCACCTGTGCCCTAAGTCTTGCCGTTCCCTAACCCAAACCCTAGCCCAGAACGCAAATCCACCACCAGCCCTAGACTTTATCCTACGCCGTTGCCTACTCCTGGCCCGTACAATGGCACTGCCCTCTGCGTCAGCACGTAGCCCGACCCTCCCACGTTTCCGAACCCTCACCTGTGCCCTAAGCCTTGCCGTTCCCTTACCCTAACCCTAGCCCAGAACGCAAATCCACCACCAGCCGTACACTTTATCCTTCGCCGTTGCCTACTCCTGGCCCATACGCTGACACTGACCCGTGCGTCAGCACGTAGCCCGACCCTCCCACGTTTCCATACCCTCACCTGTGCCCTAAGCCTTGCCGTTCCCTAACCCTAACCCTAGCCCGGTACGGAAATCAACCACAAGCCCTACACCTTACCTTACGCCGTTGCCCACTCCTGGCCCATACGCTGGCACGGACCCGTGCGTCAGCACGTAGCCTGACCCTCCCAAGTTTCCGTACCCTCACCTGTGCCCTAAGCCTTGCCGTTCCCTAACCCTAACCCTAGCCCGGAAAAGAAACCCACCACCACCCCTACACCTTACCTTACGCCGTACCCTATTCCTGGCCCGTACGCTGGCACTGACCTGTGCGTCAGCACGTAGCCCGACCCTCCCACGTTTCCGTAACCTCACCTGTGCCCTAAGCCTTGCCGTTCCCTAACCCTAACCCTAGCCCGGAACGGAAATCAACCACCAGCCCTACACTTTATCCTACGCCGTTGCATACTCCTGGCCCGTACGC
This sequence comes from Mesoplodon bidens, assembly GCF_964165515.1. Taxonomy (NCBI): domain Eukaryota; kingdom Metazoa; phylum Chordata; class Mammalia; order Artiodactyla; family Ziphiidae; genus Mesoplodon; species Mesoplodon bidens. The sequence continues at coordinate 394,529 of NW_027671196.1, forward strand.
TGGCACTGACCCGTGCGTCAGCACGTAGCCCGACCGTCCCACGTTTCCGTACCCTCACCTGTGCCCTAAGCCTTGCCGTTCCCTAACCCTAACCCTAGCCCAGAATGGAAACCCACCACCAGCCCTACACCTTACCCTACGCCGTTGCCTACTCCTGGCCCGTACTCTGGCACTGACCCATGCGTCAGCACGTAGCCTGACCGTCCCACGTTTCCGTACCCTCACCTGTGCCCTAAGCCTTGCCGTTCCCTAACCCAAACCCTAGCCCAGAACGCAAATCCACCACCAGCCCTAGACTTTATCCTACGCCGTTGCCTACTCCTGGCCCGTACGATGGCACTGCCCTCTGCGTCAGCACGTAGCCCGACCCTCCCACGTTTCCGAACCCTCACCTGTGCCCTAAGCCTTGCCGTTCCCTTACCCTAAGCCTAGCGCAGAACGCAAATCCACCACCAGCCGTACACTTTATCCTTCGCCGTTGCCTACTCCTGGCCCATACGCTGGCACTGACCCGTGCGTCAGCACGTAGCCCGACCCTCCCACGTTTCCATACCCTCACCTGTGCCCTAAGCCTTGCCGTTCCCTAACCCTAACCCTAGCCCGGAACGCAAATCCACCACCAGCCCTACACTTTGTCCTACGCCGTTGCCTACTCCTGGCCCGTACGCTGGCACTGACCCGTGCTTCAGCACGTAGCCTGACCCTCCCACGTTTCCGTACACTCACCTGTGCCCTAAGCCTTGCCGTTCCCTAACCCTAACCCTAGCCCAGAACGCAAATCCACCAGCAGCCCTACACTTTATCCTACGCCGTTGGCTACTCCTGGCCTGTACGCTAGCACTGACCCGTGCATCAGCACGTAGCCCGACCCTCCCACGTTTCCGTACCCTCACCTGTGCCCTAAGCCTTGCCGTTCACTAACCCTAACCCTAGCCTGGAACGGAAACCAACCACCAGCCCTACACCTTACCTTACGCCATTGCCTAATCCTGGCCCGTACCCTGGCACTGACCCGTGCGTAAGCACGAAGCCTGACCCTCGCACGTATCCGTACCCTCACCTGTGCCCTAAGCCTTGCCGTTCCCTAACCCTAACCCTAGCCCGGAACGGAAACCCACCACCAGCCCTACACCTTACCCTACGCCGCTGCCTACTCCTGGACTGTACTCTGGCACTGACCGGTCCGTCAGCACGTAGCCTTACCCTCCCGCGTTTCCGTACCCTGACCTGTGCCCTAAGCCTTGCAATTCCCTAACCCTAACCCTAGCCCGGAACGCAAATCCACCCACAGCCCTACACTTTATCCTACGCCGTTGCCTACTCCTGGCACATACGCTGGCACTGACCCGTGCGTCAGCACGTAGCCCGACCCTCCCACGTTTCTGTACACTCACCTGTGCCCTAAGCCTTGCCGTTCCCTAACCCTAACCCTAGCCCGGAACGCAAATCCACCACCAGCCCTACACTTTATACTACGCCGTTGCCTACTCCTGGCCCTTACGCTGGCACTGACCCGTGTGTCAGCACGTAGCCTGACCCTCCCACGTTTCCGTACCCTCACCTGTGCCCTAAGCCTTGCCGTTCCCTAACCCAAACCCTAGCCGGGAACGGAAACCCACCACCAGCCCTACACCTTACCTTACGCCATACCGTACTCCTGTCACGTATGATGGCACTGAACCGTGCGTCAGCACGCAGCCTGACCCTCCCAGTTTTCCGTACCCTCACCTGTGCCCTAAGCCTTGCCGTTCCCTAACCCTAACCCTAGCCCGGAACGCAAATCCACCACCAGCCCTACACTTTATCGTACGCCGTTGCCTACTCCTGGCCCGTACGCTGGCACTGACCCGTGCGTCAGCACGTAGCTCGACCCTCCCTCGTTTCCGTACCCTCACCTGTGCCCTAAGCCTTGCCGTTCCCTAACCCTAACCCTAGCCCGGAACGCAAATCCACCACCAGCCCTACACTTTATCCTACGCCGTTGCCTACTCCAGGCCAGTACGCTGGCACTGACCCGTGCGTCAGCACGTAGCTCGACCCTCCCTCGTTTCCGTACCCTCACATGTGCCCTAAGCCTTGCCGTTCCCTAACCCTAACCCTAGCCTGGAACGGAAAACAACCACCAGCCCTACACGTTACCTTACGCCGTTGCCTACTCCTGGCCCGTACGCAGGCACTAACCCGTGCGTCAGCACGTAGCCTGACCCTCACACGTTTCCGTACCCTCACCTGTGCCCTAAGCCTTGCCGTTCCCTAACCCTAACCCTAGCCCGGAATGGAAACCCACCACCACCCCTACACCTTACCCTACGCCGTTGCCTACTCCTGGCCTGTACTCTGGCACTGACCCGTGCATCAGAACGTAGCCTTACCCTCCCGCGGTTTCGTACCGTGACCTGTGCCCTAAACCTTGCCGTTCCCTAACCCTAACCCTAGCCCAGAACGCAAATCCACCACCAGCCCTACACTTTATCCTACGCCGTTGCCTACTCCTGGCCTGTACGCTGGCACTGACCTGTGCGTCAGCACGTAGCCCGACCCTCCCACGTTTCCGTAACCTCACCTGTGCCCTAAGCCTTGCCGTTCCCTAACACTAACCCTAGCCCGGAACGGAAATCAACCACCAGCCCTAAACTTTATCCTACGCCGTTGCATACTCCTGGCCCGTACGCTGGCACTGACCCGTGCGTCAGCACGTAGCGCGACCCTCCCACGTTTCCGTACCCTCACCTGTGCCCTAAGCCTTGCCCTTCCCTAACCCTAACCCTAGCCCGGAATAGAAACCCACCACCAGCCCTACACCTTACCTTACGCCGTTGCCTACTCCTGGCCCGTACGCTGGCACTGACCCATGCGTCAGCACGTAGCCTGACCCTCCCACGTTTCCGTACACTCACCTGTGCCCTAAGCCTTGCCGTTCCCTAACCCAAACCCTAGCCCAGAACGCAAATCCACCACCAGCCCTAGACTTTATCCTACGCCGTTGCCTACTCCTGGCCCGTACGATGGCACTGCCCTCTGCGTCAGCACGTAGCCCGACCCTCCCACGTTTCCGAACCCTCACCTGTGCCCTAAGCCTTGCCGTTCCCTTACCCTAACCCTAGCCCAGAACGCAAATCCACCACCAGCCGTACACTTTATCCTTCGCCGTTGCCTACTCCTGGCCCATACGCTGACACTGACCCGTGCGGCAGCACGTAGCCCGACCCTCCCACGTTTCCATACCCTCACCTGTGCCCTAAGCCTTGCCGTTCCCTAACCCTAACCCTAGCCCGGTACGGAAATCAACCACAAGCCCTACACCTTACCTTACGCCGTTGCCCACTCCTGGCCCATACGCTGGCACGGACCCGTGCGTCAGCACGTAGCCTGACCCTCCCACGTTTCCGTACCCTCACCTGTGCCCTAAGCCTTGCCGTTCCCTAACCCTAACCCTAGCCCGGAAAGGAAACCCACCACCACCCCTACACCTTACCTTACGCCGTACCTTATTCCTGGCCCGTACGCTGGCACTGAACCATGCGTCAGCACGTAGCCTGACCCTGCCACGTTTCCGTACCCTCACCTGTGCCCTAAGCCTTGCCGTTCCCTAACCCTAACCCTAGCCCGGAATAGAAACCCACCACCAGCCCTACACCTTACCTTACGCCATACCCTACTCCTGACCCGTACGCTGGCACTGACCCGTGCGTCAGCACGTAACCTGACCCTCCCACGTTTCTGTACCCTCACCTGTGCCCTAAGTGTTGCCGTTCCCTAACCCTAACCCTAGCCCGGAACGCAAAACCACCACCAGCCCTACACATTATCCTACGCCGTTGCCTACTCCTGGACAGTACGCTGGCACTGACCCGTGCGTCAGCACGTAGCCCGACCCTCCCACGTTTCCGTACCCTCACATGTGCCCTAAACCTTGCCGTTCACTAACCCTAACCCTAGCCTTAAACGGAAAACAACCACCAGCCCTAAACCTTACCTTACGCCGTTGCCTACTCCTGGCCCATACGCTGGCACTGACCCGTGCGTCAGCACGTAGCCTGACCCTCGCACGTTTCCGTACCCTCACATGTGCCCTACGCCTTGCCGTTCACTAACCCTAAACCTAGCCCGGAATGGAAACGCACCACCAGCCCTACACCTTACCCTACGCCGTTGCCTACTCCTGGCCTGTACTCTAGCACTGACCCGTGCATCAGAACATAGCCTTACCCTCCCGCGATTCCGTACCCTGAGCTGTGCCCTAAGCCTTGCCGTTCCCTAACCCTAACCCTAGCACAGAACGCAAATCCACCACCAGCCCTACACTTTATCCTACGCCGTTGCCTACTCCTGCCCGTACGCTGGCACTGACCTGTGCGTCAGCACGTAGCCCGATCCTCTCACGTTTCCGTAACCTCACCTGTGCCCTAAGCCTTGCCGTTCCCTAACCCTAACCCTAGCCCGGAACGGAAATCAACCACCAGCCCTACACTTTATCCTACGCCGTTGCATACTCCTGGCCCGTACGCTGGCACTGACCCGTGCGTCAGCACGTAGCCCGACCCTCCCACGTTTCCGTACCCTCACCTGTGCCCTAAGCCTTGCCGTTCCCTAACCCTAACCCTAGCCCGGAATAGAAACCCACCACCAGCCCTACACCTTACCTTACGCCGTTGCCTACTCCTGGCCCGTACGCTGGCACTGACCCATGCGTCAGCACGTAGCCTGACCCTCCCACGTTTCCGTACCCTCACCTGTGCCCTAAGCCTTGCCGTTCCCTAACCCTAACCCTAGCCCGGAACGCAAATCCACCACCAGCCCTACACTTTATCCTACGCCGTTGCCTACTCCTGGCCCGTACGCTGGCACTGACCTCTGCGTCAGCACGTAGCCCGACCCTCCCACGTTTCTGTTCCCTCAACTGTGCCCTAAGCCTTGCCGTTCCCTAACCCTAACCCAAGCCTGGAACGGAAACCAACCACCAGCCCTACACCTTACCTTACGCCGTACCCTATTCCTGGCCCGTGCGCTGGCACGGACCCATGCGTCAGCTCGTAGCCCGACCCTCCCACGTTTCCGTACCCTCAAATGTGCCCTAAGCCTTGCCGTTCCCTAACCGTAACGCTAGCCCGGAACGGAAAACAACCACCAGCCCTACACCTTACCTTACGCTGTTGCCTATTCCTGGCCCGTACGCTGGCACTGACCCGTGCGTCAGCACGTAGCTCGACCCTCCCACGTTTCCGTACCCTCACCTGTGCCCTAAGCCTTGCCGTTCCCTAACCCTAACCCTAGCCCGGAATGGTAACCCACCACCAGCCCTACACCTTACCCTACGGCGTTGCCTACTCCTGGCCTGTACTTTGGCACTGACACGTGCATAAGAACGTAGCCTTACCCTCCCGCGTTTCCGTACCCTGACGTGTGCCCTAAGCCTTGCCGTTCCCTAACCCTTACCCTAGCCCAGAACGCAAATCCACCACCAGCCCTACACTTTATCCTACGCCGTTGCCTACTCCTGGCCCGTACGCTGGCACTGACCTGTGCGTCAGCACGTAGCCTGACCCTCCCACGTTTCCGTACCCTCACCTATGCCCTAAGCCTTGCCGTTCCCTAACCCTAACCGTAGCCAGGAACGCAAATCCACCACCAGCCCTACACTTTATCCTACGCCGTTGCCTACTCCTGTCCCGTATGCTGGCACTGACCTCTGCGTCAGCACGTAGCCCGACCCTCCCACGTTTTCGTACCCTCACCTGTGCCCTAAGCCTTGCCGTTCCCTAACCGTAACCCTAGCCTGGAACGGAAACCAACCACCAGCCCTACACCTTACCTTACGCCGTACCCTACTCCTGACACGTACGCTGGCACTGACCCGTGCGTCAGCACGTAACCTGACCCTCCCACGTTTCTGTACCCTCACCTGTGCCCTAAGTGTTGCCGTTCCCTAACCCTAACCCTAGCCCGGAAAGCAAAACCACCACCAGCCCTACACATTATCCTACGCCGTTGCCTACTCCTGGCCAGTACGCTGGCACTGACCCGTGCGTCAGCACGTAGCCCGACCCTCCCACGTTTCCGTACCCTCACATGTGCCCTAAGCCTTGCCGTTCCCTAACCCTAACCCTAGCCTTAAACGGAAATCAACCACCAGCCCTAAACCTTACCTTACGCCGTTGCCTACTCCTGGCCCGTACGCTGGCACTGACCCGTGCGTCAGCACGTAGCCTGACCCTCGCACGTTTCCGTACCCTCACCTGTGCCCTACGCCTTGCCGTTCACTAACCCTAACCCTAGCCCGGAATGGAAACGCACCACCAGCCCTACACCTTACCCTACGCCGTTGCCTACTCCTGGCCTGTACTCTAGCACTGACCCGTGCATCAGAACATAGCCTTACCCTCCCGCGATTCCGTACCCTGAGCTGTGCCCTAAGCCTTGCCGTTCCCTAACCCTAACCCTAGCCCAGAACGCAAATCCACCACCAGCCCTACACTTTATCCTACGCCGTTGCCTACTCCTGGCCCGTACGCTGGCACTGACCCGTGCGTCAGCACGTAGCCTGACCCTCCCACGTTTCCGTACCCTCACCTGTGCCCTAAGCCTTGCCGTTCCCTAACCCTAACCCTAGCCCGGAACGCAAATCCACCACCAGCCCTACACTTTACCCTACGCCGTTGCCTACTCCAGGCCAGTACGCTGGCACTGACCCGTACGTCAGCACGTAGCTCGACCCTCCCTCGTTTCCGTACCCTCACATGTGCCCTAAGCCTTGCCATTCCCTAACCCTAACCCTAGCCTGGAACGGAAAACAACCACCAGCCCTACACGTTACCTTACGCCGTTGCCTACTCCTGGCCCGTACGCAGGCACTAACCCGTGCGTCAGCACGTAGCCTGACCCTCCCACGTTTCCGTACCCTCACCTGTGCCCTAAGCCTTGCCGTTCCCTAACCCTAACCCTAGCCCGGAATGGAAACCCACCACCACCCCTACACCTTACCCTACGCCGTTGCCTACTCCTGGCCTGTACTCTGACACTGACCCGTGCATCAGAACGTAGCCTTACCCTCCCACGGTTTCGTACCGTGACCTGTGCCCTAAGCCTTGCCGTTCCCTAACCCTTACCCTAGCCCAGAACGCAAATCCACCACCAGCCCTACACTTTATACTACGCCGTTGCCTACTCCTGTCCTGTACGCTGGCACTGACCTGTGCGTCAGCACGTAGCCCGACCCTCCCACGTTTCCGTACCCTCACCTCTGCCCTAAGCCTTGCAGTTCCCTAACCCTAACCCTAGCCCGGAATAGAAACCCACCACCAGCCCTTCACCTTCCCTTATGCCATTGCCTACTCCTGGCCCGTACGCTGGCACTGACCCATTCGTCAGCATGTAGCCTGACCCTCCCACGTTTCCGTACCCTCACCTGTGCCCTAAGCCTTGCCGTTCCCTAACCCTAATCCTAGCCCGGAACGCAAATCCACCACCAGCCCTACACTTTATCCTACGCCGTTGCCTACTCCTGGCCGTACGCTGGCACTGACCTCTGCGTCAGCACGTAGCCCGACCCTCCCACGTTTCCGTACCCTCAACTGTGCCCTAAGCCTTGCCGTTCCCTAACCCTAACCCTAGCCTGGAACGGAAACCAACCACCAGCCCTACACATTACCTTACGCCGTTGCCTACTCCTGGCCCGTACTCTGGCACTGACCCGTGCATCAGCACGTAGCCTTACCCTCCCGCGTTTCCGTACCCTGACCTGTGCCCTAAGCCTTGCCGTTCCCTAACCCTAACCCTAGCCCGGAATGGAAACCCACCACCAGCCCTACACCTTACCTTACGCCGTACCCTACACCTGAACCGTACGCTGGCACTGACCCATGCGTCAGCACGTAGACTGACCCTCCCACGTTTCCGTACCCTCACCTGTGCGCTAAGCCTTGCCGTTCCCTAACCCTAACCCTAGCCCGGAACGCAAATCCACCACCAGCCATACACTTTATCCTACGCCGTTGCCTACTCCTGGCCCGTACGCAGGCACTGACCCGTGCGTCAGCACGTAGCCTGACACTCCCACGTTTCCATACCCTCACCTGTGCCCTAAGCCTTGCCGTTCCCTAACCCTAACCCTAGCCCGGAACGGATACCCCCCACCAGCCCTACAGCTTACCTTATGCCGTACCCTATTCCTGGCCCGTATGCTGCAACTGAACCGTACGTCAGCACGTAGCCTGACCCTCCCACGTTTCCGTACCCTCACCTGTGCCCTAAGCCTTGCCGTTTCCTAACCCTAACCCTAGCCTGGAACGGAAACCAACCACCAGCCCTACACCTTACTTTACGCCGTTGCCTTATCCTGGCCCGTACGCTGGCACTGACCCGTGCGTCAGCACGTAGCCTGACCCTCCCACGTTTCCGTACCCTCACCTGTGCCCTAAGCCTTGCCGTTCCCTAACCCTAACCCTAGCCCAGAACGGAAACCCACCACCAGCCCTATTCCTTACCCTACGCCGTTGCCTACTCCTGGCCTGTACTCTGGCACTGACCGGTCCGTCAGCACGTACCCTTACCCTCCCGCGTTTCCGTACCCTAACCTGTGCCCTAAGCCTTGCCATTCCCTAACCCTAACCCTAGCCCTGAACGCAAGTCCACCACCAGCCCTACACTTTATCCAACGCCGTTGCCTACTCCTGGCCCGTACGCTGGCACTGACCCGTGCGTCAGCACGTAGCCCGCCCCTCCCACGTTTCTGTACACTCACCTGTGCCCTAGGCCTTGCCGTTCCCTAACCCTAACCCTATCCCAGAACGCAAATCCACCACCAGCCCTACACTTTATCCTACCCCGTTGCCTACTCCTGGCCCTTACGCTGGCACTAACCCGTGCGTCAGCACGTAGCCGGACCCTGCCACGTTTCCGTACCCTCACCTGTGCCCTAAGCCTTGCCGTTCCCTAACCCTAACCCTAGCCCAGAACGCAAATCCACCACCAGCCCTACACTTTATCCTACGCCGTTGCCTACTCCTGGCCCATACGCTGGCACTGACCCGTGAGTCAGCACGTAGCCTGACCCTCCCACGTTTCCGTACCCTTACCTGTGCCCTAAGCCTTGCCGTTCCCTAACCCTAACCCTAGCCCGGAACGGATAACCACCACCAGCCCTACACCTTACCTTACGCCGTACCCTATTCCTGGCCCGTATGCTGGCACTGAACCATGCGTCAGCACGTAGCCTGACCTCCCACGTTTCCGTACCCTCACCTGTGCCCTAAGCCTTGCTGTTCCCTAACCCTAACCCTAGCCCGGAACGCAATTCCACCACCAGCCCTACACCTTAGCTTACGCCGTACCCTACTCCTGACCCGTATGCTGGCACTGACCCGTGCGTCAGCACGTAGCCCGACCCTCCCACGTTTATGTACACTCACCTGTGCCCTAAGCCTTGCCGTTCCCTAACCCTAACCCTAGCCTGGAACGCAAATCCACCACCAGCCCTACACTTTATCCTACGCCGTTGCCTACTCCTGGCCCTTACGCTGGCACTGACCCATGCGTCAGCACGTAGCCTAACCCTCCCACGTTTCCGTACCCTTACCCGTGCCCTAAGCCTTGCCGTTCCCTAACCCTCACCCTAGCCGCGAACGGAAACCCACCACCAGCCCTACACCTTACCTTACGCCGTACCCTGCTCCTTTCCCGTACGCTGGCACTGACCCGTGCGTCACCACGTAGCCCGACCCTCCCACGTTTCCGTACCCTCACCTGTGCCCTAAGCCTTGCCCTTCCCTAACACTAACCCTAGCCTGGAACGGAAACCAACCACCAGCCCTACACCTTACCTTACGCCGCTGCCTACTCCTGGCCCGTACGCTGGCGCTGACCCTTGTGTCAGCACGTAGCCCGACCCTCCCACGTTTCCGTACCCTCACCTGTGCCCTAAGCCTTGCCGTTCCCTAACCCTAACCCTAGCCTGGAACGGAAACCAACCACCAGCCCTACACCATACCATACGCCGTTGCCTAGTCCTGGCCCGTACGCTGGCACTGACCCGTGCGTCAGCACGTAGCCCGCCCCTCCCACGTTTCTGTACACTCACCTGTGCCCTAGGCCTTGCCGTTCCCTAACCCTAACCCTAGCCCAGAATGCAAATCCACCACCAGCCCTACACTTTATCCTACCCCGTTGCCTACTCCTGGCCCTTACGCTGGCACTGACCCGTGCGTCAGCACGTAGCCCGACCCTCCCACGTTTCCGTACCCTCACCTGTGCCCTAAGCCTTGCCGTTCCCTAACCCTAACCCTAGCCCGGAACGCAAATCCACCACCAGCCCTACACTATATCGTACGCCGTTGCCTACTCCTGGCCTGTACTCTGGCACTGAACCGTGCATCAGAACGTAGCCTTACCCTCCCGCGTTTCCATACCCTGACCTGTGCCCAAAGCCTTGCCGTTCCCTAACCCTAACCCTAGCCCAGAACGCAAATCCACCACCAGCCCTACACTTTATCCTACGCCGTTGCCTACTCCTGGCCCGTACGCTGGCACTGACCTGTGTGACAGCACGTAGCACGACCCTCCCACGTTTCCGTAACCTCACCTGTGCCCTATGCCTTGCCGTTCCCTAACCCTAACCCTAGCCCGGAACGGAAATCAACCACCAGCCCTACACTTTTTCCTACGCCGTTGCATATTCCTGGCCCGTACGATGGCACTGACCCGTGCGTCAGCACGTAGCCGGACCCTCCCACGTTTCCGTACCCTCACCTGTGCCCTAAGCCTTGCCGTTCCCTAATCCTAACCCTAGCCCAGAATAGAAACCCACCACCAGCCCTACACCTTATCTTATGCCGTTGCCTACTCCTGGCCCGTACGCTGCCACTGACCCATTCGTCAGCATGTAGCCTGACCCTCCCACGTTTCCGTACCCTCACCTGTGCCCTAAGCCTTGCCGTTCCCTAACCCTAATCTTAGCCCAGAACGCAAATCCACCACCAGCCCTACACTTTATCCTACGCCGTTGCCTACTCCTGGCCGTACGCTGGCACTGACCACTGCGTCAGCACGTAGCCCGACCCTCCCACGTTTCCGTACCCTCACCTGTGCCCTAAGATTTGCCGTTCCCTAACACTAACCCTAGCCTGGAACGGAAACCAACCACCAGCCCTACACATTACGTTACGCCGTTGCCTACTCCTGGCCCGTACGCTGGCACTGAGCCGTGCGTCAGCACGTCGCCTGACCCTCCCACGTTTCCGTACCCTCACCTGTGCCCTAAGCCTTGCCGTTCCCAAACCCTAACCCTTGCCCGGAATGGAAACCCACCACCAGCCCTACACCTTACCCTACGCCGTTGCCTACTCCTGGCCTGTACTCTGGCACTGACCCGTGCATCAGCACGTAGCCTTACCCACCCGCGTTTCCGTACCCTGACCTGTGCCCTAAGCCTTGCCGTTCCCTAACCCTAACCCTAGCCCAGAACGCAAATCCACCACCAGCCCTACACTTTATCCTACGCCGTTGCCTACTCCTGGCCCATACGCTGGCACTGACCTGTGCGTCAGCCCGTAGCCCGACCCTCCCACGTTTCCGTAACCTCACCTGTGCCCTAAGCCTTGCCGTTCCCTAACAGTAACCCTAGCCCGGAAAGGAAATCAACCACCAGCCCTACACTTTATCCTACTCCGTTGCCTACTCCTGGCCAGTACGCAGGCACTGACCCGTGCGTCAGCACGTAGCCCGACCCTCCCACGTTTCCGTACCCTCACATGTGCCCTAAGCCTTGCTGTACCCTAACCCTAACCCTAGCCTGGAACGGAAAACAACCACAAGCCCTACACCATACCTTACGCCGTTGCCTACTCCTGGCCCGTACGCTGGCACTGACCCGTGCGTCAGCACGTAGCATGACCCTCCCACGTTTCCGTACCCTCACCTGTGCCCTAAGACTTGCCGTTCCCTAACCCAAACCCTAGCCGGGAACGGAAACCCACCACCAGCCCTACACCTTACCTTACGCCATACCGTACTCCTGTCACGTACGCTGGCACTGAACCGTGCGTCAGCACGCAGCCTGACCCTCCCAGTTTTCCGTACCCTCACCTGTGCCCTAAGCCTTGCCGTTCCCTAACCCTAACCCTAGCCCGGAACGCAAATCCACCACCAGCCCTACACTTTATCGTACGCCGTTGCCTACTCCTGACCCGTACGCTGGCACTGACCCGTGCGTCAGCACGTAGCTCGACCCTCCCACGTTTCCGTACCCTCACCTGTGCCCTAAGCCTTGCCGTTCCCTAACCCTAACCCTAGCCCGGAATGGTAACCCACCACCAGCCCTACACCTTACCCTACGGCGTTGCCTACTCCTGGCCTGTACTTTGGCACTGACACGTGCATAAGAACGTAGCCTTACCCTCCCGCGTTTCCGTACCCTGACGTGTGCCCTAAGCCTTGCCGTTCCCTAACCCTTACCCTAGCCCAGAACGCAAATCCACCACCAGCCCTACACTTTATCCTACGCCGTTGCCTACTCCTGGCCCGTACGCTGGCACTGACCTGTGCGTCAGCACGTAGCCTGACCCTCCCACGTTTCCGTACCCTCACCTATGCCCTAAGCCTTGCCGTTCCCTAACCCTAACCGTAGCCCGGAACGCAAATCCACCACCAGCCCTACACTTTATCCTACGCCGTTGCCTACTCCTGTCCCGTATGCTGGCACTGACCTCTGCGTCAGCACGTAGCCCGACCCTCCCACGTTTTCGTACCCTCACCTGTGCCCTAAGCCTTGCCGTTCCCTAACCGTAACCCTAGCCTGGAACGGAAACCAACCACCAGCCCTACACCTTACCTTACGCCGTACCCTACTCCTGACACGTACGCTGGCACTGACCCGTGCGTCAGCACGTAACCTGACCCTCCCACGTTTCTGTACCCTCACCTGTGCCCTAAGTGTTGCCGTTCCCTAACCCTAACCCTAGCCCGGAAAGCAAAACCACCACCAGCCCTACACATTATCCTACGCCGTTGCCTACTCCTGGCCAGTACGCTGGCACTGACCCGTGCGTCAGCACGTAGCCCGACCCTCCCACGTTTCCGTACCCTCACATGTGCCCTAAGCCTTGCCGTTCCCTAACCCTAACCCTAGCCTTAAACGGAAAACAACCACCAGCCCTAAACCTTACCTTACGCCGTTGCCTACTCCTGGCCCGTACGCTGGCACTGACCCGTGCGTCAGCACGTAGCCTGACCCTCGCACGTTTCCGTACCCTCACCTGTGCCCTACGCCTTGCCGTTCACTAACCCTAACCCTAGCCCGGAATGGAAACGCACCACCAGCCCTACACCTTACCCTACGCCGTTGCCTACTCCTGGCCTGTACTCTAGCACTGACCCGTGCATCAGAACATAGCCTTACCCTCCCGCGATTCCGTACCCTGAGCTGTGCCCTAAGCCTTGCCGTTCCCTAACCCTAACCCTAGCCCAGAACGCAAATCCACCACCAGCCCTACACTTTATCCTACGCCGTTGCCTACTCCTGGCCCGTACGCTGGCACTGACCCGTGCGTCAGCACGTAGCCTGACCCTCCCACGTTTCCGTACCCTCACCTGTGCCCTAAGCCTTGCCGTTCCCTAACCCTAACCCTAGCCCGGAACGCAAATCCACCACCAGCCCTACACTTTACCCTACGCCGTTGCCTACTCCAGGCCAGTACGCTGGCACTGACCCGTACGTCAGCACGTAGCTCGACCCTCCCTCGTTTCCGTACCCTCACATGTGCCCTAAGCCTTGCCATTCCCTAACCCTAACCCTAGCCTGGAACGGAAAACAACCACCAGCCCTACACGTTACCTTACGCCGTTGCCTACTCCTGGCCCGTACGCAGGCACTAACCCGTGCGTCAGCACGTAGCCTGACCCTCCCACGTTTCCGTACCCTCACCTGTGCCCTAAGCCTTGCCGTTCCCTAACCCTAACCCTAGCCCGGAATGGAAACCCACCACCACCCCTACACCTTACCCTACGCCGTTGCCTACTCCTGGCCTGTACTCTGACACTGACCCGTGCATCAGAACGTAGCCTTACCCTCCCACGGTTTCGTACCGTGACCTGTGCCCTAAGCCTTGCCGTTCCCTAACCCTAACCCTAGCCCAGAACGCAAATCCACCACCAGCCCTACACTTTATACTACGCCGTTGCCTACTCCTGTCCTGTACGCTGGCACTGACCTGTGCGTCAGCACGTAGCCCGACCCTCCCACGTTTCCGTACCCTCACCTCTGCCCTAAGCCTTGCAGTTCCCTAACCCTAACCCTAGCCCGGAATAGAAACCCACCACCAGCCCTTCACCTTCCCTTATGCCATTGCCTACTCCTGGCCCGTACGCTGGCACTGACCCATTCGTCAGCATGTAGCCTGACCCTCCCACGTTTCCGTACCCTCACCTGTGCCCTAAGCCTTGCCGTTCCCTAACCCTAATCCTAGCCCGGAACGCAAATCCACCACCAGCCCTACACTTTATCCTACGCCATTGCCTACTCCTGGCCGTACGCTGGCACTGACCTCTGCGTCAGCACGTAGCCCGACCCTCCCACGTTTCCGTACCCTCAACTGTGCCCTAAGCCTTGCCGTTCCCTAACCCTACCCTAGCCTGGAACGGAAACCAACCACCAGCCCTACACATTACCTTACGCCGTTGCCTACTCCTGGCCCGTACTCTGGCACTGACCCGTGCATCAGCACGTAGCCTTACCCTCCCGCGTTTCCGTACCCTGACCTGTGCCCTAAGCCTTGCCGTTCCCTAACCCTAACCCTAGCCCGGAATGGAAACCCACCACCAGCCCTACACCTTACCTTACGCCGTACCCTACACCTGAACCGTACGCTGGCACTGACCCATGCGTCAGCACGTAGACTGACCCTCCCACGTTTCCGTACCCTCACCTGTGCGCTAAGCCTTGCCGTTCCCTAACCCTAACCCTAGCCCGGAACGCAAATCCACCACCAGCCATACACTTTATCCTACGCCGTTGCCTACTCCTGGCCCGTACGCAGGCACTGACCCGTGCGTCAGCACGTAGCCTGACACTCCCACGTTTCCATACCCTCACCTGTGCCCTAAGCCTTGCCGTTCCCTAACCCTAACCCTAGCCCGGAACGGATACCCCCCACCAGCCCTACAGCTTACCTTATGCCGTACCCTATTCCTGGCCCGTATGCTGCAACTGAACCGTACGTCAGCACGTAGCCTGACCCTCCCACGTTTCCGTACCCTCACCTGTGCCCTAAGCCTTGCCGTTTCCTAACCCTAACCCTAGCCTGGAACGGAAACCAACCACCAGCCCTACACCTTACTTTACGCCGTTGCCTTATCCTGGCCCGTACGCTGGCACTGACCCGTGCGTCAGCACGTAGCCTGACCCTCCCACGTTTCCGTACCCTCACCTGTGCCCTAAGCCTTGCCGTTCCCTAACCCTAACCCTAGCCCAGAACGGAAACCCACCACCAGCCCTATTCCTTACCCTACGCCGTTGCCTACTCCTGGCCTGTACTCTGGCACTGACCGGTCCGTCAGCACGTACCCTTACCCTCCCGCGTTTCCGTACCCTAACCTGTGCCCTAAGCCTTGCCATTCCCTAACCCTAACCCTAGCCCTGAACGCAAGTCCACCACCAGCCCTACACTTTATCCAACGCCGTTGCCTACTCCTGGCCCGTACGCTGGCACTGACCCGTGCGTCAGCACGTAGCCCGCCCCTCCCACGTTTCTGTACACTCACCTGTGCCCTAGGCCTTGCCGTTCCCTAACCCTAACCCTATCCCAGAACGCAAATCCACCACCAGCCCTACACTTTATCCTACCCCGTTGCCTACTCCTGGCCCTTACGCTGGCACTAACCCGTGCGTCAGCACGTAGCCTGACCCTGCCACGTTTCCGTACCCTCACCTGTGCCCTAAGCCTTGCCGTTCCCTAACCCTAACCCTAGCCCAGAACGCAAATCCACCACCAGCCCTACACTTTATCCTACGCCGTTGCCTACTCCTGGCCCATACGCTGGCACTGACCCGTGAGTCAGCACGTAGCCTGACCCTCCCACGTTTCCGTACCCTTACCTGTGCCCTAAGCCTTGCCGTTCCCTAACCCTAACCCTAGCCCGGAACGGATAACCACCACCAGCCCTACACCTTACCTTACGCCGTACCCTATTCCTGGCCCGTATGCTGGCACTGAACCATGCGTCAGCACGTAGCCTGACCTCCCACGTTTCCGTACCCTCACCTGTGCCCTAAGCCTTGCTGTTCCCTAACCCTAACCCTAGCCCGGAACGCAATTCCACCACCAGCCCTACACCTTAGCTTACGCCGTACCCTACTCCTGACCCGTATGCTGGCACTGACCCGTGCGTCAGCACGTAGCCCGACCCTCCCACGTTTATGTACACTCACCTGTGCCCTAAGCCTTGCCGTTCCCTAACCCTAACCCTAGCCTGGAACGCAAATCCACCACCAGCCCTACACTTTATCCTACGCCGTTGCCTACTCCTGGCCCTTACGCTGGCACTGACCCATGCGTCAGCACGTAGCCTAACCCTCCCACGTTTCCGTACCCTTACCCGTGCCCTAAGCCTTGCCGTTCCCTAACCCTCACCCTAGCCGCGAACGGAAACCCACCACCAGCCCTACACCTTACCTTACGCCGTACCCTGCTCCTTTCCCGTACGCTGGCACTGACCCGTGCGTCACCACGTAGCCCGACCCTCCCACGTTTCCGTACCCTCACCTGTGCCCTAAGCCTTGCCCTTCCCTAACACTAACCCTAGCCTGGAACGGAAACCAACCACCAGCCCTACACCTTACCTTACGCCGCTGCCTACTCCTGGCCCGTACGCTGGCGCTGACCCTTGTGTCAGCACGTAGCCCGACCCTCCCACGTTTCCGTACCCTCACCTGTGCCCTAAGCCTTGCCGTTCCCTAACCCTAACCCTAGCCTGGAACGGAAACCAACCACCAGCCCTACACCATACCATACGCCGTTGCCTAGTCCTGGCCCGTACGCTGGCACTGACCCGTGCGTCAGCACGTAGCCCGCCCCTCCCACGTTTCTGTACACTCACCTGTGCCCTAGGCCTTGCCGTTCCCTAACCCTAACCCTAGCCCAGAATGCAAATCCACCACCAGCCCTACACTTTATCCTACCCCGTTGCCTACTCCTGGCCCTTACGCTGGCACTGACCCGTGCGTCAGCACGTAGCCCGACCCTCCCACGTTTCCGTACCCTCACCTGTGCCCTAAGCCTTGCCGTTCCCTAACCCTAACCCTAGCCCGGAACGCAAATCCACCACCAGCCCTACACTATATCGTACGCCGTTGCCTACTCCTGGCCTGTACTCTGGCACTGAACCGTGCATCAGAACGTAGCCTTACCCTCCCGCGTTTCCATACCCTGACCTGTGCCCAAAGCCTTGCCGTTCCCTAACCCTAACCCTAGCCCAGAACGCAAATCCACCACCAGCCCTACACTTTATCCTACGCCGTTGCCTACTCCTGGCCCGTACGCTGGCACTGACCTGTGTGACAGCACGTAGCACGACCCTCCCACGTTTCCGTAACCTCACCTGTGCCCTATGCCTTGCCGTTCCCTAACCCTAACCCTAGCCCGGAACGGAAATCAACCACCAGCCCTACACTTTTTCCTACGCCGTTGCATATTCCTGGCCCGTACGATGGCACTGACCCGTGCGTCAGCACGTAGCCGGACCCTCCCACGTTTCCGTACCCTCACCTGTGCCCTAAGCCTTGCCGTTCCCTAATCCTAACCCTAGCCCAGAATAGAAACCCACCACCAGCCCTACACCTTATCTTATGCCGTTGCCTACTCCTGGCCCGTACGCTGCCACTGACCCATTCGTCAGCATGTAGCCTGACCCTCCCACGTTTCCGTACCCTCACCTGTGCCCTAAGCCTTGCCGTTCCCTAACCCTAATCCTAGCCCAGAACGCAAATCCACCACCAGCCCTACACTTTATCCTACGCCGTTGCCTACTCCTGGCCGTACGCTGGCACTGACCACTGCGTCAGCACGTAGCCCGACCCTCCCACGTTTCCGTACCCTCACCTGTGCCCTAAGATTTGCCGTTCCCTAACACTAACCCTAGCCTGGAACGGAAACCAACCACCAGCCCTACACATTACGTTACGCCGTTGCCTACTCCTGGCCCGTACGCTGGCACTGAGCCGTGCGTCAGCACGTCGCCTGACCCTCCCACGTTTCCGTACCCTCACCTGTGCCCTAAGCCTTGCCGTTCCCAAACCCTAACCCTTGCCCGGAATGGAAACCCACCACCAGCCCTACACCTTACCCTACGCCGTTGCCTACTCCTGGCCTGTACTCTGGCACTGACCCGTGCATCAGCACGTAGCCTTACCCACCCGCGTTTCCGTACCCTGACCTGTGCCCTAAGCCTTGCCGTTCCCTAACCCTAACCCTAGCCCAGAACGCAAATCCACCACCAGCCCTACACTTTATCCTACGCCGTTGCCTACTCCTGGCCCATACGCTGGCACTGACCTGTGCGTCAGCCCGTAGCCCGACCCTCCCACGTTTCCGTAACCTCACCTGTGCCCTAAGCCTTGCCGTTCCCTAACAGTAACCCTAGCCCGGAAAGGAAATCAACCACCAGCCCTACACTTTATCCTACTCCGTTGCCTACTCCTGGCCAGTACGCAGGCACTGACCCGTGCGTCAGCACGTAGCCCGACCCTCCCACGTTTCCGTACCCTCACATGTGCCCTAAGCCTTGCTGTACCCTAACCCTAACCCTAGCCTGGAACGGAAAACAACCACAAGCCCTACACCATACCTTACGCCGTTGCCTACTCCTGGCCCGTACGCTGGCACTGACCCGTGCGTCAGCACGTAGCATGACCCTCCCACGTTTCCGTACCCTCACCTGTGCCCTAAGACTTGCCGTTCCCTAACCCAAACCCTAGCCGGGAACGGAAACCCACCACCAGCCCTACACCTTACCTTACGCCATACCGTACTCCTGTCACGTACGCTGGCACTGAACCGTGCGTCAGCACGCAGCCTGACCCTCCCAGTTTTCCGTACCCTCACCTGTGCCCTAAGCCTTGCCGTTCCCTAACCCTAACCCTAGCCCGGAACGCAAATCCACCACCAGCCCTACACTTTATCGTACGCCGTTGCCTACTCCTGGCCCGTACGCTGGCACTGACCAGTGCGTCAGCACGTAGCCCGACCCTCCCACGTTTCCGTAACCTCACCTGTGCCCTAAGCCTTGCCGTTCCCTAACCCTAACCCTAGCCCGGAACGGAAATCAACCACCAGCCCTACACTTTATCCTACGCTGTTGCATACTCCTGGCCCATACGCTGGCACTGACCCGTGCGTCAGCACGTAGCCCGACCGTCCCACGTTTCCGTACCCTCACCTGTGCCCTAAGCCTTGCCGTTCCCTAACCCTAACCCTAGCCCAGAATGGAAACCCACCACCAGCCCTACACCTTACCCTACGCCGTTGCCTACTCCTGGCCCGTACTCTGGCACTGACCCATGCGTCAGCACGTAGCCTGACCGTCCCACGTTTCCGTACCCTCACCTGTGCCCTAAGCCTTGCCGTTCCCTAACCCAAACCCTAGCCCAGAACGCAAATCCACCACCAGCCCTAGACTTTATCCTACGCCGTTGCCTACTCCTGGCCCGTACGATGGCACTGCCCTCTGCGTCAGCACGTAGCCCGACCCTCCCACGTTTCCGAACCCTCACCTGTGCCCTAAGCCTTGCCGTTCCCTTACCCTAACCCTAGCCCAGAACGCAAATCCACCACCAGCCGTACACTTTATCCTTCGCCGTTGCCTACTCCTGGCCCATACGCTGGCACTGACCCGTGCGTCAGCACGTAGCCCGACCCTCCCACGTTTCCATACCCTCACCTGTGCCCTAAGCCTTGCCGTTCCCTAACCCTAACCCTAGCCCGGAACGCAAATCCACCACCAGCCCTACACTTTGTCCTACGCCGTTGCCTACTCCTGGCCCGTACGCTGGCACGGACCCGTGCGTCAGCACGTGGCCTGACCCTCCCACGTTTCCGTACACTCACCTGTGCCCTAAGCCTTGCCCTTCCCTAACCCTAACCCTAGCCCAGAACGCAAATCCACCACCAGCCCTACACTTTATCCTACGCCGTTGGCTACTCCTGGCCTGTACGCTAGCACTGACCCGTGCATCAGCACGTAGCCCGACCCTCCCACGTTTCCGTACCCTCACCTGTGCCCTAAGCCTTGCCGTTCCCTAACCCTAACCCTAGCCTGGAACGGAAACCAACCACCAGCCCTACACCTTACCTTACGCCATTGCCTAATCCTGGCCCGTACCCTGGCACTGACCCGTGCGTAAGCACGAAGCCTGACCCTCGCACGTTTCCGTACCCTCACCTGTGCCCTAAGCCTTGCCGTTCCCTAACCCTAACCCTAGCCCGGAACGGAAACCCAC